>NC_057865.1:85853286-86169463 GCF_019393635.1 Dromiciops gliroides
TTATTGCTTGGGAATTAATTAGACAACAAGAGCTGAAACCAATTTAGGGAAATAAGGAAGGAGAAATACAAATGAATGAATAATCTTAGATCTAAGCTAATTCCTTTATAAAACTCACCAAATCCCAAACTGCCCACCAGACCTCGAACCCCTGAAAAGACTGAACACCAAACCCCGTGCACTCCTTTCGATCCAGCTCTGTCACTGCTAAATTTGCCGCCAGAGAAAGCAAACTTCCGTTCCTGCCCTCACTTTTAAGTTGGTGTCCCGGAAGTTCCTCACGTTCTCCTCCCCAAAGGGGAGGTCCATGCCGCTTCAGTAGCATGTGCAATCTCTCAAAATGATTCAGCTAAAACTTCCGATATTAATCTTTACTACAAATAATTTTTACCACAAAACCAAATAAATTGGAAATAAGCAAAGGGAAGACACTAGAATTAAGAGGAATTTGGAAATACTTCCTTTAAGAAAGTAGAATTTTAGCTAGAATTTCAGGGAAGTGAGGAGACAGATGGAGAGCATTTTGTGCATCCAGTTCCAGTCGGTGATGTCTAATAGGGATTTGGAGATGCAAGATTAGGTCAGCACAGAGGGCTGGATAAGTAGATGTGAGAATCATTAGCATAGAGATGATCACTGAATCTATGGGACTTTATGAGATCAAGTGTAATGTAGAATGGAAAGAGAAATGGGCCTAGGGCAGAGCCCTTTGGGACAACCACTACTAGATAAAGATCCAGGAAAGCAGACTGAAAAAAAACATTATGTGGGGGCGGCTAGGTGGCACAGTGGACAAAGCACCGGCCCTGGATTCAGGAGTTCCTGAGTTCAAATCCGGCCTCAGACACTTGACACTTACTAGCTGTGTGACCTTGGGCAAGTCACTTAACCCCTACTGCCCCGCAAAAAAAAAAAAAAAATATTATGATAGGTGGGAGAAGAACCAGGAGAGAATAGTAACAAAAGATAGATAAAGAGTAACAAAGAGAAAAGAGTGATTAACACCATTAAAGCCTACAAGAGGTCAAAGATGATTGATAAAAGGTCATTTGAATTTGGCTTCAGAATTGTCATTAGATTTGGCATTTATGAGGTTATTAGCATGAAGACATAGCCAAAAATAATAGCCCACCAAACAGTATAATTCTATAAGGGAAAAGGTGAACCTTCAATGAAATATAGGATTTCCAAATATTCTTGATGAAATGACAAGAGCTGAGTAGCCACTTTGAAACTCAAACACAGGAGTCAAGTGAGGCATAAAAAGGTAAACATTAGTAAACAACCATAAGGATCTAAACAAGGATAAACTTCATATCTGAATAGGGGGAAATAATAATTATGCCCTTGAACCTTATCATTATCAGGGGTCATAGAGGCAGTCTAAGAAGTAGAGGACTTGGGATATTTTGTTTCAAGAATCTTAAAATAATGGAAAGGGAGAAGAGGAGTCCCAGGGGGTGGGTGGGCAATGGAAAGGAAGAATGGGGAAAATTAGCTGTTAAAATACAACTCTATACAACAAAGATGAGGGATTAGGGGGAACAGGTGACACTAGAACCTCACTGGTCAAAGGAGGAAAGAATACACATACAGCTGGATTCAGAAATACATTTCCAAGAGGAAAACAAGGCAAAGGAAAGAAAAGAGAGGGGGAAGGTAGATTAATGGAAAATTAGAAATTAGTTCTATGCAAAAGAAAGTCTAAGGATATACAAAAATGCTTGTGGTTTTGTGGCTATATATATATATATATATAAAATTAATATATATAATATATATATATATAAAATTAAGTGTTGAGACCAGTAGGGTGTAATATCACTTCTAAAATTTGTAATTTACCTGTAAAAAGTAACTTTTTATTAAGATTTGGCTTACGCCTAATTTGGGTCCTACTATGATAGACTATGAAGTATGACAAACATAGTTTATAGGAAGTGAGTTACCTTATTATTAAAAGATTCTTTTCCTTGTCAAAGGATCCACTTCTTTGTATTGTTCACAACCTAACACCATTTAGGCATTTAAGTGTATTTGTTGAAAGAATGAGTGAATGAACTAAGGAATTCACTGCCTCAGATACTTACTAGCTGTGTGACCCTGGGCAAGTCACTTAACCCTGTTTGTCTCAGTTTCCTGATCTGTAAAATGAGCTGAAGAAGAAAATGGTGAACCACTTCAGTATCTTTGCCAAGAAAACCCGAAATTGGGTCATGGAGAGTCAGAGAACTGAAATGACTCAACTTTAGACTTTAGAAGAAGCCAAAAGAATCAATCAATTTTAGGTTTAAAAAACGATCAGTGTAGGTTTTTAAAAGTCTGCATTAGTTGGTGTCATATTTCAAGGATCTGTAATTTCTTTGATGTGCATACCACCTCACTACCCCCATGCACACATCATAATTCCTTTGTCACTTTGTAACCACCTAGCATGCTCTTTGAGTTGCATAACCAATGGATAAGGAGCCTATTCAAACTTGTTAGGCTGTCTTTGGCTGGCAAACATCCATTCATTCTCTAAGCTTTTTTCAGCTTGGTAGTGCCTCCTCAAACTTTTCTTTGTTTTGTCATAATCTTCAAGTGCCTATGGTTCATCTGGACTCTTTGATGAGGCATAAAAGTAAAAATTGTACTACTATAAAGAAAAAAGGTTAATCATCATCTATACATTTCTACAAATTGTTGTGCTAATGTGAGTACACATTCAAAGAAAGAAGTCAAAGAAACAAATAGTTTTTATCTATAGGTCCAGTTATATTACATCTAATCATTCTGTTCCTTCATAGGTGGACTAGATGATGACCACCCACGTGTTTGTGTATTCCATCCAAGTATTTGATGAATACAGGGAAAATATTTCTCCTTACACCCACCACTGGCCCTTTGGGGGTGGGGATGGGAATGGGGATTAGAAACCTCTAGTCATTAACTCCTTTCAATTAAGATTATCTAAGTACAAATTTCAATATAGAGGCAAGGTATTAAGCCAATGTTAATGAGTAATACCTAGGTGCAAATTAGTATATGGGATTAGCACTGGCAAAGAACGACTAAAGGTCTTAGACCTAGAATCAGAAAAATTTTACTTGGGCCAGTGGAGGAGAAAGGTCCCATGAATTCCTGAAAGGATAAACTTTGATGAGTTTGCTTACATTGGGGAAGTTTGAGCAACTGAAGAACACCAGAGGGTCAATGGAAAGGAGATTTCCAAAAGGGAGAAGGAAGGTAAAAAATGGGGAATGTTTTGGATAAATTTAATCTAATTTATGTTTCAAGGCAAAGAACACTGACACTTGTTAGTAAGAAAACCTGGGTTCAAGTTGCAGCTCATTCACTTACTGGCTGTGTGAATAGGCAAGTCAGTTTTCCCCTTTGGTCCTTATTTTCTCCATTTGCAAAATGGGGATAATTTGGGGCTTCAAGGTGGCACCACTTTATCCACTGATAAAGCATGGGTCCTGGATTCAGGAGGACCTGAGTTCAAATCCAGCTTCATACACTTGACACTTACTAGCTGTGTGACCCTGGGCAAGTCACTTAATCCTCATGCCTTCCCACCCCCCACCCCCCACTTCCAAATGGGAAATTTAAAAAATACTTATGCTACATATCAGGTATTATTTTTGTATTGGGGGGGGGGGTCAAAACACTTTGTAAGCTTTAAAGTCTTTATAACAATTATTATTATTATTAATCAGTGCTACTCCTCAATGCAATATCTAATATTAATAATGGGGGGAAACACCCACCAAATAATAATTTGTGGTACAAGAATTCGCTCCTTGATTTTTTGATGGTTCACTCTAAAAAAAGTACCTGTATTTCGTTTTTTGCCAACTTGATTTAGATATTTGTAAGCTTCAGTTGCTAAGTTATTATTGACCCCTGGTTTATAAATTGCCATACGATGACGCAACAGAAGTTTACATCCTCTGTTTTGGTCAGCATCTTTTTGCTATATGTAGGTGTTCCCTCTGGTGGCAAAAGAGGGTAATCGCAGGCTATACAGTACATCGGATAAAATACCCATTTTTCTTGGTTCTACTTTCAAAGATATTTCCAGAAATATATTGTAGTAGATAGTGGGGACTACCCAAATTAAGTAAGAGTCTGTGGATTTGGGGGTATTCCTCTTGTGGGTAAAAAACCATTGTTTTCACCTGGAAAAATGAGGTCAACCAGAAAATAGACACTCCCAAAATGTTTTTAATCCCATTGTCTAACCTAAAACAGTTAAAGATTAGAGAAGTATATTAATATTTATTTAAGATATTTCCCTTAGATATGCTCATGAAAAGAGGTAGCACAGTGTCACTGTTAAGGGCTAAAATTCTAGCTAAACTGTCTAAACTATTTAATGAGTGGTAGCCAATAAATTATAAGCTTTAGCAAGAGTTAGACTTTTAAGCATTTATTAAGGAGAATAAGAATTTGGTAAAGAGAGAGAAAGGCCTACATTCATCTATCTATTAAAGGGAGAGCACATTTCTAGCTCTGCTCTCCACCAGAGTCCAAAGGAAAAAGCCAGAGACAGAGCGCTAGTCTCTTCCTTCTTCCTCCCACTACCCAACGTCACTTCTTGATGCCAAAGAAAAGACTCCTGGTCTTGCCCTCAAAGACCTTCTCTTCATGGGCGGAACTCTTCTACAGTAAGTCTCCAGCAGGTGGCGTCAATCCAATCGTTACATCACTATGGACTCCAAGTCGTAAAGCCCTGAGTTCAAATCCTGCCTCATGACACTTGCTAACTGTATGACTCTGGTCAAGTCACTTGCCCTCTGCATGTATCAGGAAACTCCCTAGGACTTATATATTAAGGAAGAAAGGATTGTGCTTTACAGTGATGGGAGAATTCCCAAAAGGGAGTTCCCTAGACTAATCCTTCCTTTATTTGCATAGTCCCATAGTTATGACTTTCTACCTCCTTAAATCATTAAGAAAATTATTCCATTTACACACAGATTTACAGGAATGTATTTAGCTTGCAGAAAGTATGTTAGGCTAATTCTAATTCCCTAAATCAAAAATTAGCACTCCCAGGTATAGATACATCTTATAGGCTCCTTTGATACTTGAGATTTGACTTTTGTTTTGTTTTTGTTTTTGCGGGGCAATGGGGGTGACTTGCCCAGGGTCACACAGCTAGTAAGTGTTAAGTGTCTGAGGCCGGATTTGAACTCAGGTTCTCCTGAATCCAGGGCTGGTGCTTTATCCACTGCACCACTTAGCTGCCCTTGAGATTTGACTTTTTAAATAGCATGTTATTCGACAGCGTTTCACTATAATACAACAGGAATCTCATTCCTAGAAGAGATTTTAGAGACCACCTAGTTGCACCTTCTTAATGCAGTAATATTCCACATTGTTGATAAATATTTGGTCACCCAGCCTTTGCTTAAGCTTTTTCATCGACTATAACTTCATTTATTTATTTGTTTGTTTTTCTATCTATTTTGAGACTTATTTCACCCAGCCTAGAAGTTATTCATGGGTGATCCCATATTGATTGGCACAGAAGCTTTGACCTGTTCTGTTTCCAGCCTGGGCTGGCTAGTCCGTCCATTGGTGGTTCTCTTCCTCCCAGGGACTCACCATATTGGTACCAGACTTTGTGAGGATACCTAATTGGCATTAGCCATGTTACATATCAGAAATCCTGAACTCAAACAGTTGATATCCTTAGTCGCTTCAGCAGCAGAGACTACAGGGATGTACCACCACACTGTGCTTCCTTCACTTTTTAAAAACCAGCTTTATTAGAAAGTTCTTCTATTAAGCCAAAATCTACTTCCACCCATTGGCCCTGGTTTTGTTTTTTGGAGCTGTATAGAATATGTTTAATCCATCTTTCATATAATAACCCTTTAAATATTTGAAGGCAGTCTATTGTGACTCCTGATGCTACCAAGTACCAAGTTTTTTTCTTTTTTACTCCAAGCTCTTAACCTACATAATATATATTCTTAGTTTATTTAATATGACATTATTTAAAGGTCTTACTAATCTAGTTGTTGTTCCTTTGCTCCAGATTATTTTTTATCTTGAAACTTGAGCATCCTATTCTCAATATGGCCTAACCCAGGGCTTCTTCAACTTTTTCCACTCACAACCCCTTTTTGCCTGAGAAATTTTTATATAACCCCCGGTATATAGGTATATAAAATAGGTATACATAACCTTTTACTGTTGCCAGATTTTTTATGACCCTCACATTCAGTTATGTGACCTCATATAAAAGGACCTAAGATCTAACCAACACAAAATACAAAGGAATACAGGTGAATACTCCTTTGTGTTAGATGCTAGATTCTGTTACCCATGGCCCAGGGACACTTCCCTCCCTCCCCAGTGTCCTTAGTGAATTACCCCCAAAGAAGTCAGGTTCTTTGTCTGCCTCTGTTCTTAGACCAGTGTAAAACTCCAGGTTGGTCTCTGAAAACAAAGCTTATATATGATCTCCCCAAATGTGAGTCTCCCCCACAGAAGTACAATGTACAAAATGGGGATCCATCTTGGAGCAGCTCATTTCCTCCAACACAGAAACCACATAACAGATTATCAGGTATGCATGAACAAAACCCAGGGAGCATAAGATTCAGATAGCCCATTAGACTCATCATATCCCCTCCAGAAGCAAACGACCTTTTGCAGACCTGCAGAACAGGCAAGCCTTTACTATCTGGTCCAGGCTTTATTATGGAGGATTGGCAAAGTCCAGATCTCCTGCTCTGCCTTGGAATAGCTTTGGATCTTTAGCTACAGACGCCCGTGGTTGGTGGACCTCTTCTCCAAAGTGCACAGTTACAGAACTCTCCCTTTGGACTAACAAAACTCAACTCTGGAACTTGGGAATCTTGAATTCAGAGATTTCTCATGCAGCCACCCCCAAGAATGGAAACAATCTATTTCTCAGGATCACTGGTTACTGAACTATGCTCAAAAAAAAGGAAACAAAGGTAGAAGGCCTAGAACTCATGTTTGCCTCGATAAGCATGTTGTCTTCCACCGCCACATTCTACCATAAGTGACCATGCTGCTATTGAAGAGAGAGAAATCCCTTCTCAACACCTTGCCATACCCCAGCCAGAAGTCCAAGGGAGAGACGAGTCCATTTTCCTTAACTGGGGCCAATCATGAGGCAGCTGCGGTCATGAGGGGCCAATCAGAACTCTCCCGTGCCATCTCAAAAAGGGGCTATTGCATTTGTCTAGCTCCATAGGAAGTGCCCTTTTCCTACAAAGGTCGGTGATCTCATCAGAGATTCTTCTACCCATCAACCCATCATAATTCTATTAATGCAAGATGATTGAATTAGTTGGGAAGGGAATTAGTAACGATGTTACAATCAATTAAAATCCTGGTTTTTTTTTTTAACCTTAACTGCTAAAAACTAACCTAGTAAGAATTAGAACTGACACTGATATAATATCTAGGGTATGAAGTCTGAGCATGATCCAAGCTGAATTGGTTTAAATGGTTCTCACAGGGATTCAGAGAGCAGGAAGAGTGGAGTTTATTAGCCACAGAAGAGTAGATTATCACACCCCTTTCTTGGAAGCTGTTCCCTTGACCCTAGCTAAAATGATTTCATTATTCTCCCCTGAGCTAGAACTGGGAGGGAAGAGTCTGTTCCTGGGTCCCTGAATCTCTGTGCCAGGTCCTCCTTCTCTCTCTCTTGGTAATCTCACCTATTCCCATGAATTCTATTATCATCTCTATGCAAATGACTCCCAGATATATATGCTAAGCTCTAGACTCTCAAGTTCAGCAGGCAGTTAGTTGGTGCTGCATCTCTAACCGACTTGCTCCATCATAATCACCCCAAACTCGACTTGTCCAAAAACAGAACTCATTAGGTACTTCCCCCTATCTCTAAACTACTCTTCTCTCTCCCAATTGGCTCCTCCTCCAAACCACACTACCATTTTGTCAATCACCTGGGTTTATAACCTTACATCACCTTCAACTCTTTCCTTTCAAACTCCACTATCTACTCAGTTGCCAGCACTTATCATTTCTTTTCTTTTTTTTTTTTTGGTGAGGCAATTGGGGTTAAGTGACTTGCCCAGGGTCACACAGCTAGTAAGTGTTAAGTGTCTGAGGTCGAATTTGAACTCAGGTCCTGACTCCAGAGCCGGTGCTCTATCCACAGGGCCACCTAGCTGCCCCTCACTTATCATTTCTACCACCACAACATAGTTCACACTCATTACCCGCCTCCTCCTCCCCCACCCCAAGACCATCACCCTAATTCTGAACTTCTTCATCTATTACTAAAACCATTGCAAAAGACCGATTTTATTCCTGGTTTTCATTCTATCCATCTGCCAAAATAGTATTCCTAAAGTGCAAATAATTGTTTCACTTCCCTGCTTCAGAAGGTGCCTCTAGGATCAAATACAAAATCAGTTTTAAAACCCACAATCTGCCTTCAGCCTACTTTTCCAGGTTCATTCCATACCATCTCCTTAATACATTCTGCTTTAGGTAAAGGTTTCCCAACCTTTGTCCCAAGTGGCTGCAATAGTTTTTCCTCCCCTTTTCCTCAGAGAATACCTAGCTTCAATTATGGCCTAGTTCATGGGCCATACTTTCTATTCCCCTCATCCTTTGCATTTTATCCTTCCTTCAATGACTTAATGGAGAGTATAAACTCCTTGAGGGCAGGGATCAATCCCCAGCACCTAGCATGCTGCCTTGCATAGATGTTCAGTAAATGCTTGTTTGATTTGATTAGTTGAATGAGAATAATAATAGTACCCTTTACAAAATCTCCAACAGGTAACCAGTCTTTCCTTGGACAGCTCCAGTGAGAAAGCACCCACACTTTTCAAGGCTGCCCATCCCACTTTTGGATAACTAAATTGTTCTAAGATTTAAATTTTGGATAAGGTAACAAAATCTTCATATACCAAAGTCTAGTTTCTTAGAAAATATTTTTTTACTTGACAGTGTATTTTGAACAAAAATACTTATTTTAAAAATGGAAACTCTCCTATACTTGTCATTATTTATACAGGGAAGCATAGTTGTTGTCATGTTAAAAGGTGAAAATATTTTGCAGACATAACTTTTGAAGGATATAGGTTTATTTTTCATTTTGGAGTTTAGACATATAAGGTTTTTACATAGAACAGTAAACAAAATGAAATATGCATGTATATATTATACAATTATCCCTTCCACATCATGACTTTCCCCCATCACAGTTTCAACATATTGCAGGTCAGCATGAGAAAATAAATGGAAATTTTGGGGGATTTTTGCAGATGATGCAGATGACAAGAGGATAGCAGATGACACAAGAAAAAATTTAGAGACTCAGAAATACATAAAATATATCTATAGTATGACCTAATGTTAACATATGTTATCTTTTCATACCATAATAATTCAGACTTCTTCTCTGATATGAAGGGAGGGTCAAAACATTTTACATGGATTTTCCAGATTGTGGGACTGTTGTGACCCTAACCCCCATGATATGGAAGGGATAACTATATGTATATATGCAAGTTTTGTTTTTAAACAAGACACAGTTATTTAATAAAGAGGGAAGCTAGGTGGTAGAGTGAATTCTGGAGTTCCAGGCCTGGAGTTAGGAGGGCCCAAGTTCAAATCTGGCCTCAGATACTTACTAGCTATGTCATCCTAGGCAAGTCACTTAACCCTTTTTGCCTCAGTTTCCTTATCTGTAAAATAAGCTGGAGAAAGAAATGGCAAATCATTCCAAATGGGGTCACGGAGAGTTGGACACAACTGAAACAACTGAACAACAAAAAGTAACTAATAAAGAAAACTGGGAACTTAATAATATACATATATATTTTTGAAGAAGCCAATTTCTTACCACATAAATGATAACAGCAGCCAAGTGCCAAATTTGTGGAAGTAGAGGTGGTGTCCAGATATCATCTGCTGCTGCTCAGTCATGTTGTTATATCACTAATAGGAAAATTAGTTGTTTCTATCCTGCTCCTTTTTTAAGGGGTTCTCTGTAGGGTTTGGTGGGAGCCCTGGCCTAGAGGCCATGTTCCTACAAATGTACTCTGGCATTCCCAAGGGCAATCACCCCTAATAGTTATTGTGCTGTTGCATCACCTAAATTCAGGAGTTGCCACAGAAAATATCCTCGGCTTCCAGTTGCCATTATCTTCTTTACTGAATTTTCTTTGACCCAGAGGAATGTTTGGGAAGGGAATTTGTAACGATTGGAATGACGCCACCTGCTGGAGACTTACTGTAGAAGAGTTCTGCCCATGAAGCGAAGGTCTTTGAGGGCAAGACCAGGAGTCTTTTCTTTGGCGGGAGGAAGTGACGCGGACTAGTGGGAGGAGGAAGGAAGAGACCGGCGCTGACTCTGGGGCTCTTTCCTGAGGACGCTGGCGGAGAGCGGACCTAGAAATGTGCTCTCCCTTTAATAGATAGGAATCTAGGCCTTTCTCTCTCTTTACCAAATTCTTATTCTCCTTAATAAATGCTTAAAAGTCTAACTCTTGCTAAAGCTTATAATTGATTGGCGACCACTCATTAGATATTTTAGACAGTTTAGCTAGAATTTTAGCCCTTAACAAATTTGAAAAGCTTCCCTCCTCAGGTCTGGAGGAGTTTATCTTTTCTGTGTATGTTGCCACAACAAAACTAAGCGTCAGAGGTTTGCCATTCTCCTTTCTAGGTTGTCACAGGGACCTAACCAGCTCTCCCAATTAAAGTAAAGACATTCAGGATCCCTAGGATTCTGTTCTAATGTAAATATTCTCTCCAGGGTCCAGACTTTTAGTCTGAGGGTCCTGGGAAATGGTGCCCATTCCTAGGGTCCCCCATAGGTTTCGTCTTACCAAAAAAGTAAAACATCTTGTGGGAGTCCTATTTGGTTTAAAAACCACTTTTCTTCCCCTACTTCTTTCTTTAGAGCCAATCAAAATTATGTAGGGAAAGAGTTTGTTGTTTTGTTGTTGTTGAGTCATTTCAGTCATATGCAACTCTTCATGACCCCATTTGGTATTTTGGCAGAGATACTGGGGTAGTTTGCCATTTCCTGCTCCAGCTCATTTTACAGATGAGTAAACTGAGGGTAACTGGGTAAATGACTTGCCCAGGGTCAAACAGCTATTAAGTATCTGCAGTGGGATTTGATCTCCGCTCTTCTTGATTCCAGGCCTGGTGCCCTAGCCACTGTGCCACCTAGCCGTCCCTATAAAAGCTATCTGAAATCTAATTTCTCAAAGGATGCTGACAATTTAATGGCTGGAAATTTCCATTCTCTACTCTTTTTTCTGTACTAAGTGACCCACTCTTAAATTTGAAACATAACTTTTTAAAAAATTTTATTTTATTTTTGAGGCAATTGGGGTTAAGTGACTTGCCCAGGGTCACACAAGTGTCTGAGGCCAGATTTGGACTCAGGTCCTCCTGAATCCAGGGCTGGTGCTCTGTCCACTGCACCACCTACCTGCCCCCGAAACATAACTTTTAAGAAAACAGAGACTAAAATTTGTTAGCATATCCTATCATTTTTGAAATCTGGTTTGAATTTCTAAAAGAAATGAATGCTGCCTCATATTTCACCAGTGATAAACAGAGTGTACAGTACAGTCTCTGCCCATTCTTTTCTTCAGTAGAATCATATAATTTAATGTAAATTTAACATTCAAGAATTCTCTTTTGATAATAGGAGCGGCATAGGGGACAAGTATTTATTTCTCCCAAGGAGAAATCCTCTAAAGCCAGAAGACAAGTGTGATGAAACATGTGTGAACAAGACAAGAGAACAGTCTCACGGGAATGTTGATTATCAGTTTGTTCTGAGGGTGTAGACTGAAGATGATTGCTCAGAGAGAGGGGTGTAAGACAAATGGAACAGTCAAATATCTCTTGATGAAATGCCTGCAACACAAGAACATTTTAAAGGACTGTTACTTGGACAAAGACTTAAACAAACAGTAGTCAAAGAAAGCAGGAAGCAGCCGACCTGGTAAGTTCCATAGAGCATTCTTCTCCACTGTACAGTATTGTACACTTAACAGTTTGCAAAACACTTTCCTCACAACAAACCTGTGAGCTTACTATTTAGTGACAATTTGCTGGCTGGAAATTTCCATTGTCTAACTACTCCTTTTTCTGTAGTAAGTGACTCTATTGCCAGGGAGGTGCAGGGGACAGACGGTTGGATTTAGAGCCACAAAGACTTGAGATCAAATCCTGACACAAACACTTAGTTGTATGACCCTGGGCAAGTCATTTAACCTCTGTTTGCCTCAGTTTCCTTGGTTATAAAATGGGGATAATGATAGTACCTAACTTCCAGGGTTTTGGTGAAGATCAAATGAGGTGATGATATTTGTGAAGTGCTATGTAAATGCTATTATTTATCTGTAGTAATGATAATGAAGAAAATCATGCTATGGTTTTTTTTTGGGGGGAGGGAGGCATAAGCAGTCGACCACACAGTTGTGCCAAGGTGCTGTAAAAAAAGCATATTATTTCATACATTTTGAATATTTCTAATAAATGATTGTTGTTGTCATCATCATCAATAAACATTTATTTATTAAGCACTTACTATGTGCCAGACATTGGGGATATAGAGAAAAGTAAAAGGTAATCTCTTCTCTCAAGAAGCACACAATCTAGTGAGGGAGAAACATACAAAAAACCATGTACAAACAAGCTATATATGGGACAAATTGGAAATAATCAGCAAAAGGAGGCGCTAAAAGTAAGGGGGACATGGAAAGGCTTCTGTAAAAGGTAGGATGTTAGCTGGGACCTGAAGGAAACCAAGGAGTGGAGATGAGGAAGAAGAGTGTGTGGGAGGGGGGTTAGGAGGGGGTGGCCAGTGAAGCTGCTGGAAATTGGGAGATGAAATATTTTTTTCCAGGAACAGAAAAGGGCCAGTGTCACTAGTTTGAAGACTATATATTGGGGAGGAGACATAAGAGAATTGAAATGGTTGGAGGATGGGGTGGGCACAAGTTACGAAGGGTCAGCTGGTCCAAGGACACTTTTCTTTGGGTATATTGGCTGGGCATTCTGCTCCTAAGAGGAGAGGGTAAGACTCCTGCAGAGTTGGATGGATCATTCTCAACCTTTCTAAGGATGGGAAGCTTTGAGGAGACTCATTTGCATAGGAGTAATCAAGGTTAGGAAAGCAGCTAAGCTAGGGGGAGAGACAATGAACTTCTCTTGTGGATTGTTTCTCTACCTTTTCCTGTCTGCTAATTTGCATGGACCTACCAAAGAAACAGTTTAAAAACCAAAACAAAACAAAACAACCCCCCCCCCAAACAAACAAACAAACACCCCCCCCCCCCAACCAAACAGTTGTGGTCTCTCAGAATCCCAGAGTTGTTTGGATATTTGGCAAATGGCTATTGACAAGTGGTAGCATAGCCTACAGAGATGAAGATTTGGAAAATGTACTAGATTATCACCATAAATTAATATGGAGTCTCTCACCAGGAAGAATTGTTGAAGAAAAAAAAAATCTAAGTCAAAAGGCACAAGGTCCCAAGGGAGCAGAACTGGGAAGATTTCTGATAGTCCCAAGGTAAGGGTCCCTGGTCTTTCTTTTCTTTTTTTTTTTCCTTTCTTTTTTTGCCAGGCAATGAGGGTTAAGTGACTTGCCCAGGGTCACACAGCTAGTACGTTTCAAGTGTCTGAGGTTAGATTTGAACTCAGGTCTTCCTGAATCCAGGGCCAGTGCTTTATCCACTGCGCCACCTAGCTGCCACTTAGCTGCCCACCCTGGTCTTTCTGAAAGAGCACAGCAGTATCTTCACTGAGAACTGAAGTGATTCCAGAGGTAGGGAAGGTGAGGGATCAAGAAGGTGGCTGGAACCTGGAGAGTGGAAGTTCGGGGAGTGAAAGCTGCCTAAAGGGGTGGGGCTGGCCTGGAAATCCTCAAGATGGTAATATGATATCTCTGTTTTCTCCTTGGACTGGAAAATGGGAGCCTGAAGCCACTTCCCTTAAGCGTGGGGAAAGTTTGCTTACATTTCTTTGTTTTAAAATTCCATTGTCTTCATAAAGCTGTCCATAGACTTTTGCTAGTTTAGGTGAGAATGCACTTAGTACCGCTGGAGTTGACTTAAATAAAACAAAACCAAAAAAAGGTAACTCTCTAAACCGACCTGCATTTGTATTTTCTCCCAGTCCTCTTCTGTAATTTGCTGATAACGCCTTTTTTCAAACTGCTGCAGAATACTTCTGTTTGCAGCTATGCAGTAATCAATTTCTGAAAAGAGTTCTTCTATGTTTGTATCGTATGAAGACAATATCCTGTTGCTGATTTCTGTGAACTAAGAAAAGAGGAAAACTTATTTATTTAACTTTGAAATTTCTGATGGTTAGTTTAAAGCAAACAAAACCTTGAATTTGGTTTAGGTGAGAGTGAGCTCAGTTGTTTCCACAGCCGTAGGGCATTTTAGATAGATAAGATTGATAAGACATTTATTAAGTGTCTCCGATGTGTCAGTCATTGTGCTAAGCTCTGGGGATACAAATAGAAACAATAAAACATTTTATCAAATAAAATGATAATCATAAGGCAATGTACCAAAATTTATGGGATGCAGGCTAAAGCATTGGGGGGTGGGGAGCATGGGGCAAAGAGAGTTAAGTGACTTGCCCAGGGTCACATAATTAATATGTGTCGTGTCTGAGGCTGGATTTAAATTCAGATCCCTCCTGAATCCAGGGCCTGTGTTTTATCCACTGCACCACCTAGCTGCCCCCACAGCTAAAGCATTTTTGAGGGGAAATTTTATATCTCTAAATGCTTGCATCAACAAAAAAAAGAAAAATAACAAATCAATGAATTGGTAATATAATTTAAAAAACCAAACACTTGAACAACAAATTTTTAAAAATCCCCAACTAGATAAAAAAGAAATATAAATTCTGAAAGTTAAAGAACAGAGAGTAATAAAATTACAAGCAAAAAAGACCAATAAACCTGAGCTGTTTTTTTTGAGGGGAAAACTAATAAATAGATAGAAAACCTGATTAGAAAGTGAGAGAGGAAAACCAAATTGTTCAGATAAAAAATAAAAAAGGAACTTACATCAACTGAAGAGGAAATAAAGGAAATTATTAGAAATTATTTTGCTTATTTATATATTAATAAAATTGAACTGGGAGGAAATAGAATAGACAAAAATATAAAATATTCAGAGTAGCAAAGGAAGAAATATACTATTTAAGTAATCCAATATCAAAAAAAGAAAATGAACAAGCCATAAGTGAATTCCAAAAGAAAAAAAAAACTCCAGGATTAGATGGATTCCCAGTGAAATATATCAAACATTTGAAGAACAACTAATTAAAATAAAAGTAAATTGTTTGCAATAATAAGAGAATGCACCTATTAATTCCTATTGCTATGATTTTGATTTATGGTTTTGATACGTAAACTAGAGAGGGAAAGGGGACAAAGGAGATTACAGATCTCTAAGGAATATTGAAATTTTAAATAAAATAATAGAAACTAGGTTATAGCAACAAATTAAAAAGATCATACACTATGACCAGCTTGGTTTTATACCAGGATTAGATGATTGGTTCAAAATAAAGAAGACTAGAAATATAATAAGTTACGTTAATAATATAAATAACAAAACTATATGATATCAATAGATACTGAAAAAGCTTTTGGTGAAATTCAATACTCATTTCTATGAAAAACTTTAGAAATTATAGGAACAAATGGACCTGTCTTTAATATAGTACATAGCATTTTATTTAAATCCAAGGGGAAACCTTATATATAAAGGAAAAAAGTTAGAGGCCTTTCCAGTAGGATCAGAGGTAAAGCAAGGATGCCTATTATCATCACTACTATTTAACACAGTGCTAGAAATTTCAGTGATAGAAAAAAAGAAAAGACAGAAACTGAAGTAATAAGCATAAGCAAAGAGAAAACAAAATTTTTAATTTTTGCACATGAAATGATGGAACTATAGAGAATCAACTTAAAAATAGTACAATGGGGGGCAGCTAGGTGGCATAGTGGATAAAGCACCGGCCCTGGAGTCAGGAGTCCCTGAGTTCAAATCCGGCTTCAGACACTTGACACATACTAGCTGTGTGACCCTGGGCAAGTCACTGAACCCTCATTGCCACCCCCCCCCAAATAGTACACTGATCAGTACACATAATGAATCCTGTGAAAGTAGTTGCTAATATTTGAATTAGCAGTATGATTATAATTATGTAAAATGTAGTTATTCATTCTAGCTCAATGCTTATATGCAGTGCAAATTTGAACAATTCAAACACTGTGTGAGATTCATTATTTTCTCTAAATTGGGACCTAAATATATAACATTTCTAGGCCTGTACCCCAAAAGAAATTGAAGAAACAGGAAGATTTATATAGTTGCTCTTTTCATGGTAGCCCAAATTTGGAAACTAAGGGAGTGTCTTCCTATTGGATAATGCCTAAACAAATTGTTGTATATGAATGCAGTGGAATATTATTGTGTCATAAGAAATGATGAAATAAGACAATATACGAGGAAACTGAGAAAGCTTCTGTGAACTGATGCAGTGTTCAAAAGAACCAGAACAATTCAATGATAACATCATAGAGAGAAAATCAACTTTGAGAGACTTTAGAATTGTGATCAATGCAATGATAAATTATGTGTCCAAAAGAATGAAGATGAAATACTCCACTTTCAGAAAGGTAATGAATGCAGAAAGAGACATACATTTTCAGACATGGCTAATGTGGGAATTTATTTTTTCAGCCTATTCAACTATGTATTGAGGAATTTGTTTTTCACTTGCTCAATGGGGGAAGGTTAGTGGGAGGGACAGATGAATGGAATAAATATTTGTTACTTAAAAGAAAAGAGGGGGCAGCTAGGTGGCGCAGTGGATAGAGCACCAGCCCTGGATTCAGGAGGACCTGAGTTTAAATTCAGACTCAGACACAACACTTACTAGCTGTGTGACCCTGGGCAAGTCACTTAACCCTCATTGCCCTGCAAAAAAAAAAAAAAAAAAAAGGAAGAGATGAGATTAAGGGACCTAAAAAGAGGAAGGCCTTGACAAAGAGAAGGGCCATTTCTTAATCAGAGATTGAATGAAAGAGGAGATAGTGGAGGTGATGTCCTGGATGTGAGATGAGAAAAACTGAAGGAGAACGAGCTCAAGGTGAATGTGTTCTCTTTTATAGGGGGAAGGGGAGGGAATAAGCATTTATATGGCACTTACTATGTTTTTTTGTTTGTTTGTTTTTGGTTTTTGTGGGGCAATAAGGGTTAAGTGACTTTCCCAGAGCCACACAACTAGTAAGTATCAAGTGTCTGAGGTCGGATTTGCACTCAGGTCCTCCTGAATTCAGGGCTGGTGCTTTATCCACTGTGCCACCTAGCTGCCCCGCTACAGCACTTACTATGTACCAGGCATAGTGCAAAGTGCTTTTTACAAATAGATCTCATTTGATCCTTACAATAACCCTGGGATGTAGATGTTATTATCCTCATTTCACAGTTGAAGAAACTGAAGCAAAGAGAGGTTAAGTGGCTTGCCCAGGGTCACACAGTCAGTAAGTGTCTGAGGCTGGATTTGAACTCAGCACGTCTTAACTCTAAGGCCATTGTGCCACCAGTTGCCTCCAAGTATGAGGTCAAGTCCTCAGGAGAGAAAATTAGGAGAAACAGGTGTCATGAGAATCTGGAGAGAAGAAAAGATTTGGAACAAATAGTCTGATGAATGGGATAGTGAAAGGATGAAGGTGTGGGATTGTCTTGCTTCAGAGAAGGCCCGGTTGAGGTTACAGATTGGCAGTGAATCAGTTGGCATGGTTTGTGACTTCTTCTAGCCCTGTTGAGCATTGTGTGGATAGGGGATGGTGGGAGTAATACAGGGTTGGGGTTTGGCAAGGCTTGATCAACAACATGACACAGGTGCAGGGGATATGAGAACACAGCATGGTAGAGATGGCACTGATGCACCAAGAGAACTGGAGAGGAGAGGGTAACCAGGGCATTCATGAGGGTATAGTATGAACAAAGAGTGTGTGTGTGGGGGGGAATAAGACAAAAAGAAAGATGGAATAATAAAAGATTATGGTCAGATAAAGGAATTTTAGAGTTCTTGAACACAGAGGTGGAATCTTTGTGGGTGATGGCAAGATCAAAGGGTATGACTGTCTCTGTGGATACTTGAATAGGTCATGGATGTTGAGCAGATTGAAGGACTGAGAAGTTACGGTATTTGAACATCCACACATATGTTGAAGTCTCCTGCTATAAGGGTAGAAGATGGTGAGGAGAGAGAGCCTTTGAACAATTCATTGAGGAAGGAAGGAAGAATGTTCTGGAAGTTGGTCAATAACTGCCACCAGGATCTGGACTGGGTGATATAGTTGGATGGTATAAGTGTCAAAAGAGGAGGGTTTGGTAAGTGATGATGGCAGTTTTACAGATGAGGAAACAGAGGTACAGAGAGATTAAGTGAATTGCTCATAGTCACATGGCTAGGGTAGGATTTGAACCCACACCATTCTATCTACTACTCCACACAGCCTCTCAGTGGATACCTGTTTAAAGATCTATCTAGTAGTTTTTAGTTGCAGAGAAAATTAAACCACCTAAGTCTTAGTTGGTGAATCACTGAGTAAGCTATGGGGTATCAATGTAATGGAATACTCCACGGACATGTAGAGTGATAACCATTTCACTCAATCTCTGACCTCATCAGTTTGAGTATTCCTTTCATCCAAAGGTATGAGGCATGCCTTCTCATTCTGTGTAATTCCTGTCCAAGTCCATCATTTCTCCAAAAAGGATCCACACAACTTGCTGAAGACCTTCCTCTGGGCGTTTTCATATTTCATAGGCAACATTGACATGTGGTTCCATTGCTCTCATGGTATATCAACTGGCTGGTTGTTGGACAGATGTCATACCTGAAGTATCCGCAGTTATCTTTTTTTTTTTTTGCATTTATTTAAAATTTTTTTTTTATTTTTGGCTTTTTTTAAATTAATAAAGTATTTTATTTTTTTCCGTTTCATGTAAAGATAGTTCTCAACTTTTGTTTATACATGCTTTACAATTTCAGATTTTTCTCCCTCCCTCCCCTCCCTCCCCCCTCCCCTAGACAGCAGGTAATCTGATATAGGTTATATATATATATATATATATATATATATATATATATATATATATTTAATAACATTAATCCTATTTCTGCATTAGTCATGTTATAAGAGAAAAAATCAGAGCAATGATGAAAAACCTCAAAATAGAAAAAAAAAACAGCATCAAAAACAAAAGAAATAGTATGGTTCATTCAGCATCTATACTCCGCATTTCTTTTTTTTTTTTCTTGGATTTGGAGATCCTCTTCTATCATGGGTTCCCTGGAACTCTTCTGTGCCATTGCATTGGTGAGAAGAATATAGTCCATCTCAGTAGATCAACACTCAATGTTGATGATACTGTGTACAATGTTCTTCTGGTTCTGCTCATCTCACTCATCATCAGCTCATGCAAGACCCTCCAGGTTTCTCTGAACTCCTCTGGCTCATCATTTCTTACAGCACTATAGTATTCCATTGTATTCATATACCACAACTTGTCCAGCCATTCCCCAATTGATGGGCACCCCCTCAACTTCCAATTCCTTGCCACCACGTAAAGAGCAGCTATAAATATTTTTGTACATGTGGGTCCCTTTCCCCTTTCCATGATTTCTTTGGGGAAAAGACCCAAAAGTGGTATTGCTGGGTCAAAGGATATGCACAGCTTTATCACCCTTTGGGCATAATTCCAAATTGCTCTCCAGAATGGTTAGATCAGTTCACAGCTCCACCAACAATGGATTAGTGTTCCAATTTTCCCACAGCTTCTCCAACATTTATTATTTTCCTTTTTTGTCATATTAGCCAATCTGATAGGTGTCAGGTGGTACCTCAGAGTTGTTTTAATTTGTATCTCTCTAATCATTAGAGATTTAGAGCATTTTTTCATATGGGAATAGATAGCTTTGGTTTCTTCATCAGAAAACTGCCTGTTCATATCCTTTGACCATTTCTCAATTGGGAATGACTTGGGCTCTTATAAATTTGATTTAGTTCCCTATATATTTTAGAGATGAGGCCTTTGTCAGAAGTACTGGCCTCAAGAATTGTTTCCCAGCTTTCTTCAAAAATTGTTTCCCAGCTTTCTCGCAGTCATCTTAATGTTTGTAGATGATGTAAAAATGGCGTGCTTCTTAGTTATTCTCTGTTGCCTTTTTTGGTGGCCACTCTGTGTCAGCACTATGCAAGTGGAATATTGCCCAAGATGGAGGGTCACTTAGAAATTTTATCTGTTTTGGGAGCTGGTATAGCCAAATTGAGAATAACAGGAATATAAAGATTTTTGGAAAGTTCTATAAGAAATGATGTAAAACAAAGAAAATAAAACATATAGAACAGTACAAAGCAGTACATAAAAGGAGAAATGTAGACATACTGAGCTGAGTAGACAAAGAATGGTAAAGGAATAGAGAAGGAATAACTAATAAGATGCTTTGGATTTATTGGGTGTAAAAATAGTTTTTAAGTACAAAAATTTGTAATCTGTTTTGTTGTTTAAAAATAAATGCCTAATAAATTATTATTTTTTTAAGTTCCATGAGATGGATGGCAGAAATTCAGATAAGGAGAATAAACTTTTTTCTAATCCAATCATCCATTATGATGCTGTGCTCTTGAATCTCTAATTTCAGAAAGGCAATTTTCCAAGAGGCTTTAAAAAACCTCATCATCCCAGCAGGCTTAATGCTGGAGGGAAGGGACTAAGAAAGAGGAATTGTGAGAGGCAGTGTGGTAGAGGAATGGACACCAGACTTGGAGTTAGAAAACTGGGGTTCAAGTTGGCCTCTTCCATTTACCAGACCATGGTAACATCTCTAAGCTTCCGTTTCCTTACCTGCTAAATGGGGATGATACTTGTGGTTGTGAATATCCATTGAGATGACAAATGTAAAGCACTTTGTAACTCTAAAGTCCTAGGATATTATTAGAACCCAGTGTGAAATAAGCTACTTGGGTGTTGGTGCCAAATGATGTCTCTGGAGGAGAGGAGTCTTGTGCATGTCTTTTTTTAATATCAAATTTTTAAAAATGAAGAAAAAGAAGTAGACTCCTTCTTAGAAGCCTTCATCAGGAAGGAATAGGAATGGTAATAGTTACATGGATGGTGAGAAAAGACAACACAGAACTGCTGTTTTTTTAAAGTTTGCTCAGAAATTAAAAATTTTTTAAAAAATTTTTATTTTTCATATTTTCCAATATGTTCTTATTCTTTCCTTCTAGAACTCAAGGTATCTCAGAGGCCATTTAGTCTAATTTCATTTTACATATATCCCAAAGATCCATCCTTTATAACAAGGAAAAAAAAAAACAGTTTTGCAAAATCAACTTCCAAGTCTGACATTATAGACTGTGTTCAGTCCTCCCCAGTCTGCCACCTCTACAAAGAAGGGTGAGGGGTATACTCTTTTATTTCTTCTTTGTGGTCTGACTTCATCACTGTAATTCACAATTTTCAGTTTGGATTATTTTGTTCTTGTTCTTTCCATTTACATTGTTGTAGTCATCTAGATCGTTTTCCATCTTCCTGTGCTCCTCTGTATTCATCCTTTCTTACCAATAATCCATAGTGATACCAATAGTGATAGTCCATTGCATACATGTACCACATTTTGTTTAGCCATTCCCCAATCTAGGGGGATCCATTTTGCTTTCCAATTCTTTGTGATTACACTAAGTGCTTCTATATTTTGGTGTACATGGAGATCTTTCTCTTTATCACTAACTTCCGTGGAGCATATACCTAACAATGGGATCTGCTAAACCTGCTAAAAAAGCATGTTTCCCATGTATGTTTTTTTGTTTGTTTGTTTGTTTGTTTTTAGTGAGGCAATTGGGGTTAAGCGACTTGCCCAGGGTCACACAGCTAGTAAGTGTTAAGTGTCTGAGGCCGGATTTGAACTCAGGTAACGCCGACTCCAGGGCTGGTATTCTATCTACTATGCTACCTAGCTTCCCCCCATGTATGTTTTAAGAGGCATTTTTGATTCAAAAAAATATTTGGAAAAGCATAACAATCTCTTTTCTTAACCACTGACTTAAGATTTACTCTTTGGAATATATGGCCCTAACACTCTATCTTAACTTGGTGGCAACATACCTAAAATTGCAGGGACAGCTTTTAAGAGGAGTCAGTATATCTACATAGGAAATGAACTAGGCCTATAAAATGACAGTATTGGTACAAAGTATCATAAAAATTCAAAGGAAGGAGACAGCAATATGGATTTGATTTTCTGAGTTCCTCTTACTGATGATTATGTGGCATAGTGATGAGTTCCCTTAGAACTTATTAATCCCTTTCTTAAACTATGGCACACAGAAGTGGATATAATGCATTTATCCCTGCTCTGCTTCATCTTGTTAAATTTGTTCCCTTGTTTTAGCTTCGAAAGTCCTTTTGCGATTGCAATTGTACCATGTGATGTATTGGATACCTTTTCCAGTTTTGTGTCCTCTGCAAATGTGATAAGCATGTCATCTATGCCTCCAGTCATTACAGATAAAATGAACAGAAAAGGGCCAAGTCCAAAGTCCTGGATCAATGTGCTACAAATATTCCTCCCAGCTAACTTTGCCCTGAATTCTATCCAGGACTTTGCACAAGCCACTTCAAGTGTGCCAGATTAGGCAATCATTAAGATGCTTTTCTGCTCTAAAGTTCCATGATTCTGCCCTTACTTCTCCTTCCTGCCAGCCAAGAACCTTACACATCCTTCAGCATCCTGTTCAACTGCTGCCTCTTTCAGGAAGATTGTCAAGACAGGAAGCACTCATTCCCTAGTTAACAAGTATTTATGGGTTACTATGTGCCAGGCACCCTGCTAAATACAGGTGGATAGAAAAGCAAAAATAATGCCTACCCTTAAGGTGATTAGGTGCTAATGGGAGTCAATAACAAGATATGTTACAAGATCTCTCAGAGTTGATGGAAGGTCATGTGTGGGGAAAGCACCAATGGGGGAGGGGGCATGTTTGGAAAGGCCTCTCCCAGTAGGCAGGATTTGAGCGGACTCTCAAAGGAATCCAGGGAAGTTAAGAAGTAGAAAGGTGAGGGAGCAGAGTATTCCAGGTGTGTGTGTGTGTGTGTGTGTGTGTGTGTGTGTGTGTGTAAAACTAGTAGAAAGACACAGAAAAGAGATGGTGTGTCGTATTTGAGGGAAGTCAAGTAGGCCAGTGTTGCTGGGCATAGTTAAGGCTAAAAAAATTAGGATGGAGACAGGTTACAAAGAGCTTTCAATATTAGAGGACTTTGTGATCTTGGGGATCACAAAGGAGCCCTTGGAGCTCTTTGGGAGGGGAAAGGGAGGGAGAATAGAACATGGTCAGACCTACCCTTTAGAAAAGTCACCTTGGCATTTGAGTGAAAGAAACTCCAAGAGAAGACTATTGCAATATGACAGGCAAGAGGAGACGAGGGGGCTGTGTGAATTGAGAGAAGTGGATGTATATTAAAGATGTTATGATGGCAGAAATGCCAAGATTTGGCAAAGGATTGGCTGTGTGGGATGATGACAAATGAAAGGTCAAGGATGATGTCTGAATGACTGGGAGGATTGTGGTGCTCTCAACAGTAACAGGGAAATCCAGAAAACAAGAGAATGTGGGGAGGAAGACAATGAGTTCTGTTTGGGATCAGTTAAGTTTGAGATGTTTATGGAACATTCAGGACAAGATATCTAAAATGTGGGCATGACTAGCTTGGGAGAGAAGCTTGGACTGGAGGTGTGAATCTGAGAGTAACCTGCACAGAAATGGTAACCGAACCCAAATGAGATAGTATAGTATAGAAGGAGGAAAGAAGAAGGTTCAATACAGGACACCCGTAAGAAGAACCAGCAAAGAAGCTGAGACAGAGCAGTCAGAGAGGTAGGAGAAGAACCAGAGGGAGCAGTGTCTAGAGAGCTTCTCTAAGAGGAGAAGGAGGAGGTGATTGGCAGTATCAGAGTCTGCAGAGAGGCCAAGCAGGAGAAGGATGGGGAAAAGGACACACAGCCGTACTGCCTATATTTTCACTTGGCATTTATTGTCTGGCACTGTTATTATATACTATATCTTTGCCTCATCTTCCCAAGCAGACAGTAAGTAAGCGCCTGGAGGTCTAAGGTCAAGTCTTCTCCACTCTATCCTCTTTACAGGTAGTGGGTGCTCAATAAATAATTGATTTTATTTGAAGAGAGAACTGATATTGCAGACGGCTTCCTGGCTAGTTAGGTTGTACGATTTTGGAAGATATCAAAATTACTTCTGAATATTCTGTCTTTTTAAAAAAAGTTTTAAAGAATAGGGTAGAACACCACAAGGTCCAAAGAATCAAGATTTCAAGTAACCTAAGGGGTAATGAATGCAAAGACACATAGTGGGTGTAAGTAGGCTATAGCATATTATTGATGATACATGGATTGCATGGAACAAATGGCATAAAAATATCCATCAGAATCTGATAGATGAATCAGATATAATCAGAAAAAAAATGTGGGTCAGTCATTTAGTGAAAATAAGAGTTAATAAATGGCAGGCTGGAAGATTTAAGAGGAAGGCCTTGTAGAATGCCTTTCCTGAGGGCAGGGATTAATTTTATTTTTGCATGCTTATTGATTGTAAATGGACTGATTGGAAAACTGTGACTAACATATTAAGTAAATCTTCTAAGGAGAACTTATGGGTAGCAATGGACAATAGTTCCATAGGATAAGAAGACATGAATGAAATTGCCGATTGTCCCATTTGAGGAAAATAATCCTCATGGATGAGATCATAGATTCATTGAAGTATTTAAAGAACAGGGTAAAGAGCTTTATTTTCATGATTCTCAAGGTCACTTCCAGAACTCTGATTAAATGATAACATAATCTACTAAGTGACTAAGTAACACTTTATGGTATATTACCTCTATTTCAAATTTTTACCACACATTTTATCTAAAGTGTATAATGATATTTCCAATTGAAAAGTGAATTAACTTGACTGTTATTTTAAAGTATTAAAGGATCAAATAATAAGACTAGCCAGCATTTACGTAGTGTTTTAAGATATACAAAATGCTATTCATCTGTTATGCCATTGGTCCTCACAATGACCTTGGAAGCTTGGAAGGTATGTGCCATTATCATGTCATTTATAGTTGAGGAAACCAAGGCTAACAAAGGCTAGATGACTCGTCCAGGGTCCCACAGATACTCGAGTCTGTGAGGAAGGATTTTAATTGAGGTTTTCTTGACTCCAGGTCCAGTGCTTTCCCCCTAAGACTCCCCACCCCTCAACTGCATCTCAGCATATATCTATTTCATGCTAGTGGTGTGCTCCAGATTAAGCTTTATTGGGCATGGGGGGGGGGTTGAGGGAGGGAGTGGTGCCAAGAAGAATCAATCTTATGTTAGCTGTCAAATCCAGATGTTTAATTTTTCCCTTCTTTATGATTTCACTAAATATTCTATTTATCTTATCTCTGGTCATTTGAGAAGCAGAATTTGGTAAAAAGAAAAAAATTCTAATTGATTTTAGAAAAGAGTAATGCTTAAAACAGAAACATCCCAATCAAAGGGAAATAAAAGTTTGAAAAAGGAGAGTTCCTGTTTTAAGTATGTGTTTTTCTTCGTGTACATAAAAATATCCTATATATTTGAAATATATGATTTAGCTAAGTAACTAAGACACTGGGCTATTAATATATGAAGCAATTATCGGTCATTTACAAGTAACATACCAGATCCACATAAAAAAAAAAAAATTATCCTAACAAAAGCACCCAGGTGAACTTTGTCTCCTAAGGAGACCTTTCAAAGTGATCCATCTTAATGTCAGCAAATTGCTTACTAATGTGTTGACTTATGGAAACTCTCAAAAGCAAAATGAAAAGGCTGGAATTTACAGCATATCAATGAATCAGTTGATAAGCTTTTACTGGTTTAATATCCTCCTAGTCTTGCTGCTTGGAGCCACTTCAAGTTAGCAACAGAATGTTTGCCATCTCCCAGTGATAAAGGAAGTCAATGAACTAAACAAACTTCAAGACCATTACACTGTTTGGTGAGATTTAAATGAAAATTGTAGAAGAAATCCCATGGAGGCTGTGTGGGGAAGAGAGGGGGAGCCTAAAGTCAACCACAGCATCTCACAAATTACTTACCTAACTTCTTAAACAATGGGCAGGCCTTTTAGCTAAGGTGGAGATAATGTAATGCATTTGAAAAGATTTAATTGCAGCAATAAAAGACCATACCTCAATCGAATGACATATGCAAGCAAGGTTTCTAGATAAGGATCAAAGAAATTCAAGGACCAAACACACTACATTCTAGGCAACACTTGGGGCTTTCTGTACACACTGGTGATAGATATTAGCATAACATGGTTTCAGTGACCTTTCCAAGCTGCTTTGATCTAAATTATTAGTAAGAACTTGAATGAATTAGTGTAGTAGAGACTACTGTATCAGACAGCTTACTACTCTGGCAAGGAGATTTCTGGCTGCAATTCTAATTCTGGTACACTTAAGCACATTAAACTCAACATTTGACCTCTGTTGTATTGCCACTATTTATTATTATTATTTTGCCAAAAGGTTTCAACGTATTCTGCAGGAACCAAACACTTGTAATACTCTATTTCTTTGAATTCCCAGCTTTGTTGAAAGCATAACAAATTTTGTACCACTAGGTATAGAAAACATTTCTTTCTTACTATTGTGCATAAACTCCAAGGAGGTAGAAGAAAGGTCTCATATATACCAAAATATTAACGACTGTTAATATTTTTTGGTGGTATCAGAAGGCTGGAAACAAAATGGGTGCCCATTAATTGGAGAATGGCTGAAAAATTGTGTTTATTAGTGGAATGGAATATTGTTGTGCTAAAAGAAGGATAAATATGAGGAATTCAGAGAAACATTGGGAACACATAAGTGGCCTGATGAAGAAAGAAGTAAGCAGAACCAGGAGGACAGTAAATGATGACTTTAGTAATAAAAATGAAAATAACACTAAAAGGCATCTGAAATCAGATTAACTGCAATGAACAGATGATGAAACACATATCCCTTCCCTCCGTATGAAGGTGGGGGACTACAGTTACAAAATATTGTTTATTCAACCAGAAATTACAATTTTGACAGATTTCTTTAACTTTTTCTTGGTTGTAAGGAAAGGTTTAATGGAGGAAGAGTATGTCAGGGAATTACTAGTAAAAAATGAAGAAAAAAATAAAAGGAAAACAAAGCAACTCTCACTGTCCAGAACATTTCTACTGTGGATATATGACATACATGAAAACAAAAAGTGAGGAAAAACTTAAAGTACAGATAGGGATAAAGATTTAAGCCTATAGGAAGCTACGTTCATTTGTAATGACTATACATTTTGAACTAGTCCAAAGCACACAGGTCAGATCCTGAAACTTTAAACAGTTAAGGGATATTCCCTAAATGACTTAACACTATTAAAATATTAAATCTCTATAATTCACTGCCTATCTTTTGGAATGACAGAATTTGAGAATTTTACTTGTTGGGGGATATGACCAAAGGGATTCTTCAGCAGGCACATGTTGGATTGAATAATTCCCCAAATCTGCTCTAGTTCTTAGAGTTTGTGATAAGCCCCCTGAAGGCAGGAACCATTTCATTTCATTTCTTTCTTTTTTTTGCAGGTTTTTGTTGTTGTTGGTTTTTTGTTTTTGTTTTGCGGGGCAATGGGGGTTAAGTGACTTGCCCAGTGTCACACAGCTAGTAAGTGTCAAGTGTTTGAGGCTAGATTTGAATTCAGGTCCTCTTGAATCCAGGGTCAGTGCATTATCGACTACGCCACCAAACTGACCATTTCATTTCTATCATTGTATCCCAGTATCCCAGTGCCTAGTGTAGTGCCTGGCAAATAACAGGCTCTTAATAAATGCTAGTTGATTGACCTAGTCTAACTGCCTCAGTTTGCCTATCAATACACTGAAGCCCAGATGTAAGTATCTTATATAAGGTCATAATGGTAGTTAAGTAGTCAAGTGAGGGTTTAAACCTCAGTTCTCTCACTCCCGTTAGAATTCTTTCCACTATAACATTCAAACTCATTTTTCCTTCCTTATCAGATGGACCATTTTTGATGTAAACTCCTGTTAGGTTATTTTACTTTGATAACTTTAAGCTAAGTATGGAAAAAATTTTTAAAACTCTATAAAGTTTTAGGCATGGTTTAGCTGGGTTATTGGTAGTCAATACATGCTGTCAAAAGGCAAAATTGAAAGGAAATCAAGGAAAAAACAGTCCTTTTTGGAATGCTGGTAATCACCTAGTCATAAGTGAAATTTAAAGGGTTTCATGGCATGATGAAGTTATTTTCCTTTTAGTTTTCAACCTAGTTTTAAAAAAGAATGGGTCATTGGGAAAGTAATTTCCTATCTAAGCCTAGTTTGAGTCTCAGGGGCTGTGCTTTTTGCTTTAGGTTCTAATTGTATATTTTTATTTAGTGCAAATTTTCAATTCAGAAAACCTTTTTGAAATGTATACATTAAATTAAAATAAAATGAGCAACTGAGTTCTGAGTTGGAATTGACTTTTTATATTTAATTCAACAAAAATTTATTAAGGCTTACTATAGGCAAGACACTGTGCTAAGGAATGGGAATAAAGGTTGGGGAATCCAGAGAAGACAGGTTCTTTTCCCCTTAGGAGTTTACAATGTAATTGAAGAGATGAGAAAGGTACCCTTAAAACTACAATGCAAAATAATCATTATTATGATTATCATTGTCATTCATACAGAGTCTAATATGTACTGTGGACTGTCCAAAGTACTTTACATATATAATCTTATTTGATATTAACAACAATTCTGGCAGGTAGATGCTATTATTATCTTTTTTTTTTTTTTTGCAGATAAGAAAACAGGCAAATGAGGTGATGTGACTTGCACAAGGTTAAACAGCTAAGTAATATATCTTATTGGTAATAAATAGAAATGCTAATGATTTATATAGATTTCTAAATATTCTGCAAGTTTGCTAAAGTTTTTGTTTTAATTAATTTTTTAGTTGGCTAGGATTCTTTAAGTATACCATCACAATTGTAAAACTTATAATTTTGCTTCTTCATTAATTATGTTTATTCCCTCAATTTCCTTTTCTTCTCATTGCTATAGGCAACATTTCTAGTAACTTTTCAAATAGAAATTATGACAGTAGACATTATTGTTTCACTTCTGATTTTATTGGAAAGGATTCTAGTTAACTTCTATTACCTCTAACAGTATCTCTTGGTTAAATACTATTAAATACTTGGATAAATAGTTTTTATCACTTTAAGGAAAGGACCATTTACTCCTATATTTTCTCATATTTTTGAATAGAAATGTATATTATATTTTGTCAAAGGCTTTTCCTGTATCTACTGATATAATCATATGTTTTTGTTTTATTATTAATATGATTAAGTTTATAGTATTCCTAATATTAAAACAAAGTGCCATTCTTTTTATAAATACAACCTGGTCATTGTGTATAATCTTTGCAATGTGAGTTATTTTATTTAAAATTTTTGTATTAATGTTCATTAGTTTTATCTGTTTTAACTCTTCCTTGTATGTATATATATATATATATATATATATATAGTTCATATCTGTGTAATAGAAGGAATCTGATAGAATCCCTTATTTGCTTTTTTTTTGTGAATAGCTTACTGGAATTGTTTTAATTATTAATTTAATTTTTAAAATGTTTGATAGAATTATCTTGTGAATCAATCAGATCCTGGAGTGTTTTTTTTCTTCAGAAGTTCATTTAAGGCTTATTTACTTTCTTTGACATTGTGTTGATAAACTCTCTATTGTTCTGTTTATGTAGGTATTTATGTTTTTGTAAATATCCATTTATTTCATTTGTCAGGGGTTTTTTGTCATATAGTTGGGCAAAATAGTTTGTAATAACAGTTATTTCTTTTTCATTTGAGTTCTTTTTTATTTTTATATTGGTAATTTGGTTTTCCTCTTCTTTTTAATCAAATTAGTTAATGGTTCATCTATTTTATTCTTTAAAGTCAGCTCCTAATTCAATGATATTTTGTTGTTGCTATTTTCAATATTGTTAATCATTTTTTTGATTTTTTCAAATAGATATCCTAAATATCTTATCCTCTAACTCATATTATATATGTTTGGTATACAATTGGCTTTTTTTTTAAAGTGTCGGTTATATAGTATTTTTAGTTGTATTCCCAATTCACTCATCTGTTCTTTCTCTTTTTTATTAATAAAAGTGTTGAGACATAAATTTTCCTTTAAAGATTGTTTTGGCTGCATCCCCCAAATTTGGGTAAATTGTCTCTTGTTGCCATTATCTTTATTGCAGTTACTTATAATTTTTATGATCTGTTCTTTGACCCATCACTTTTTTAGGATTAAATTATTCAGTGCAGTTGGTTTTTATTAACTTTTGCACTGGTCCTTCCTTTATTTAATATAGTTTTTATTGCATTGTAGTCAGTAAAGTATATAATTTTCCCTGCATTTGTTTATGAGATGTTTATATCCCAAGACAAGATCAGTTTTTATAAAGGTTCCATGCACAGCTGAGAAATATGGATATTTATATTTTTGTTCAATAATTGCCAGAGGTCTATTATATCTAATTTTTCTGAAATTCTATTCTGGTTCCTAGCTTTTATCTTGTTTATATTTTGATTAGATTTTTAAAAGCCTGATGGTGGTATATTGAATTTCTCCATTATTGTAGTTTTACTGCTTATTTTTCCCCATAATATATTTAGTTTCTCCTGGAAGTATACAGAAGTTGTTTCAAGTGTGTTTCTTGAGAACAACACTTTGTTGCAGGTTGCTTTCCAATTCTTTCTGCAAATCTCTTCTGTTTTATGGGTAAATAAATCCCATTCACATTCATAATCCCATTCACTAGTATTTATTTTCCTCCATCCCATTATCTTGCTTTCTTTTTTATACTGTTCATTCCCTATTTATTTCAAGTTATTACCCTTTCCCTTCCCCCCCTACCCCCACGCCTTTTAACCTCCTCTTTACCATCCCTTCTTCAACCTATGGGTTTGTTTTGCTTATGTCTAACCATTTCCTGAACCTACCCTCCTTTTTATGCTCCCTTTCCCTCTCTTCCTATTCCTATCTATATCTCTGTTAAAGTGAAATGTAGTCTTATACTAATGCCAACCCCTCCTCCCCCCCCTCCAGCTATGTTTGTATTCTGCTTTCTTTTGGTGAGTTGGGATGAAAGTGAAGTTCAAATGATGCCTGGTTCCCCTACTCCTTTAATTTTTGTAACTAGTTCTACCTGCACAACCCAATTATGTGTTAATAAGCTTTTCCATCCTTTGTCCCATGATTTCCTAAATGCCTAAATTTCCTAAATCCCCTTCCCCTCCAATTTTTTTCTCCTACATGTTTGTTGGTGGATATAACCCATGGATACAACCATTCTGGAAAGAATCATACACAATCATGGAAATTAGAATCATACACAAAATGTTATTAAACAGCACATGGCCTTTGACTCAACTATACCACCCCTAGGCATACACCCCCAAAAGATAAAAGGAGTAGGAAAAGGTACTAGATATATAATAATATTTATAGCAGCTGTTTTTGTGGTGACAGAAACTAGAAACTAAAAGGATGTCCATCAACTGAGGAATGACTGAATAAGTTGTGGTACATGAATGTGACAGAATATTATTGTACCACAAAAATGAGGAAATAGATGATTTCAAAGTGGCATGGGAAGACTTATATGAATTGATACGGAGTGAAGTAAATGGAACTAATACCAGAACATCAGCATTTTAAAAAAGGAACAATTCTGAAGACTTATAAAAACTGATGAAAAATGAAACGAAGTCAGAAGGACCTGAGTTCAAATCCAGCCTTAGATACTTGACACTTACTAGCTGTGTGACCCTGGGCAAGTCACTTAACACTCATTGCCTCACCAAAAAAAAAAAAAAAAAGAGAGAGAGAGAGAAAATGAAATGAAGAACCAGGGGCATAATTTATACAATAACAACACTATTGTGAAGATAAATAACTTTAGAAGCTATAAGAACAATGATCAATACAATGACTGTCCATAATTACAAAGGATTGATGATGAAACATACTGTTTTCTAACAAAGAGCTGATAGATTTAGGATGCAGAATGTATTCTATACATTTTTGTATATAGCCAATAAAGGGATTTCAATTTGGGTAGAGAATTGGAGGGGAGATTTCTGTTAATTAAAAAATTAATAGAGAGGTAGAGGTTGCTACAGATATGGAATGCTGCAAGCACTTTTCTATGAGGTAACCATATTATTAGTTTGGCTTATCCCTCTCCAGCTACTCTTTATAATTATCTTCCCTCCCTTCTCCTTTCTTCCCCCTTAGAATGTAAGCTCTTCAGGGCAGGGACTGTCTTGCTTCCCTGGATTGTATTTTATTTGGAGCTCTTAGCTCAGTGCCTGGCACACAGTCAAATGTTTAATAAATGCTTCATCTGTTTGTCTACAATAGAAAGCCAAGCAAGACAGGAATAATGTATTTGAAATCCTTTGTGAGCACAGCATAACACAGGTAAGAAACCAGTGAGAAAAATGTTATAGCTAAGGGGCTGGATTTGGGTAGTGGTAGTGATGGTAGGAAGAAAGGGAACAGATTTGAGAAATATTGCAGGTTGAAAAATTAAAGAAATGATCAAGGAATTTATAATTCAATGGATGTGGCTGATGAGGGTAAGAAAAATTTAATATGATTCTGAAGTTTTGGGTAACTGGGGAGGATAATATGTCATCAGCAGATAAACGTAAATAAGGAGGGAGGGTAGATTTTGAGGACAGGTTTAGTTGAATTCCATTTTGGGCATATTGAGCTTAAGGTGCCAATGAGACATTCTTGTTGAGATATCAGACTAAAAAATCGCTGGCTTCAAATTAAAAAATTCATATATACCCATAGATCTATGAACATCTAAAGGAAAACAGTTAATCCAGATGTCATTTCTATTGATGGTCACATAGATTTAGTTTGATAGTGCTGAAATACTATAGCTTTCCTTACAATAATCATCCTCTAAGTATTTTGTAAATTTATAACTTAAAACATAATTTTAAGTTAAATTAGAAAGTTAATGGCTTTTATAGAAGTTCACATTTGTGAATGATCATTAATTCCTTTATTTATAAACCAAATCATAGTACTTGGTTACCTTTGTTACAGGGCAGCTAGTGGCAGCACTGGGCCTGGAGTTGGGACGATCTCAGTTCAAACTACCCTCAGACACGAGCTTTGTGACCCTGGGTAAGTCACTTAATCTCCTTTTGTCTCAGGTTCTTCATTAATAAAATGGGAATAAGAATAGCACCTCCTTTTGCAGGGTTGTTGTAAGGATCAAATAAAATAATCATTATAAAGTCCTTAGCACAGTGCTTGGTGTGTAGTGCTATAGAAATTATTATTTATAGCTATTATTGTTATTATTATTATTAACTGGTCAGTTTTTGTTATTAGGATGATCTAGTTTTAAAATATCACTTGATATTTATTCCACTCCCTCATGACTAAACTGAAAGAACTTTGCCCTTTCCTTAAATCAAAACACAAGAAAATGTATCATCACAACATGAACATTTATATATATATATATATATATATATATATATATATATATGTATATGCAAACATACTTGCTATTGGTTATTACAAATAGGAATTAAGAATACCCTTTTGCCTTGTCAACAAAGACAATATAAAATAAACTTTTTTTTTCTAAAAACTAGCCTTTTAAATTACACTGCAATCAGAGCCATTGGATGGATCCTATTACGAATAAAAAAATCCCCTGAAGTGGTTGCATGCATTATAATTCATACTATTTGAAGTTATGATTATGTAAAATACCATAATTGGAAATATCCCATGGAAATATGCAGTGCCAATTGGAATAATGAAACTACTTTCAGGAGATTCATTATTTGCACTATATTTTCAAAGTGTAATATAGCCAATGGTAGCTTTCACTACTTTCCATCTAACTCAACCTGCTTCCTATACTATATTTTGTATAGTATCAAACAGGAGTTACTTAGTATACACTAGGTGATTAATACTACTGTATGCATTCAAGGGGTACAAAGTAAAGATTAGACTGCTTTCTACCCTTAAAAAGTTTAACTAACTTAAGGGGGACGAAAACTACCATTAATATAGATCAAGACTGTGTTAGGAGTTTAAGAGTAGGTCAGAAATGATATCCTGAGTTTAAAAATAGTGTTAATTATTAATAATTAGAATTTCTAGAGACAGTGGTCCTAAACTATAATTTAAAAGAAGTGGGGGCTTGCTTCTTTGATGGATGGGAGAAAGAATTTATTCTATGAATATGGTTGCAGCAAAGGTTCCAAGGTAGAAACGTCTCAACGTCAGCAAGATGGCAAGTTTTAATGAAAATAGGACAATTCAAGAAATATTTATTAAGTGCCTACTATGTGCAAAGTATTATGCTAGGAGAGGCAAAGACAAAAAAAATAAAGCTATCTCTGGGCTTAAGAAGCTCACTTCTCCTGTTGCTTATAACACATACACGCACACACTCACAAACACACACAAATATGCACAAAATAAAAGCAATTTCTAGGGATAAGGTCTTATCAACCGGAGAGTGGTAGATATTCAGGTAAACAAAGTTGGATAGGTTTTGAGGGAGCCAGGAAAGTGAGGTGGCCACAATGGCTTTCTTTTGGTGTCAATGTTCAGAATGGTTTTGAGGAGGGAGTAGATAGAAGTCTCCATGGAAATAATAGTAGTTAACTTATAAGATAACAGAAAAGACAAAAATGAAGGGACAACACCTAGAACTCCTCAACTTTACCCTGAGGTTTTATCACCTGTGGTGGTGTAGTGGAAAGAGTACTGACTTTGGAGTGAGAAGGGACCTGGGTTTGAAGTCCAGCTGAGACACTTCTTACTTGTGCGACCTTGAGCAGGTCATGTCCTATCTACGGAATGAGTAGGCTGCCTTAGATAACTCTGAAGGTCCTTCCATCTTTAAATCCTATGATGTGAAGCTCAGTAAGATAAGACGTGCCCACAGTAACTGGAAAGTGAAATGTTCTTTCATTGAAAAAGGAGTTTCATTTTTTCCATGCTGAATCTGAGGTGACAGTTGAACACACAATTTCTAAGCTTTATGCCGGTTATCATGATTTTCATGAGGAAGGTACAAAACCATTTGCCTTCTCCTGACTATCATTTATTCCATAAAGTCCATGAACAAAGACACAATCTGTACTTAAATAATGGCTCTATTGACGCCTACTGGGCTTCAAGGGTCTTGCAATTTACTTTTAGCTAGAGGAGCATGTTTTTTTTTTAATTTTTATTTTTAAAATTTGGTCTTAAAGAAAGTATGAGACTCACTCAATTATATCTTACCATGCACTATTTGTTAAAGGAATTTTAAATCATATGTCGTTGTGTAATAATATAAGATTCCGAATGGCCTGTGCAGAGAAATGTGTTTTTAAGGAGCACCCATTCACATGGGTTACCTTTCTACTATGAATAAAATTCTCTAATTATATGTTGCTTTAATGGTGTGGTCACTAAGGCGACACCATATTGGACAGATCACAACTTCTCCAGGCCCAAGTTTTCTCATCAAGAGGGACTGCACTAAATGACCACCAATTCTAAAGCTATGATCCAATGTTTATTGACTTTGAAAAATCATACAGTACAGTAAATCCCATTAAAAAAAGTTTCCAGGGGTCTGAAGGCTTCCGTTTACTTTTGCCATTAGGCTGATTAGTACATTGACTATATTAGATATAAATGGATATATTAAAAAAATTGTATACATTCCCTTTTCAATGGAGAAAAAAAAAGGTTTACCTTAAGCTCACATTGTGCCTTAATAACTAATCTTTTAAAAAAATCCATATTGCTGTGCACATTCTCATCATGTGTCATATTTTGGCACCTCAGAGGTTACGTAGCTTTGCCCCTCACTTTATAGATGAGGAAAATGAGACCTGTGGAGATGCTGAATCACCTAGAGGCAGCCAGAGCTAGGAAGAACAGTGAAAGAGGTGCTTGGCCCAGAGTCAGGAGACAGTTGAAATCTACCATGGCTCTTTATCTTTGCCTGCCTCAGTTTCCTCATATGTAAAAGAAGGATAATAATGTCATCTACCTGTCAGAGTTGATGGGATGATCAAATGAAATAATATTTGTAAACCTTAGTGTATTATATAGATGCTAGTTGTTGTTGATGTGACTTGTCTGACATTTAGCCAGTTCTCTCTTTATACTAGGACACACAGCTTCTCCTTTATATTCCGTTCACCTGCTTCCATCTATTTCTGTGCCTGTTTACAGCTTCTATGGTTGAATCAGATCTTTGTGGGTTTTTTGTTTTTGTTTTTTTGTGAGGCAATTGGAGTTAAGTGACTTGCCCAGGTTCACACAGCTAGTAAGTGTCAAATGTCAAGTGTCTGAGGCCGGATTTGAACTCTGGTCCTCCCGACTCCAGGAACATTGCTCTATCCACTGTGCCACCCAGATGCCCCTTGAATCAGGTCTTTGTGAAGGACCAGACCTGAGATTTCATGGAACTCTAAAGCAGGAAACTTTCTATAGATTCAGATGATACCTGGCTCTGCATTTCAGAGAGGGTTGCCTAGGACACTGAGAAGTTTTGTCATAGGAATGAACTTGAGCCAAGTCTTTCTGACTCCAAGGACAGGTCTTTCTCCCTGACTTCAGCTTAAGTAATAATGCCTCTTCTCTCAAAAGTCTGTACTTAATTGAAAAAGAATCATGAAGTGAAAAACATTCTACAACATACTTAAAGTAGGGTTTGTTGTACACAAATGGTTTGGGTGGGCTGGTTGGTCACTCATCTTTGAATTATTTAAGATACTGATATTGTGAAATATGTAATGGAGGAAAGTAGATAGGGAATAAAATAAATATTAAAATATTTGGTTGTGACCATGTTTAATGCACTTGAATTCCTTGATTCTAATATTAGTGCATTTCTTTCTTTTTCTTTTTCTTTTTTTTTTTTGGTGAGGCAATTGGGGTTAAGTGACTTGCCCAGGGTCACAGAGCTAGTAAGCATCAAGTGTCTGAGGCCAGATTTGAACTCGGGTCCTCCTGAATCCAGGGCCAGTGCTCTATCCACTGTGCCACCTAGGTGCCCCATTAGTGCATTTCTTATGACTACTAATAGATTTGGGGTGAATTATGTCCAAATATAAAATGACAATCAGTTGCTATGGGCACACCAATTTTTACTGGTTTGCCTGGAGTCTCTTGGAAGTCAATTGACATGTGCTATATTGTGAAGAATGGTCTGTACATTGATATAAAATGAAATTACGAGAGGTAGTTTATTGGTACATTTTCTTCTGAAACTAGCGAAGGGAAGATTTTAAAAGTTTTATGATTATTCTTTCTTTGTATATATTTATAGAATGTGACAGATTTGTAGAACTTTAGACCATTTCAAGAATCACACTGTACTAAGAATGTACTGTGGATTGCAGTCCAGAGAAGTTTAAACACAATTCCTAAACTTTTCTATTCATAACTTCTATTACAGAGTAAACATTTTATACAATGATAAAGTGCTTATATATGTGCATATATGTGTAGTATTTGATTCTCAGAAAAACCCTATTAAGTAGAGATAACATACCTTATTACTATTTCCATTTATAGATAAGAAAACTGAGCAAGTCACTTAAGCACTTTGTGCTTTGAAATCACATAGCTAGTTAGTGATAGAGCCAAGACTAGAAGCTAGACTTCCTGATTCCTAGTTGTTATATGTAAATAGCAGTATGTGTAATAGCATTATATGTATGTGTATGTATGTATACATATATATGTATGTATGCATACAACCTCACTATCTTATTTTCAGAAGTTGCTATTAGATACCTTAATGCTCATTACTAAATGTAGTATAAATAAAATGTTAATTTAGACACAAAGTAAAGCTATTTTGAAAAAAGCTAATACAATTATTTAAAAGGGAGAGTAATGAATGAGTTACATTTCTGATGTGAGAGTTAGCATAAATAGAACTTTTTGAGGTTCAGAGAATGAGAGTGAATAACACAAGAGAATTTATCAAGAAATTCTAGAGAATGTAAATACAAGAGTATGAAAAACTCTAGTTTTTTTAGTGTACAGTCATTTCTTGAAAACAGAATAAACTAACATGGATAGAGATTAACTACTTCCAGGGAAAGGTGAAAGATATTGTTAAGTGATAAATTAGCCAAGAGAATTATGGATGTCATGAGGAGGGAGTGTAGAACTTTAGAGAGAGTATGGGTCAGGCTGAGGCTACTGTCTTTGGTAGGTGCTCAATAAAGTTTCTTTTTATTGGAAAAATAACTGGAAAAGATTTGAGAACTAAAACTAGCTAGCATTTGAGAAAGAGCATATTGCTTTCTTTCCAATCAGGGAAGATTTACAAGTCTCGGAGGAATGAGAAAAATACCTAATTTCTTTTTGTCTAAGGAAAATTAATGTGTGTTTGAAAATGGATTAGGAATGATTTGCTTCTAGATAAAGGCTATTCTCCACAATATGAGCACCTGATTCTGGAATAACCTGGATATGGGACTAGGGATGAATCTAGATAAGAAGTTTAGGGTCACTTTCAGGTACTCTCTATGCATCTTATATGCATCTATTCATGTATGTTGTCTCCCCATTAGAATGCAAACTCTTTAAGGTCAAGGACTATTTTTGCTGTTTTTGTATTCCAACAATTAGCACAGTGCCTGGAACACATTAAGCCCTAAGGGTTGATTATTGCTTGATTATATGACTCTGGGCAAGTCCCTCTACTACTTGTGTGTTCTAGGGCAAGACACTTAACCTTTTAGGTCTCAGTTTCCTTAGCTGTAAAAAGATAGGCGTTTGACTTAAATGACCCATTAAGTACCTTTTGGCTCTAATGCTTATGAGCCCATGACCTACTTCAACTTCCTCATTTCCCAGACTAGGAAATGGGTTCAAAAAGGTACCTTGTTCAAGGTCACACAGATATTTAGTGACAACACTGGGAGCAGCTGTATTGGAAATCCAAGGAATTGGGTTCAAATCTTACTCTGCTGCAGGGAGGCCTCAGGTCAGTTACTTAGCCTCCTGGATCTCCATTGTAAAATGAGGAGTGGGCTTCAGTGACCTTCCAGCTCTAAATCCAAGAGTCTATGAATTCAGGTCTCTTGTATCCTTGCTTCCCTTTCGCTAATTTTCTTCCCTTTTCCCAGCTTTCCTAGGACTGATGTACCTTTTAAGCAGGGCCACAGTGACACTTTTAGGGGCTACTAAAAACCAAGTTGTTGTTTATGTTCCCAGAATGAGGAGATAACCTATCCCTGTAATGTGGCCTTGTGATGCCCTTACGAGCTCCTGAGATCTAAATGCTCTTTATGGCCTAAAATTGTAGAATTGACTCTTTGACAGGAACTTTGTTATTATAATCTAGAGGCTATTCTTATCAGAGGTCCTATTCCTTATAATAAGACCAATTTGGGCCAGTTTCCCGCTTTGTTCTTACCATGAATGGACTAACAAAGACCTGTAAAAGGGCCTTCATTCTCCTGGGAACACACATGACAAATCTTCTTTGGGCCAGTATTGGTTGAGCTAATTCTGAGGGAGGCATAAAAATTCATACAGTATGCCAATATAGGGCAGGATGCCAAAACACAGGGTGGTGAATTAACCTAAAGCCTTCTACCTGCAAAACCATATAGCTGTTGGCAGTGAAGCACATTGTGTCAAATAAGTTAGTTAAGGGGCTGAAGATCAGATTACCATAAGCAAATGTGTCTCTACTGGTGGTTCTTACAGTCTGACATTGCTTCCAACAGGGATAGCAAAGGGTCCATCAGCTATGCTGTCTGAGTAATTACTGCTTCGTGGCTGGTTACTTGAGTTCATTCTGTGTCCCACTGCTTGGCAGGCATAGCTGTTATTCCTGGCTTTTTGATTCATGGCCTCTTGTCTGTATCTCAGCTGTCCAGAACTCAGACTACTGGTCATTACTTGGGTTAAGTGTGCCTGTAAAGCTAAATTAGACCCAAACCAACTTATTTATCCTAGGGATTCAAAAGTATTTTTGTCGCTTCCTTATATGCTAATTTCACTATTACACATTTTGAGGATGTAGATTCTTGATTATAATTGAACTGTAATGTGATCACAGTAAACCAGGATTCTGATTATGTTTTGTTTCTAATAAATACTTAAGATACTTGGAAAAATTACTGATTAAATGATCAAGACAAGCATTAGGGGGAAAGGGAAAATAAGATTTATCATGCATTTTAGTTAAATATGTATCTGTCTTCTAGAAAATGATAGGTTTCTTGAGGGCAGAAAACATGTTTTTATATATTTGCTTCAGTGCCTAGCATAGCATTTTACACAAATGTTTGCTGAACTGAATTCACCTGAAATTCATTCAAATCTGACACTGGGTTTTCTTTGAGCAGGTAATATTGCTCTTCTGCAAAAAATAACATTAATAAAATAAAATAAAAATGTACATGGCTTGTACAAATCATGATTCATCTTTGCCTACCTTGAATTAAATATCTGGGTATGGATGATAAATCTCCATAAACACATGATAGAGAAGTTGCAGAATACAAACTTAATATACAATCATTCTAGAAAACAATGTGGAATCATGCAAATAAAGTGTCTCAAATGTTCATACTCTTTGATTTTGATATACTTGTGTTAAGAATATGCTCCAAGGAGGCCATTGATAAAGAAAGGCTTGGTATACACCAAAATATTTAGCTCCCTCTGTCATAGCAAAGAACTGTAAACAAAATATATGCCCATTGATAGGCGAATGACTAAACAGATTGTGGTACATGAATATAGAGGTATATTACTGTGTTATAAGAAAAAAATATGATGAATAGAGAAAAGCATGGATTTATAGGAACTAATGTAGAGGGAAGAAGGTGGAGCCAAGAAAAACAATCTGCACATTAACTACAATGATAACAATCACAAAACAGTTGAAAACAAAGGTTGCAAAATTATAAAGAACAAGAATGTCCCCTAAGAAGAGATGTGAAAAGATACTCTCTACTCCTATTGAGAGGTAGGATGGTGGTCTAGGGGTGTGGAATATTGAATATAGTCAGATTTTCTAATTATAGTTATTGGTTTCACTGATTTTTTTTTCTCTTCTTGCTCTTTTTTTTTTTTTTTTTTACCCTTTGGAATATGGGGTAGTTCTCTGAGATGATTTTGAAAGAGATGCAGAGGGAAACTTAAGTGATTTAAAACAAAAGGCATCAGTGAAATTTATTTTAAAAAAGAACTAAATTACTGATGTTGAAGGAAACTATTATATAAGAACAGACTATAAAGATTACATAAGTAAGGAAAACTAAAGTCAAGTCTATAAAATTATTAAAGATATGGATAGGATGAACATGGACTTTAAAAAAAAAACAAATCATGGAACTAATTTCATTTTATGAAGCCTAAGAGATAATTTTAAGACAAAGAAAATAAATAATTACTTTACATAATGGGAAATAAACTTATGGAATAATTTATCTTAAGAAATTTTAAAGACAAAAACCCAAGTAGATTCAGAAAAGGTTTAGATGAATTAATGGATGATAGCTAAAGGAAAATTTAAGGTTAGCCCCCCACATTTTTGAAATTAATAACATGGAAGACAAACATTCATTTCCTTGGTGCTATCGTAAGTGACCTAATGTTGGGCTAGGTAAATCATGAATCTGACCAAATACTGTAAAATGATCATTAAGTACCTAATTAAACAGTATATTCATTATTATGGAAAAAGTAGGAGACTTTTGTATTCTTAGATGGTTAAACTAGATTAAAATATAATAATAATTCAAGATTGAGAATAAGAACTTTTTTTTTTGTTTTTTTTTTTTAGTGAGGCAATTGGGGTTAAGTGACTTGCCCAGGGTCACACAGCTAGTAAGTGTTAAGTGTCTGAGGCTGGATTTGAACTCAGGTACTCCTGACTCCAGGGCCGGTGCTCTATCCACTGCGCCATCTAGCTGCCCCCAAGAACTGGTTTTTAAAAAAGTGAGAATTAAAATTATTTACTTGAGGCGGCTAGGTGACACAGTGGATAGAGGGCTAGGCCAAGAGTCATGAAGACCTGAGTTCAAATGTGACCTTATTAGCTGTGTGACCCTGGACAGTGGTTGTAATACTTCTGTTTGCTTCAGTCTCCTCATTTGTAAAATGGGGACAATAATAACACCCAGCTCCCTGGATTTCAGTGAGGATCAAATGAGATTTTGTAAAGTGCTTAGCATAGTAGGCACTTAATAAATGCTTATTTCCTTCCTTCCTGTCCTGTTATTGTGAAATCAATTACATATTAGTGAGACCAAGAGTTCCTAGTTTCATACACTATACATTAGTAGGCCCTCAGTATTTACTGTTGATGACGATAATGGTGAAGTCTTAACATTGTGATTCTCTGCTTTCTCTTTCCATTTTTGCCATATGATATACAAAAACTAGATCACTATTTTTTAAAAAAGAACATTATTTGCCCAAAGAAATCATTGTGATATATCTGAATAATTTCAGGGTAAATTCAATTCAGAAGCCATTTATACAAGATACTTTTCTAGTTATAGACAAAACTAACAGGTATGTCTCACTCAAGTCCTTCCACAGTGTTTTGTACAAATATTTGTTGATGTACAAAGCTAAATAAGACATAGTTCCTGCCTCCAGGATCTTATCATTTCATAGGGAAGATAAGATATGCACAGTGGTAACTACAGCACAAAATACGATGATTGACTATGCTGTGCAAGGAGAGATGAGATTGACACGAGAAAGTTTAGAAGGGGAAGAGAACAGAATCGTCCCATGTAGGATTAGAGTAAGAAGAGGCATAAGCAAAGGAGAGAGAGGAAAGCAGTGGTGAGTTAGGAATATAAAAGGGGCATCAGGAGAGTTTGATGCCAGAGAATCCAAGGGAAGAGGGAGACAGTGGTCAAAAATATCATCTACTGTAGACAATCTTAAGGAAGAGTATAAATTTAGGATTATTGGTTCAGTTAGTTCAGATGGAATTGGTCAATCAGATCAAACAACTAATTTCAATTTACTGAATCAACTGTAGTTTGTATAAATTGTCCTAGATATAATATTAAGTGTTAAGATAAATTTTAATGAAATATTTTATGGACTATTATGAAATTGTCAAAATATTTAATTTTTATTCAATTTAATTTGCTTAAAAACAGCACTTTTTAGTAGGGCACAGAAGTGAAGTGAAATAAATATAAAATATTGAAAGTTAGTAAAGTCAGAGAATGAAATGAATTGGAATATATCATAAAGAAAATATGGAGTGTTTTTAAGAACCGATGGGATGTGGTAGAGATAGAAATAAGTTACTAGGAAATATCTTTAATTTTCACCCTAATAACAGCTTGAAGAAGAAAACTAATAGGTTTTTCTACATTAGCTTTTTTTCTTGAAGAGAAAATAACTGGAAAACTTGTCTACACTGAACAGGTATTAAACAAAAATTAAACCCTGAATGAGATTATGACTAACATTTTGAGTGCTTATGTAACTTAAAAGACTCTAATGCCAAGGAAATTCTAAGGAGAAATCCTTAAGAGAATGTAGAAACCATATTTAGAAAATTCATATCTACCTTTTCTTCATAGAATTTTCTTCTTAATTTCGCATCTTTGGGAGGTATGGTTTGCCTCAGTTTTTTGTACCACTTCCGAACAATATATCCTCTCCAATAGGCCTGTATTCTAAGAAAAGAGATATTTGATCAAAGAGAATTATGAAGATCAAAAAAATCCTGGTAAAGCATATACCTAAGTGATGACCCAGTAATCTCTTCAGTTCAGCTTGATACAGACTGCAAACCCCTCTGTATCATGCTATATGGTCTTTTAGAGTAGAAGTGGAAGAAAAATTCATCACCCTGAGACCCAGCTGGGGATGCAATTCTCTGAATGTAATTAGGCTGGTCCTTGTTACAGTCACTTTGTCACTTCATCACACTCCAAAACCTTTCCAGATTGTTCAGTTCATGCACATATTTAAAAATTATTTCTAATGACATAGATCTCAACGTTTCATATCTGGGTTTACTCTGGATTTATTTTTAATTGGGTATGCAATGATTCATGTTATGATTAATCTGAAACAGTTCTTACCTTGTTGCACATTTTATTTTAAAAAGCCGAGCTCCATCATGTATCACTCTTGTCTGATACTGCTGCTTTCTACACAGAGGGCAAGTTTTTTTACCTGTGAACTTTTCAAAAGCCTGGAGACATGCCTGAGGAAAAAAGTTCATTTAAGATTTTGTGAGTAATTACTTATAAACAACACATTTACTTCTAATGTAATTACAGTGTTCTTTTTTCCCATAATTATGAGAATGTCTAATTTAGATTATGATGTGAAAAAGTTTCATCAGATATTAACACCTTCTTCATGAATCCTGTTCCAAAAATCATATTTTACAGGAATAAACATGAAGACATCAAAAACTTCTGGAAATCAACTGCTGTAAAGGTATATTGTTGTGTGTAAGACTAACATGAAGTTAAATCATATGAATTAAGCTATCATTCACTTTGATGTACATTATTAATAACAATCTGTTATACAAACATTTGTGGTTCTTTTGTCACATAAAATTCACCATTTAAAAAACAGGATGAATTGTATTGTAGCCTTAAGTCATGTTTCCAACTATAAATGGTGATTAAGGATAAAATAAATGGCTCTTTTTGGAAGACTTTAAATTGAGTAAGGCTAGGCTAGATTCTTTAGGTTACAAGAATGATGTATTGCATACTTTATTGTAAGAGTTAAAACAGGATTTACTTACTTTGTGAAATACATGGGAACATGAAAGCAGCACCTGTTGTTCACAGGAAAACAAAAAATTGTTTGAAGTTTAAATTAGTTTAAAAGAGATGCACCACAAACATATTAATTAAAAGAAAAGTTCTGAATGCACAAAAGGTTAACTATGTTGTTGCTTCTTTTGAAAAAAAGAACAAAACTAATCTCTGCTTCATAAGTTTAAAAACTGTACTGTTAACATTTAATATAGAACACAAAAGAAGAAAAAAATCATCTAACAATTTAGTACCCTGAACCTGAATGCATACATATGAAGTCAGGATGAATAAGCTAAATTTACCATCACTTACTAGTTTTAAACTGAGTTACTCAGATAGTGTATATTTAAAAGTAAAGCAATTAAGAAGTAGGTCTATTTCCTAGACAGATAATAAGAGTGATTGTATGTGTGTAAAGGGTAGTTGTAGGAATAGAAATAGGGATGTGGGGGATGGTGAGGGAAGGAAGCAGAGAAATGTTAAGTAAATACTTTTTTTGGGTGCTTTGTTCTACCAAATGACACTCAAATTTAAGAAGCAATATATCATGAAGACATATGAATGACTCTATTTTTCAAAAAAATGCAGAGAAAGTATGCTCACAAGCTTCATGAAAACTTCACCTTTCTCTGACCCAAATTCCCACCAAATGGTGGTTATCTGTGCCATGACAAAAGATAGAGCATTAGACCCAAAAAAGAAAGAGAAAAAGAAAAAAAGGGCAGTTGGTTATTAGTGGAAGGAAGAACTGGCAAAGGGGTGAAACTAGAACAACGAGTATGCACTATTGAGCTGGCAAACACAAAAGGATTAGTGGCTAACAGCCAACTGAAGGGAAAGCTTTCAGATTCAGTGGCTTTTCTCCCCCCTTCGGGGAAGAAAGTTAAGGAAACATGTAGGACAAAAAAAAAAAAAAAAAGCCAAAGGCATTTCCCTTTTTTTGTGCAGAATCTGAAGTAACCTTTAATGAGCACATTCTTTAACACTCCCTGGTTAAGACTTAAACCTCAGCATAGCCAGACAGCCTGAATTTAGGAGCACTATCCTGTTTTCACAAGAATTAGCCTACCTGCCTTTGTGCAATCTACACTTTCACTTAAAGGTGGATAAGATGGGGAAGAAATAAAACCCAGAATATTCTAAACAAGTCCCTTGAAATAGCTTTCCCTTTCAGTCCCTCCGTACCCCACAAAAAGTTTAAAATGAATGAATCCAGTAATCTGGATCCTTTCTGAACAATTACAATTTAATCTGCCTAATAACAATCATACACATAGGCAATTACTCATTCATCCTTTATTAAAAGCATCTTTTAAAGTATTTCATCAACAGATGCTTGAAGATATATTTTAATACAGTTAGAATTCAGTATATATAAGAACATGATAAAACATAGTAAGATCTTTGTAAATACTTGCTGCAGGGCAAATATTCTCTCAGATAACTACAATAAATCAGTAAGTGGCAGTTAATGTGCTGCAAAAAAGGTTGTAGCAACAGGGGTGCTAATGAGAACTAAATTCTAATCTGGCTGTGCCATAACTTCTTGGGTGGTCTCAAGTGCATTACTTGAACTGTTTAATCTGTTTCATCATCTGTAAAATGGGAATAACATCTGACCACCTCACAGAGATGTGTGGAATTTGTTTAATCTCTTATTTGTCATGTAAGGTGGGTCCAGGATGTAGGAAAATTGAAAAAGAAACTAGATATGCTAGACAAATGGAGTTAATAATTTATAAACGAGCACATGAGAGAATTGAATGAAATAAACAAATACACATATACCTTCTCAACTCATCTACTGCATTAAACTCTTCACTGCCCTCTCCTCCCTCACCTCAGGGTTTTTGTGATGGTCTTCTCTCTTCCCATCTCCTCTATATTTTTTGCGTCATGCCCCTTAAATGTGTCTGTCCTAGGCCCTCTTTCATTTTCTCCTTCTATACTCTTTCTTGATAACCTCATAAACTCCCATGGTCTTTACCTCTATACAGATGACTCCCGGATTTACAGAGCCATCCTGTGTGTCTCCTAAATTTCAGTCCTGTATTATCTGTTGCCTATTGGATTATTTCAAACTGGATTTCTTGGAGACATCTCAAACTCAACACATCTATAAATGAACTTTTTATTCCTTCTCTTAAACTCTTCTTCCTTTCAAACTTCACCATTTCTGTAGACGGCACTAACATCTTTCCAGTCTCCCAGATTTGTGACCTCAGCATCTTCCTGAATTTTTCACTCTCCCACATTAGATATATCCAGCTGCCAGATCTTACTGTTTCTCTTTCATAACATCTCTCTCATCTCATCTCATCCCTTCTCACTATTCACCCAGCTACCACCTTGATTCAGGCCCTTATCACTTTTCAACTAGATTATTGCAACAGCCTCTTCCTAATTGGTTTCCCTGTCTCAAGTCTCTCCCCATCTCACACCGCCATTGAAGATACTGTCCTTAAGCGCAAATCTATTCATGTGAATTTCTTGTGGCTTTCTATTATCTTTAGAATCGCATATAGACTCCTCTGTTTAGCTTCACAAACTGGTCCCGACCTAGCTTTCCAGTTTCATTGTAAATGACTTCTCCTCCTGTGCCACCAAACTGCCCTTCTCTCTGTTCCTTGATCAGCAGCACCCTCTATATCCTGTCTTAGTGCTTTTTTTTTTTTTTTTTTTTTGCAGTGCAATGAGGGTTAAGTGACTTACCCAGGGTCACACAGCTAGTTAAGTGTCAAGTGTCTGAGGCCGGATTTGAACTCAGGGAGTCCTGAATCCAGGGCCAGTGCCACCGCCACCTAGCTGCCCCCGCCCCCCACCCCCCTTTAGTGCTTTTGCCCTGTCTAGCCACATGCTGGACATATTCCTCCTCCTTACCTACACATCACAGACTCTGTCTCTCCCTTTAAAAAGTGCAAGCACCATCTTCTTCATGAAGCCTTTCCTGATATACCCCTCTGCTAGTGTCCTCCTTATATTTAACTATATCTGTATCTATTAGCTTTATATTTCTACTGCACATGGTTTTATATGTACTTGTCTTCCCTATTAGAATGTAAACTCCCTAAGTAGAGATTCTTTCATTCTTTCTACTTGTATCCCCAGCACTTAGCACAGTGCCCAGCACATAGTAGGAACTCAACTAATATTTGCTGGTTTGTTGACTGAAACTGTAGAGAATGAAAACAAGTGAACAAAGAGGGTCCCATCCTGATACTTCCCTGGATCTCCCCCATCAAATCTTCCCTTGCTTCCTTTCTTTTACAGGACCAGACAGACCAAATAACAAAGAAGTAGTTCTCTCCCTTTGCTGCAGGACAGATGTATTACCTCATGTAACTAAATTAGGTTTAGTGTTCTAGTTGCTTTTAAAATTAAAATACATTCCAAAGTGTCTAACTTCTGAAAAATAAATATCTGTCTGGTCCTTAAAAAATTTCACAAACAAAAATAATAAACTTGAAAATAGCATGAAAATTTGAACCTGAAAAAATAGAAAATAATCGATGGTTGTGGAGATATTCATTAGTTCAAATACCTCTATGGCTGTCCCTACTATGTGTGAGAATTTGCATGAGTCAGTGACATTTGAGGTTTAGATAGTTATTCATTCTAGACTTCCTTCTGATCCTGATAGTCTCTGGTCACTATGCTATGCACTGAGAGTATAAGAAAGGCAAAACCAGTCTTTCCCTTCAAGGAACATTTATTCAAAGCAGAAAGACAACTTGTAAATATGAGCTATATACAGAGCAGATGTTAGATGATATGAGAGGAGGCATCTTATAGAAAGTGGGATTTGAGCTGAGTCTTAGAGGAAGCCAGAGAAACTAAGAAGCAGAGGAGAGAAAGAGCAAAGCATTCCAGGTGCGGGGGTCAGCCAGGGCCAAGGCACCAAAGTACCATGGCATCAAGGCAAGAGATGAAGGGCTGGGTTTGATGAACTGCAATTAGGTCAGTATATAAAAAATAATATAATCTAAAACAATGAATGCTTTCAGATTTGAATTTTTCTTCTTCCCCAAATTTCATCTGGTCTAACTTAATAGGAATTCCATTCTACCCCCAAGAAATAATTATTTAGCCCTATTTGATATCAAATCTCCCATGAAGGGAGAATCTGCTACATTCCAAGGAGGCCCATTCTACTGCCAGAGAATTCTAATCATTCAAAAGGTTTTTCTTCAGTGGAGTAGAAATCTGCTTTTCTCAGCTACCCTGCTTTGTGCTAGTTCTCTATTCTCTTGCCAAATCTAGAATTGTAAGGCCATAGCTTCCAAGATGGAGGGTCTCTTCAGGGTCATGGAGTATAACCTTCTCATTTTATAGTTGAGGAAACAGGTCCGTAAACTTGCCCAAGGTCACACAGGTGGCAAGGGGAAGAGCCAAGATTGGAACCCACGCCATCTATCTTCAAATCCAGTACTCCTTCTACGGAAGCACACTGCCTCCCAAGCAATACAAGTCTCTTCCACATAGCAGCCTTCAAATAATTGTGGACAGGTGTCATGTCCTTCAAAAGTCTTCTCCTAAATATCTCCAGTTCTTCAGGTGATTCCTGTATGGCATGATCTTCAAGTCATTCACCATACTCTGGGCCACCCTCTAGGTTCCTAACATGGGGCACCCAAGAAATGAACGCAGTTGGGTAGTTAATTTATTCATTAAATAAGCATGTAATCTAAGGTTATAGTGCTTTGGGAGAATACAGAGAAGATTAAAATAGTCCTGTCCCCCAGAAATTTATTATCTAGTGGAGAGGAGGATAAGACATGCAAAAAGTACAATACAAGGTAGTATATAATATTCATAAACACAGTACTATATCTATCACATATCTTACTGTGGTGGTAGGAAGCTTAATGAATTATGATTATTAAGAATATTTAGTTTCTAATAATCCTGAGAGATTTTCCCCATGTACTATGGAGACATTCATTATATATTTTCTTCTTGCATGACCATGAATTCACAAAGTTATTCATTTTATTTATTTTTTTGTTTGTTCTGTTTTTTTTGTGGGACAATGAGGGTTAAGTGACTTGCCCAGGGTCACACAGCTAGTAAGTGTCAAGTATCTGAGTCTAAATTTGAACTCAGGTACTCCTGAATCCAGGGCCAATGCTTTATCCACTGCGCCACCTAGCTACCCCCCTTCATTTTCTTTAAATATAGAAATCCCTTATGAGTAAACTCCATTATGCTTCTTGAGGGCATCCGTCTCATTCATTTATGAATCTCCTAATGCGCTTTACACAGCAAGTAAGAAGTCAATTAATGTTTGTTTGAATTGAACTTGACTATGGCTTGACTATTGTTAACATGCTATGACAATAAGTACATTTGGTTATTGTAATTGTTGAAGCACCACAGTATCTTCAAGATCTCTTCAGAGGGAGGAGCCCTAGTGAGGTCAGGGACTCATCACACTGAGAAGGGAAAGTGAACATCCATCAAGACTTTGTCATTCCATAGAATGTCTTCAGATTAGCTTAGCCAATAATAGTGAAGTAGGGCCAGGTCCATTTGGGATCTGGAATTCAACATTAGTTAGAAAATTGTTCTTGGTGAAAGAATCATGCAATAAGGGTATAAAGATCCAAATTTAGGCCAGTGGCTGGTGTGGAAGAGGTGACTACCATGAAAGGCCCATGTGATCTGGCTGGTAGGATTTACATCAGGATGGACAGAAGAGAAATGATCAAGCTCTCTCCTGAGATCTCTCCAGAGACTTCAAGATCAGGGACCAAGGAGATCCCAAGGTCCAAAATCTAGGGAGAAATTGCTTTGGGGCCCAGAAAGGGAAGAATTCCATCTTTTACTAAATTCTGGGAGGGCAAGGGCAGAAATACTTTCTGGTATAGTCAGGGGTCAGGGTGAAATTTTTCTGCATGTTATTCTCTCTCTCTTTTTTTTTTTAAGTGAGGCAATGGGGGTTAAGTGACTTGCCCAGGGTCACACAGCTAGTAAGTGTTAAGTATCTGAGGTCAGATTTGAACTCAGGTCCTCCTGACTCCAGGGCCGGTGCTCTATCCACTGCGCCACCTAGCTGCCCCTGCACGTTATTCTTAAGCACATTCCAGAGGGTTGAGAAACAATTTCCCAAAGATAAATCCATGGCAAGGGAACTAGCACTGAGTTACTTTCCAATGTTATGAAGGACTGGGGACATTTAGGAGAAGACATGACACCTGGTCCACAATCAATTTGAGGCTGTACTGAAGGAAGTTAGGTGGAAGGGAATATTAGAGTTGGCGCTGAGGACGAGAACTGAACTCTAAGAACCTGTGTGACTTGGACAACTATGAACTTCTCATAGCTTACTGATCTACCCCTTTCCCCCTTGTCTCTCACCATTACATTGATTCTGATGTGTAATGTAGTAAAGGGGAGATATGGAAGACATTAAAGTACGTCAATTAACTAGCCTGAAGATGCAGAGCAGCCTGTGCTACTTTTGATAGTGATACTGTCCTAGACAGTGAAATCCAGATGCTTTTTCTGTACATTACTTGTGACTGAAGCTCAAATTCTTCTCTACATATCGAACACGGGTGCATAGAATCCCCTTGTTTTATGGACCTCTCTTTTACTTTTGCCCATTCTTCGGTTGATAGAGGCAATGGAGGAGGCTCAATCAAACCCAACTTCTGTGCTAAAGTAAAAAAAAAACACAACACAAAAATCTCAATTAAAATATATTTTAGAATATTGAACTTACATATAATAATTGTAAGAGGTATTTCTTCCAAGCACATTATAGCCATATTTAATATAGATCTTATAATTACCTTTATGTTCTTATTTCACATATATACAGCTGGCCTTTTCCTCTAAGATAGGAGAAAGTAATACCATAAAAGAGAGAATATTAATTCTTATTCTTTTTATTATATGACAGTCAACCAACTAATTTAATGAAACATATTCTTTGCCCAGTAATAGATAAGCCATCAGAGGAGAAAGGAAATAAACGTAAGACAGGTGCTGTCGTCAAGGGGCTATGAAGTCTGGAGAATTAAGATTTAAAGAAGAAACAATTAGAAAAATGAGTTAATCTTTTCATTGTAAAGATTTGGGGATGGGGAATGGAGAAAAAAATGAGGGAGGTACCAACAGGAAAAAAAAAAAAGAATTCATGGCTGTGAATTTATCTACAAAACCAAACCAACCTCTGGATCTTGAGATAGGTAAGCATACTATTTTCATGCCATTGATGCATCTGAATTTTGGCACACTGAGAAGAACCCAGATGCCTTTTGCCAAAAAAAAAAAAATGAGGTTCCATTATGTTATGGACTCTTAAGACTTCTTTTCTACAGTGGCTAAAAGCTGTATGCAGATAAAATTGTGCACATGAATGTTGTCTAGTAAAGCCACATTACTAAGGTTTCCTCATGGCTTAGAGGTGAACCTGGATTCCAAGACTGCTCCCAATGGAGCAGAGACGCTTTTTTTCCCTTTCCCCCCCTCAACTTTAATATAGACTTCTACTTAACTTTAAGCTCAGGAAATCAGTCATTACATTATGAATTGTTTTGGCTCTAGCAACACATGAGGACCATCTCCTGAGGGAGTAATTACACTGATGAAATCATAGGTCGTTGAAATATCAAAATACAGTAAATGTACTAAAAAAAGCTTGCTACTGAAAGCCATCCTGCGGTCAATCCAATCCCTTGTAGACTCCTTTTTGTAAAGAGTCTCTCCCTAAATTTTTTAAGAATTGGAATTCTCACATATCCAGCTTGCTTGAAGTGGAATTAATTTTTTCTTTCATTTTTTAGTGCTGAATTTCTTTTTTTTAATAACAAACATTTTTATTTGAAGTTTTGAGTTCCAAATTCTATCCCTCCTTCCCTCCTTCTCCTTTCCCCTCCCTGAGATGGTAAGCAATCAGATATTGGTTATATATATATGCAATTATGTAAAACATTACCATATGAGTCATTTTGTATAAGAAAATTTGAATAAAAGAAAAAAATGAAAGAAAGTAAAAAAAAGCATGCTTCAGTCTGTGCTCAATCAGCATCAGTTCTTTCTCTAGAGGTGGATAGCATGCTTCATCATCCGTCCTTTGGGATTGTCTTGGATCATTGTATTGCTGAGAATAGTCGTTCATTCACAGTTCTTCATCAAACAATATTGCTGTCATTGTGCCCGACATTTTCTTGGTTCTGCTCACTTCACAATACATGAGTTCATACAAGTCTTTCCAGGCCTTTCTGAAATCATCTTGCTTGTCATTTCTTATAGCACAATAATGGAATGAAGTATTTTCACTAAGATACTGGTTATTAAAGAAAATCTGAAATCTCTGATTTATGAACTGGATTTAAGATCAACCTTTCCCATCAATTATCAATTCTTGTCTCTCTTTCTCTGTCTCTGATAGCTGGTTAATATTTAGGAGACATAGATGAATTTGCTGGTTGGTAAAGAGCTTTGCATAAGAAAAGTGTTGTGAAGATACATTACCTGTCTGTAATTCAGCTATTTATTCAGCAACTTCAGTTATATAAGCAAAAAAAAAAAAGGGCTCCGCTATTAAAAGAGAAAATTTAAATTCTAGGAACATATGCATTGGAACATAGGCATTTTAAACACAAAAGAGACACTCAGGTCCTTCTCAAAGATTATTTACTCTCAGTTGGCACACAATTCTACAAAGTATGATGACCTGGTTTCTTAGCACTACAGGGATTGGAATAGCAAATTAGGTAAAGCAGATCACACTGTGGGACCTATAGGCACAGGGACTCTGATAGTCATAGTAAGTAACTAATAACAACAAAGTTGGAGATAGAAAAATTTTAAAAACAAAACATGAATGAAAAATCCTATTAGCCTTGGCTCATTACTTCAATTGGCTTTGAAGACACAACTATACATTTTAGCACAATAGGGTAATTTATATTTATAATAATTATGTTTGTGGTAAGATGATTGGAATTTGGCTGTCTGATTGGATGCGCCGCACCTGGCCTGCCCTGAAGTGAGTATGCTGCTGATGTCAGCCGGAGAAACCACTCTCCACAGGCAGTTTTGAAGGACTGCCCCTTTTTGGGGAGGAAGAGTAAATGCTCCTTGAGGGGAGCTTGGCCTCTTCTGGAGTCACTTTCCTCCCGGTGGTGGCGAGCAGCAGCAGGAGCAGTTTTTGTCCTGCGGGCCCTGGCTGTTTTCCATGGAAGCTACAAGCCCCAGGTGGTGAGTTAACATAAAAGCTCTTTGGAATCAGCTGAACTGGAAGTGAGTTTGGGGATTGTATAGACTTAGGTTAGAGTTAGGAGGATTAGCCGTATTTCTTGTTCCCTATTCCCTAGTCTTTGATTTTATTAATTTTACCTTTGCTGTTTATTTCATTCCCATTAAAAAAAAACAAAACAAAACTGATTCATTTGTGGAAAAGAGACTATTGGGCTCCTTTCTTATTGGCCTGGGAGAAATATCTAAAAAGGCAGTTCGGAGGGGAGGGAGCTTTGAACCTAGAGGCCCCTCATTATTTCCGGGATCCCAATATTACGGTGAGCCACTTAATTAACTCTCCATATATTAAATTTGGCCCTCACATGTTAAAGAAAGTTAATATTTCAGAATATTATGTTTAAGAAGGTATGGCAGTATGCAATAAGATTTCCATTCAAAAATTTTAAAATCCCAAGTTTAGGGACATAAACCCTTGGCTGTCTGGAAAATGTGGCTTTTAAAAATAGTATTTCCTGAGGGTTTTGAATAATCACAGTTTTATTGTATAGTTATATTTGAAAATGCCCTGCAGGACAGCTAGGTGGTGCAGTGGATAAAGCAACAGCCCTGGATTCAGGAGGACCTGAGTTCAAATCTGAACTCAGACACTTGACACTTACTAGCTGTGTGACCCTGGGCAAGTCACTTAAGCCTCACTGCCCCACCCAAAAAATGCCCTGCAGATGAAGATTTAAAATTATTTAAAGTTGAGCATGGTGATGTATACCGGTAGACCCTGATGCTGGTGGATTGAGTGTGAGAGTACTGAACTGTAGTAAGACTAAAGCTGACTGGATGTTTGCACTCAATCTGGCACCAATATTGTGAGTCCCCAGGAATGAAGGACCACCAGGCTTCCAAAGAAGAGGTGAACCGGCTCAGGTAAGAAAAATAGAGTGGGTTCAACCTAATCTGCATATCAGTGTTAGGAATATAGGCCAAGAGTGCACACTGCATTTCCAGTCTGGATGAGATAATGAAACCTAACTACCAACAATAACAAAAAAGATTAAGATTTATGTTTAACTCTATAAATATTGAAACATTATTTTATGGGACATCTCTTTAATAAGATCACCATATTGATCCAAATCGAGGTCATAGATCCTAAAATTATATATTTGAAAGGAAACAATATATTCACATGCATTAAAAATAATTACCCAAAACATGCTATTAAAAACCAACAACACCGATCTATTCCAGAGAAGAAATTTTTTTCTCATAAGTTTTTGCCACACAAAAATATTAGTCAGCTTGGTAACTTACAGAGAACACAAATAAATGGGAAAATTTGGAAATACTGAGCTTTTTGAGAAGATGGTTAATAGGTCACCCCTCACTTGCTATTCTTCCCTAAACTGCAAAGACTGGGAACCCACTTTTTTTGGTTCCCCCATACTTTTCTGCCCTGCCTTGGACCTTCACTGACTCAATTGTATCTACAACAATCAGCCTGAGTGATGGAGTGGAAGGGCTGAAGGGACAAAGTATAAACCCCTTGGGGAGATTCCCTTCTGTGGCTCACCTCCCATCCGACTCTCCTAGCATCTTCTCCAGCTTGAGGATATTTGAGGAAGGAGGAGAGAGAGTTGATGGGTTTTTATCGGGAGATCTCTATCTCTAAGGCATACAGGCGGTTGTGCTCAGATTTTACAAGGGGAAGAGGTCTATACTAAAAGCATAATTATAGGCTGCATCCAAGTTTTATAAAAACAGATTTGGTGTGGGGGTGTGTGGGAAGGAAGCACAGTTTTATATTCAGACCAATATGGTATTTTCCCTACCTTATTGATGACTCTTGATCATCATTATGAATGTCAGTTATTATTTTATGCTGTAGATTCAGATACAAAGGGTCAAACAGGCAACCTACTTTTTGAAAAAGTCACTGATTTGCATCTTTGTCATGAAGATGGAGTGAATGGATATATAATTGTATGACCCTCCAGGATAATACAAAGGCTGTCCCAAAAGCCCTAGTGCAGTTCTAAAATTTCATGGCTTAGAACTACACCAGGACTTTTGGGTCATATTGTATGATTAGTTTATTGAATCAAAGACCAAGGGTTGTATCTTCCACATATGTGTTTTGTTTTTTTTGTCTTTGAGGAAATCTTCATGACTGCCATCAATTTCCTTTGACTTGTCAACATTTAAAACATCTCTTTCTGAACAACACAGTGGGGCATGAGTCAACTTTTAAATACTCTTTTCATTCAATCACTAAGTTAATATTTATTGAACTGCTGCTATAGGGGAGTCATGCCTCACTTGCATTATGTTTGTTTTAAAGGCATGATAGAATAGTCTTTAGCATTTTGAGAATTTTGCTAGAGTGCTTCAGATGAACCATAAATTTTTATCACCAGACTAAGAAGATGATACCCTAGGTCACTATTTTTTCCCACTTTCTGACTTTTAATTGTACTCTAGGCACAAGTAACACTAATCATTGCATCTTTAAACTCATAAAAAGATTGTTTAGTTCTGTATGATGTCTGTATTATATGCTATAAGCCTGATTGAAAAGCTACCCAAATGTTCTGCAGCATCATGCTTATTAATTCTTTTTTACTAATTCAATCTCATTTTGAAATTCAACAGTCCCCTCTATCAGAAATAAACAGGGCTCCCTCAACCATACTTGTTTATTATAATCTTTTTCCTTTTCAATTAATGATAGGGCAGAAGTTAAAATATATTCTGACCTTTGCCCAGTTTGCATCCTGTTGCTTGTGCATACATTACCATACAGGCTAGAGTGTTATTGTTTAACTTGCTAGTATAAAGTGATGGCCTCAGACATTACTGAAGGGAGTAGAATGTACCTTTTCCTTTAATAATACTGGCAATAATTAGAAGAACCAAGATTCAGATTTAGGTTCTTGATCCCAAATACTTGGTTCTCTACATGTCATCTCCAGGGCACTTTTGAACTTGAACATTTTGAGACTTGAATGCAAGTCTTATTTATTTATATAATCCTATCATTAATCATTTCTCTGCTGAAAAGGTCATAAAGCAGCAGATTTGGATCAAGAACTCAGTTTTATTAATTTCCCTCTATCTTATAACACACACAACATCCTGGTGAACTCTCTTATAGCTGATGTGTTTTTAGCTGGGTCACAGTGAGAATTGAAATGAAAAAGTTTTTCAGGAAGCTTTTATTCTGTCCAGGACTACAACATGTAAACAGATAAATAAATTCAGTATATAAGAGGGGGAGATCATGAAATGTTTCCCATAGGAGATGGCACATGACAGCCAATGAGATTATTCTTTTCCTTCAGGTTGGTGGACCAACTGCTCATAATGTGTCACCTTGTAATCTCTGGATGTCAAGATCAAAAACATATTTAAAACAAAATTTCCCATTGTCCCCCGAACCAACTCTCCCTGCAGACACTGCTATTTCTGCTGGGGTGCCATCAACTTCCCCAGTCATCTCTGCTTCCCTACTTTCTACCCATATCCTGAGTTTCATAATTTTTTTCCTGACTCTCACTATTTCTCCTTGTTTCCTCCATTCTCATTTTCAAACATGTCTTTAACCCTGTTCATTCCATGTTCATAGTACTTGACTACTGCAACGATCTCCTACTTAGTTTCTCTGCCTCCAGTTTCTTCCCTACGCTAACCTCTTCTGTACCCTATTACTCACACTCCTTCCACTGTATTTGCCCTGCTCAAAAAGATTCTATTGCCTCCCTTGACAAATGGGATAAAATCTAAGCACTTTTACCTGGCTTTAAGTCCCTCTATAAAGTTCCAAAGTAGAACTCATGGTCTCCTAGAAACCTGTCCTTCAATTTCAAACTATTCTTTTTCTGTTGAATGCAACCCTATCCTTTCAGCCACCCAAATTCACACTGGTTCTCCCCCTCCAATAGGTTACCAAGTTTTATCTATTCTATGTTCATATCTCTCCAATATGATCCCTTATTTCCACTTGCATGGCTAACTCTTATTCACTTTTTTTTTTTGGTGGGGCAATGAGGGTTAAGTGACTTGCAGGGTCACACAGCTAGAAAGTGTCAAGTGTCTGAGGCTAGATTTGAACTTAGGTCCTCCTGAATCCAGAGCTGGTACTTTATCCATTTCACCACTTAGCTGCTCCTCTTATTTAATTATTTTCTGGACCATTGGAGTAGCCATATAATTGATTTCCCTGTTTTCAGTCTTTTCTCTACAAAGATCCCAGCTATCTGGCCTATTCACTGCTCCAAGATCCCAGCTATCTGGCCTATTCACTGCTCCTCCAACTCAGTTTTTCCTCTCTCATCTTCATGCTTGTGCACAGGCTCTCTATCCCTCATGCCTGGAACACTCTCCTTTCTCATCTTTGCCTCTTAGACTTCCTAACTCCTTTCAAGACCTCAGCTCATGTGCCATATCCTATGGGAAACATTGCATGATCTTCCTAGTTGTTAATGTCCTCCCCCTCTTAGACATTGTATTTACTTACCTGTTTACATGTTGTAGCCCTGGACAGAATAAAAGCTCCCTGAAGAACTGTTTTTCATTCCTGTTTTTGTATTTTAATTACCTAACAGTGCTTGACATAGAAAAGCTGCTTAATTTGGACCTGTTGAACTGAACCTGACTTTATAACCTTGTTCTTACTACTATCTAACAAGAACCTTTTGTTGAGAGACAGATTGGTCTATTCGATGTCTTTTGAAATCACTTTGTATCTTTCTCTACTTGTATCTTACCTCTACTTTGTACTTCTCTCTTCTCTCCAAACTTTATTTAGCTTTCAAGGCCCAGTTTAAATTCATAATGTTCTATGAAGACTTCCCTAATTACTTCAAACAACTTTCATTGTTGTTGAGTCGTTTTAGTCATGTTCAATTCTCTGTGACCCTATTTGGGTTTTTCTTGGCAAAGATACCAGAGTGGCTAGCCATTTTCTTCTCCAATTCATTTTACAGATGAGGAAACTGAGAAAAAGAGGGCCAAGTGGCTTGCCACAGTTAGTGGCAAGATGAGTCTTCCTGACTCCAGGACCAGCACTCTGTCCACTGAGCCACTTAGCTGCCCTACTTCAAGCAATAGTCAACACTTAATCATATTTCTTGGATTGTTGTACTCTAAGTAAATTGATATTATTATTCAACTTTCTATGTGTGTCTATCTCATCTTTCAAACTAAAATATAGATGCCTTGAATGGCAGAACCTATTTCTTTGTATCTCTTCCAACTCTGGGGGAAGTGGCTCACAGATTTTTTTTTCCAAAATAATGAATGAAATATATATTTAAACAAATGGGTTAGTTCTCATTTTAGTCAGTTAATTAATATAATAATCACTTCTGGGAAGATACTGTGAATGTTATATTCATCTAACTGGCATTTACTAAGAAAATCCATGAAAATTTTGTACCTTAGTCTCATAAATTCTATACTATGCAAAGTTCTACTTGGCCCAATTGCCAGATATTTCTAATCCTGCAATTTATATCTGAGGGGAAAAGAATGATTCAAACTAGATTTAATCTGAGTTTATTTTATTATGTAAAACATCTAGCAGCAATTTAGGATTTGTATTTTTACCACTAGTCAACAAATACTTTCTAGTACCCCAGTGTTTTTCAGAATCATTCCTTGATCAATATATATCATATTAAAATTTACTTTTGAAATACCTACTATGGAATTCTTAAGCTTTTTACTGTTTATTTTTGTGAAGTTTAGGGAAAAGATTACATTTTTTATCAAGCTATTCTACTTAGTTAAAATCAGATACAATTTTGAATTTTTGCTTTTAGGGGGACTTCTTTGAGAATGTGTTGACACTGTTACTCTGGTTATTCCAAGAAATATTTATACTTAGGAAAGTGCTATATTTAAAACATATATAATATATAAATACATATATAATGTATATATGCATAAGCATATATACATACTTTGTATATTTTACATAGCTTTCTATAGCTATAAATATGTAGATATACATGTATACATATACATATGTATATAAACACATATACACATACATATATATATTTCAAAGTTCAACCAATATAACTGTACACATTAGGAAAGTAATACTAGAGGTAAACTCCCCATGCTATATTCTGGGGTATTTCACTAAATAACTCGGTTAACTGTTAACTTGAAAACATAATCAGGACATAGATAACTCATAATTTGTGAACCTGGGTAACTGGAAGGATAGGGTTGCCCTCAACAGAAAGGGGGTAGTTTGTTGGAGGTTCATGTAATGAGTTCCATTTTGGAAATTTACAGAAAGACATGTTGGGGGTGGGTGGAGGGAGAGAGTGGTAGAGCAACAGATAGACAGAGAGAGATAGTAACAGAGACAAAGAGGCAAGGACAACAAAAAAAGTTGTGGTAATCCTTATAGATTTTAAAATTAACTTTGATTTAAACTGATTATCTTAAAACCAGTGTATAAAATTGTTTTGTCATGTAGTTGTTTCAAGTAGAACTAGACCCTCTTAAGAAAGATCCATATGCAAAAATCTGAACATAAACTGGAAAACAGATCTAGAGATTAGTCTAATCTCCTATATTTATAAATAAGAAAACTGAAGCCGAGAAAGGTTAGGTCACAGAGGTAAATGAGTGATAGTGGTAGGATTTGAACCCAAGTCCTCTGATCCCAGAGCTAAAGTCCTTTACACTGTCATAGTATCTCTACAATTGGGATTTGCTGCATTATAAAAAGAATATTTTCTTTACAAAAATGATGTTATTCTCCTTTAAGTTAAAAGCTTCTATTAAATTTCAAACACATTTTGATTTTAAAAATTAAGTTATACAATTCAGCAAAGTAAAGCATACCTACATGTTTCATACTTTAAAATCTGAAAAGATCAGTGATTTTTTAAAATGTGTATTCTCTATTCATAGATCACAACCTCATCATGCCTTAATAATCAGCCTTCATGACTTACTACAGTCAACAAAATTTACCACTTGTTGGTCAATTTGGTTATGAGCCTCCCTGAACATACTGTAGTCATGTTTAGACAAACACAGAGGTTGCTGATGGACCTGAGCCCAAAGACTCTCCAGCTTGGTTGTAGCTGCTAAAGCTTGTATTCTTCCTGGTATGCTAGAATCACCTCTAATCCACGTCAAAGACTTTGGAATTAGAATCGAATGAAGGACATGTTTTCTATTATTTGTTAAAAAAAAAAAAAACCGAACCAAAATGATGGATTTTTCTTGCAGATAAGTAGAAACCTCTTAAAAGGATTTAACTTAAAATTTACCTATAAATTGATCTCTGGTCTATGGTCAAACATAGGAGATTTTCCTCTTTCCCCAAAGAAAATTCAAGAAAAGCCACTGTAATCCTAAATTCAATGCTACTACTCTAAATACTATAATTAATAAAAATATATTTTCTGAGCCTTTGCTCGCCAGAAACATCTTTCTGTTTCCACATCTCTGGCTTTTATCTTACTGTTGTATGTTTCTTTCTTCTGTTCAATTAGGTGTCCAAGTACAGGTGTTAATTCTTTATGGCTTTTGCCCCAGGATCAACTTGAGAACAAACCTTTTAAGTCTAAGTATGGGTAAATGTTATTGAAGTACAGATTCTTTATGCCTAAGGTATCAGCTGTCTTTTGCTAAATAAACTCAAGAAAAATCACACAATCCATTAGATTATTTTCACTGTACTGAACTGAAAACATAGCATAGAATTTTCTTTATAAACTTTCAGTGTTATTTCACATCATTCCAGCACAACCCATAGTCAGACTTCTCTCTATATTTTTCCTTTCTACCAAATATCACATTGTTAGACAATGGATTTAAATGATTTTAAATATCTTTTCTGCTAAAAGCCAAGCTTTTTAATGGAACATCAGAGCTGGCAGGCCATCTATAGAAGATATTTCTAGAGCCTTCTTTGTAGGATTATACTCAATAGTGTCATAGTGGCATTTATCCTGTTTGTTCAAATATCCCAGAAAAATGTCTACCTTATCTTGTGGCCTGTTCCCACACATCATGTCACAAGGGACTGGGTAGAGTATGCTGACAAGCTCCACTGATGCGATTCCTTGTGGGAAGGGTTGGGGGGCTGGCTTTCAGGAGAGTTGGGGTGGCCTGTAATTGGAGTGCTGTGGAGGGGCTGTGGGAGCACACAGAGATATTCTGTAGCTGGTCCTGCCTCTGCTTGTGTGACCAACACAGGGCAGCCTCTCTGATCATCTGTACTTGGGTCTGTAAAGGACCTGGAGGCCCCTTCCAAGGGCTGTTATCAGTCTTGGACTATTCTCTTGGTGGCTCTTTGCTCTTGGTTTGACTCCTTTGCTAATGCAGTCTGGTGAGAGATAATGCTATAAGCCTGAGACTGGCATGTGACCCATGATTATGAGCTTCAGTTTGCCTGCCTTGGTGGTTTGCTGCTTTTTTTTTTTTTCATTTTGGATGAAAGAAGCTGGAAGCTATGACTTTTTGAATTTTAAAAGGTCAGGAGAGAGAGCCACCTGAGGTCCAAGCATCCAGGATTCTGAGAGTCTAGGAATCTGGGAGTTGAGTACATGTATCAATGCCCAAGGAATGAGGAATGATCTTTAAATTTGGAATGTGAACCTGGACGGTCTAATGCTTTGTAGAAACTGTATTCAGTTTGAACCTGTTCTCCCCAGAGACTGTGGTGGTATAGTTTATGTGGAGAGTGTCTCTGAGATGTTAGGGAGAAATATTTGTACTTTTGTTCATTATATCTTCAAAGTAAAAGGCCTTCTGTTATTATTTGTCCTTCATTCTCAAAGATGACCATGACATTGGGGGTTATGTCATGACTTGTAGTGAATTGGATTTAACTGAGTCACCAACCTCACTCTCTCCTCCAGAGCCATCTGGGTGTAGTGGCAATATATACATCAGGATGACTGTACATAGCCCCAGATGTTTGAGACAATTGGGTTAAGTGACTTGCCCCCGGGGTCACACAGCTAATAGTGTCAAATGTCTGAGGTCACATTTGAACTCAGGTCCTCCTGACTCCAGGGTCAGTGCTCTATCCACTGTGCCACTTAGCTGCCTTGTTAAAAAGTTACTTTGTAAAAGCTAATGGATATTAAATGGAAGTAAAGTGTTAGTCATTGGAACCTAAGAGTGGGGAACACAACTAGAGGAAGCTTGAAGTGGTAGCATTAGAAAACTAATGCCTCAAGGTAATCCAGAGAACCCTTGAAAGAGCAACATGACTTGAATTCCAGGGTATGCTCTGGGCTCTCTCTTCCAGACCTGTTGGGATACATGTCATCAAGACTCTTCTAGAAGCAAGGTTCTGAAGGCCTCTTCCATGTGGCAATTGCATCAGCTGAATAATCCCTTCTTAGCCTTTATGTAACTGTTAAAACTAGATTTTTCCTGACTTTTAACTTCAATGTTTCCTACTATCTATATAAATAGAGTGTAATCAGCCACAGTACAGAGTAAACTTTATATAAAAAGTATTTTGGGGGCAAAGACAACTTGTTCCAACATCCTTGAACTTTCATGGATAGCAGAGAATTCTGTTGAAATTATTTATTAACTTTGATGTATACATGCTTCTGACTCCAAATTATACCATTCCAATAAACAAAGTTTAATTAGCACAAAGAAGCCCAGGCCAGCCCATCTTACCTAGAGGAGTGAGTGTGGAGGATGTGGATCGAGAACATATTCTTTCTCTGACTCTTCTCCTTTGGGGATTTGGGGAGCTGCTTTTTTCAGTCCAGTATCCACTATTGCTTTTACATTTTTTTTGGGAGGTTTGTATCCACTCTCATTATATTGTTTCTTTGTGTTATAAAGATCTATCACTGAAAGAGTTTGGATTTGAAGATCATGTAAAATGTGATCTTGTAAAGCAACTGCAGTAATAGCTAAATTTTTAGCACGGCCCTAAAGAAGTTGGAAAAACATGAACAAAAATTCACATGCAGACTGTACGTAAACTATCAATTAACAGAAAACTAAGGCTTTATCTGTCACTTTGGACAGTAATTGATATTCAAGTTTTATGCCACTAGTTAAAATAAAAAAAAAAATGTACTAAATCGAAGAATGCTTGACCCGTTGTTACCTTAACCTTTAAAGTCAGAATTTGGCTTCATCATTTTTATCAGGTACATAGTAGTAATTTTTCACTTAATTGGTAAAGCCATAATTATTATATGCAATAAACTCATTATGAATTATAAGACTTTTACATGCCTAAACATATGTTTGCTTCACTATAATTATAAATTAGACCTCAGGCAATCTTGCCTTCTAGTACACCAAAAAAGAAGTGTGTACATGTAAGTAATGTATTATTAATTTTTGGTAAACTAATAGGTGTCCTACATAGAATAAAACTACCACATAGTTAAGAGGCACCTAAAGCAAATGCCTGCAGCACCTATGCCACACCCAGGACTGCTTAGCTGCTTTCCATCCTGCTCACAATCTCCTGGCTGGTACCTGGGGACCAAATTATTTTCTTCATTTCTGCCTATGTCAAGTTAAAATACAAATTATGGGCAATCTTGCTGTAGCATTTTTTTAAATCAAGGATGTACCTTTAGAATAATTTCTATCATGTTGAATCAGAAGTTATCTTCTTTTCTCTACAGCAGAATGATGTTGCTTCTTTATAGCAGAAGGTCATCACTCTATATTCCTTAAATTCCTAGAGAGAAAAACAGAATTACATTACCACATGGAAACTGATCAAAATAAAAGTCTTGTAGAGCACAAAAATTTGATCCTTGGTTTAAATTTCTGAAGAAAGTGGGGCATTAAGTTTTAAATAGATGTTTCAAATAAATCAACAAATATTATTGAATACTAAATACTCTTTTTTATTTTTATTTTCATTTATTAATTATTTTTATGAAATACTCTGACAAGAAAAAATATAAATTATGATTTTTTGCCTTTAAGTAGCTTACAATCTACTTGGTTAGAAGTAACTATGGACTAATTTATTAAGTCTAATTTTTATTTATTTAAATTACTAAATAAATTATCGAGTTTCCTAAATAATTTATTAAATGTTAAGCTGGGTGGGACTGACTTTGGGGGTGTAGTAGGATTTCATAAAAGGGAATCAGAGAGTTTCAAAAATTCTAGAGATTAAAGAAAGCTTCATGGAGGATGTGGGGCTTAAAACCGAAACAACCACTTAGTGCTCTAGGAGAACTCTCCGATACCCTAATGCTTTTGCAAAGGTGTCAACTTGCATGATAGTGGGAGTTTCCTCATCCAGTTCCCTATATCAATTAAATTACTGGGCCAGGGCTATCCCCCTTGGACTTGAATAAGGAGATGAAAGAGGGTTGGGGTGGGTAGGGCTGGCACTTGGAGGTTGTGAAAAGACTAGAATGGAAGGTACTTACTGGGAGAATAGGTAAGTAGATAGCTGGGCAATAGAGGATCTTAGGAAGCTAGACAGAAGAGTTTGAAAGAACTGGAGGCATCTAGGTATCATAGCGAATTGAGGCTGAGCTTGGAGGCAGGAAGAGCTCAGTTCAAATCTAGCCTCAGACACTTACTTGCTGTGTAACATTGTGCAAATCACTTAACTTTTTTGCCTCAGTTTCTTCATCTGCAAAATAGTGATAATAACAGCACTTCCCTGAGTTGTTTGGAAGGAATCAATGAGAGAATATTTGTAAAAAAGCACTTAGCACAGTGCCTGGTCCATATGGTACTATAAAAATGTTTGTACCGTTATTAAACTAATGCAGTAGGAAATACAAGAAATTCTATTGATTCTTGAACAGGACACTATGATGCACTATGATGATAGTGATAAAGATTAATCTGACAATAGAATTCAGTATGGCTCATATGTGGGAAGGGACTAGAGGCAGCAGAGAGACCCTGTCAATTGTAATCTAATTATCAGATGATGAAGTCTGGAACTACAAACAGCAGTTTGATACAAAAATGTCTTCATAAATGGAAATAGTAAATCTAATCTGAGAGACAATTCTAATTGGTTAGCTATTTTCCAGTGTTGTAAAAACTGATACAATGATTTACTGTCAGACAAACAAACAAATAAAATAAATAAAGCGCTTCTCATAGGGCTTAGAGAGAGGATAGCTATGGAGGCAATGGAAATAGATGAATCGAAGTTAAATCCAAGGTCTCTTGGGAGACTGAAGAATGGTAGTTGTTGGTTGCTGAAGAGGACCAACAAATGACATCACTATTTTGGAGTCAAAGTACAGTGGTCCAACTGTGGCTGATCAGACCAATAAGAGCTAGGAAGGCTCTACTACAGATTGGGCACAATAGTTCACATGAACATTTTGGAGTGGAAGATATCTCTAAATCTGTTGCAGCTCACATTTCTTTTATAGTTATTGCAATTCTACTTCACTCATGGAGTACAGAACCTTCTTTGATGTGGGCATGTCATGCTGGATGGTCCTGTGCCAGTCTCCCCATTGAATCATTCCAAAGTTCTTCAGAAAGACCTTGAGAATGTCCTTGTATCGCTCCTTCTGACCTCCATGTGAGTGCTTGCCTTGTGTGAGTTTTCCTCTAGGCAAACATATTTCTGGCATTTAAACAATGTGGCCAGACCATCAGAGTTGTGCTCTGCAGTAGAGTTTGAATGCTTGGCAGTTCAGCTCAAAAAAGGACCTCAGTACCTTATTCTGCCAGATGATCTTCAGAAATTTCCTAAGACAATTCAAATGAAGTGATTCAGTTCCCTGGCATGGCATTACTATACTGTCCAGGTTCATAAGGCATAGAAAAATGAGGTTAGCACAATGCCCAGTTTGGCAGGCTGCCTAACACACTCTTTCTCACACTTTCCTTTAGAGACTCCCAAACACTGAGCTGGTTCTGGAAAACTCGTGCATTAACTCTTACTCATCTTCATCACCTACGTGTACATCCCTGGAAAGTATAATGCCAAGGTAAGTGAACTTATCCACAGCATTCAAAATTTCTTGATTTGCTGTAATTGATGGTTCCATGCGTAAATGGTGAAGTGCTAGGTGGTGAAAGAACCGCCCGTTTTCTCAGTGTTAATTGTTAGACCAAAATTAGCATGAGTTGCAGAGAATAGGATTCTTACTTTGTTGGATCTCAACTTCAGAGGCTGCCTTGAGTGTACAATCATCTGAACAAAAAGTCATACACCAATTCTTCCTCTACTTAGTCTTGGCTTGTTAACCTTTTCAAATTAAATAATTTACCATCAGTGTGGTAGCTGACCTTGATGTTGTTTTAATCTTCTTTGAAACTGTCTGACATGCACTGTCCATTATCCAGAATGTGTGCAAGCATGCTGTATGAAAACTGATGAACTTGAAGGTCATAGATGAATGTTACATACAGACCTCTGTTCTGCTCCTGGCATTTCCTCCTGGAGTTGCTGAACAGCAACACCAAATAAACTTTTTCTCAGCTCTTTCTGAAGGCACATTGACTCTTGGGCAGATGATTATCTTACCAGGTGAAGACACTGGCAAGAATCTTGCTGGCATAGAACCCCTCCCCAGTGATTCCCATCAGGAATAACCTATTTCCCTTTCCTTTAGAGGGAAATGGACATTAGAAGTCATCCTTGAACCTCCTGGGGGGATAACTTCGTCTTTTCCATATACCTGAAAGTTTCTGTCAGTTTTTGTATGAGCAGTGGACCCCCTTGCCTTGCAAATCTCAGCTGAAACAGAATCAGCACCAGGTGCTTTGCCACAGAAGAGTCTAATGACATTTAAAACCCCTTTAGTTGGAAGTTTGGCTAGAGAGGAATTGTTTTCAACCTGAAGTGTACAGCCAAAGGCTTTAGCATTGATTGATAAGTCTGTTGAGAACACTATGGAAATGTTCAGTTCATCTCTCCAGGATCATGTCCTTATCATTAATCAATGTAGCTTTATCAGCACTGAGTAGTTGAGATGGACCATAGGTCTCTGGCCCATAAATAGTTTTTAGGGCACCATTTTGGATTGTTATTATCAGTGTAAAATTTAATTTTATCTGTCTTCTTACTGAGCCCCAAATTCTGCATCTCTCTAAGCCTTGCTTGCACTTTACTTTTTTTTTTTGGTGAGGCAATTGGGGTTAAGTGACTTGCCCAGGATCACACAGCTAGTAAGTATTAAGTGTCTGAGGCCAGATTTGAACTCAGGTCCTCCTGAATCCAGGGCCAGTGCTCTATCCACTGTGCCACCTAGCTTCCCCCCTGCACTTTACTTTTGATGGAGTTCAATGTTGCCTTTTCAGAGATCGACAAACCCTGTGGAGTTCTTATTTTTCATTTAGAAGCTTCTGAATTTCCCCATCATTTTTGTCAAATCAGTCTTGATGTTGGCGAGTGTTCTGACCCAGATGAGTCAATGTGATACAGTATACCAAATCGATGAAAGCTACCAACTCCTTTTTTGCTCCACTGTTGCCAAATGTATGTTGGCACAGCTTTCCTTCTAAGTTAGCAACAAACTTCACGTGAAGAGAAGCGCTCTAATCTGCTGACATCAAGTCTTCTGGCAGTCATCTTGCTTTGGGGCCGTTGCTTTTGTTGAATCCGAATGTTTAGTTTAGCAAGGATAAGTCTGTGAGTCCAGTGCTCTGCACTACACATCACCTACATCACTCTCACATCTTATCTGTCTCTTCTCCTTACAATGACATAGTTTATTAAATGACAACGTTTGCTGCAAGGTTGCCTCTGTGGAGTTTTGCTGCATTTAGGTAAATGGAAAAGTGTTGGTGATGAGAAGCTCATGAGACACATAAGTATTTAGTAAGAAGCAAGCATTGCTGTTGCTGTTTCTGACTCCATTCCTCCCCAGGACTTCCTGCCATTTCTGATAGTCTGTACCTACTCTCATATTAAAGTTACCCAGAATGACAAGCTTGTCCTCTTTTGGCACATTGATGATGAGGGTCTCTGGGTCTTCATAAAATTTCTCTTTGACCTCTTTGGAGTTTTTCATGGTGGGAACATATATGAACTGATGATGGTGATGTGGGGTTTTCCTGTAAGAGGCAATTGCATTGTCATGAGCATGTCATTCACTCCTTTTGGGAGGCATATGAGCTTGTTGACTAGATTTTTGTTTTAGTGAGGCAATTGGGGTAAGTGACTTGCCTAGGGTCACATAGCTAGTAAGTGCTGTGTCTGAGGCTAGATCTGAACTCAGGTCCTCCTGACTCCAGGGCTGGTGCTCCATTCACTGCACTACCTAGCTGCCCTAGATTAGTTTTTATTACAAAACAGACACTGGTTTCATGGTGCTCCCCATCACTGTGTCTCCTCCAGCTTCAGCTTCCATAAGCTAGACTTCATTTGACAGCCTTGTTTCTGTGAAGGGCTAAAATTCTATCTAGTCTGTCTAAAATATCTAATGAGTGGTCGCCAATAAATTATAAGCTTTAGCAAGAGTTAGGCTTTTAAGCATTTATTAAGGAGAATAAGAATTTGGTAAATTGAGAGAGAAAGGCCTACATTCGTCTATCTATTAAAGGGAGAGTGCATTTCTAGCTCCGCTCTCCACCAGAGTCTACACGAAAGCGAGAGTCAGAGCGCCAGGCTCCCCCTTCTTCCTCCCACAAGCAAACGTCACTTCCTGACGCCAAAGAAAAGACGCATGGTCTTGCCCTCAAAGACCTTCACCTCATGGGCAGAGCTCTTCTACAGTAAGTCTCCAGCAGGTGGCGTCATTCCAATCGTTACATTTCACAAAGATCCCTATTTGGATGTGATACCTGCTGAGTTCTCTTGCAACCAGACGTGTTCCTTTTTCAGATTTACTGGATTTTGTGTTGTCCATAAGGGTGCCCATATTCCATGTACCAATGATGAGTGGAATAATATTCACAAAAGTTTTTGTACTTTGTGTGTGTGTTTCAACCACAGGATAGGATCCCCACCTGCCTTGGTGGGAAGGCCAGGGTTGGGTGAAACAGACAATTTTCAGAGCCCTTTCTTGGCCCCTTCCTCATGCCAGGAGGTGATCAGTGCAGGCCTTTAAAAAGGCTGCTCAGACATCCAAAGGGCCACTGACTCCCACTCTTGCTTCAGTCCAGAACCTATGGCCTAGGTCACCTGTATGCAGGGTTCTGCCTATAGCCCCTAGTGTATCTGCACTTGCTGCTTAATTGTTTACCTGTTACCCTAAGACTCTGAGCTAAGTAAAAATGGTAAAATGGCATGGGGGATGTCTTTTGACTCACACACAAATTGGATTTAAGTGAATTGTTGACCTCACTCTCTTTTCCAGAGTCAACAGAATCCAATGGCAAGGGAAAAGTCATGGCTTGGGATGCAGTGGGTGACCTTGGCGTCTGATGTCTAATCAAGCTCTGAGTGCTCCACAGCACCTTCCTGGCAGTTGGAACAAATTGTTCTCATTGATCCATTCTGCTGGGGAAGTCTTCATGTGCTTGGGGTAGACCCCCCCATCCCCAATTCATCAATGGGTAACCCCTTGGTTACCCTCAACCTGGTTTAACCCATCTGCTGAAACAGTTTACCAGGGTGTGGCCCTGTGCATGCTGCAGCCTTTCTAGCCTTTGGAGAATTGGGTGAACCAGATACACAGTGAAAAGGGGTGGCAGCTCTTACACCAGAGGTACTAGTCTTCCCTGAACACCCTAGAATGGTAGTACTATGAACAGAACTGGAAAGTTCAGAAAAGGGCATAAGTTTTGAGGTGAGGGTAAGAGACATCACCCATCTACATGAAGTAGAGGTGTCCTTTATGCAGTTAAAATATGGGAAAAAATATATATGTATATGCATATGAATATGCGTGTATATATGACATTTATAGGGGCCAATAAATATATTAAATTTAAGTAGCGAGAGGCTCCTCTCAGCAAGGGGTTGGTGGATATCCACAATAATAGCTACAGGTTTATTACAGGAACTCTTTCCTTGCCCTGACAGTATCAGGGCAAAGCTAATTTTGTTATAAGGAACAAAGGTATGCAAGGCACAGGGAAGGTCCCTTTCACAATCTCCCAATAAAGGGGCAGGTGCCTTTATCTGTTTTAAATGCCTGTGGGATATTAATAGGCAATATTAATTTCCAGTGTGAGGTCTCCTCTATGCAATGATCCAAGTCCCTAATTTATCAGAATGACAATACTCATACCTAGCTATCTACTTACAAAGAATAGATGGGATTTTTTACGTCAGGCTACCATCTTAGATTTTCCCCTGTTAGAAAGGCAGCTAACAGCTCAAATAGTGTTGTGCAGCTCTAGTATTAGCAGCCCTACTGTTGCAACTCGAATGTTAGCAGCTTGAGTGTTGGCATCTCTAGTGTAGCTAGCAGGTCACCACTCAAAGAATTCAAGCAGGCAGCAGTCGGTGGGTGAAGGCTTCTTTATTCATCTTCACAAAGATGGGCACTCTTCTGAATGAGCTGGAGAGTGCACTGAAGTGAGGTCCCTCACTTCTATTTATACCCCTCAAGGGATCCCCTCTGATTAATCACATTAAAGTATTTTACTATTCCTCATTTACTTACTTTTCCCCATCAACATATGGCATAACAATAACAACCAATCAGATTGTACCAAGTGGACCAATCATAGTGCTAGAAACTGGTAAGGTGGTACCAGTCAACCATTCAGATTTTACAAACTACAATACCAGGCCTTAACTTATTCTGGGCAAGAGTATCAGCTCCTCCTCAGAACAATGCTGTGTTAACATACATAACTCTTCAAGAAAGAAAACCTGACTTGGGGTTTGGCCAATCAGATTGCTCCATTTACCGACCAATCAGATTGTGGCCTTAGGCCCCCAACCCTATGCAACCCTATGTAAGAACGTCCCCATTCCCTACTAAACAGTGCTTGTGTAAACATAACCTTTCAAAACAAAACTCAAGTCAGGGCTTGAGCTCCAAGTCACATGGTAATCACCTCTTGTGCAAACTCCCAGCCCAGCCTGTTTCACACAAAACCCAGGCCCCTCTTCAGGCCCTGCTTGGGCCTAAGGCCCAGGAGCCTCATGGGCCAGTGGCCCCCTGATGGGAGGTTTGGGCCACAAAGCTGTAGGGCCTGAAACGAGACTCACTCTCTGCCTTTAGGGCTCTGAAAAGAGTCCAAATATAGTCTTTTCTCTCACCCCACTATAACATATTCAGCTAGTGTGATTGCCTGACTACCTGAATTTTTGGATCTACCCTTTTTTCAAGATAGGCTGTTTCCGATCTAGAAATACGCCTTCCTCCTGGCTGCCATCCTCTTTTCTTTAATTTTCTATATCTAAGATTTTCTATGCTAGAGACTTCCATGTCCCATGTAACCTTGCTAATTGGCATCTCTATGTCTTTAACATCTAAGCAGGGAAACCAATTAGATAAGCCTGAACAAGACTCCATATCAACCTATAAAGACTCTGGTCTTGGCCCGTTTCATTGCTTCTCTGGGCAATGAGTGGCCCTAGGCAGCACCTGTGGACGTGATGCCCTCCCATGGTGGGGGGAAAGAAGAGGTTAGGCTGCCTCTCTAATTTTAGAGGTATCAACTATTGGCACCAGCATAGGTAGCCACGGGGTCCCAGTATGGGAGGGGAGGGGGTTAGTCTAGTGCCCTGGTGAGTTGAATTTGGGAGCATTGAGGTTAAGTAGGATATTTTCTCTACAGGGCCACCACTAACCCTCCCTTCCATGATGTGGAGATGTCCAGTAATTATCCTGGTTGTATTCTTTCCTTGCTGTCCCACCTTTCCCATTGTGTTCCCATCCCTTCTTGTCCCCTTAAACCTCAAACCTTCTTTTGTGTGAGGTAAAACACAACTGCAATAAAGACCACTTGCTTTTAATTGTATTGGCTAGTCTGACCCTTTCTGGAACTCCACTAAATCCCCCAAATGGACTGGAAGGGATGCTGTTTATCAGGGTGAGGTCTTTCAGGAAGACTACAATTTTTATTATTGCACTAAGCCATAATAATCAGAAACAAGTAATTTTTCCAGAAACCCTTAAATATTTAAAAGTAGCAGCAGTTATTTTCAAGATTCCTTAAGAAAGGCAACAACATAATGCAGAAATAGGATTAATGTTATTATGTGTATATATATGTGTGTGTATATCTATATCTATATCTATATGTATATGTATAGAGATATATAGATATAACCTATATCAGATTACCTGCTGTCTAGGGGAGGGGGGAGGGAGGGGAGGGAGGGAGAAAAATCTGAAATTGTAAAGCATGTATAAACAAAAGTTGAGAACTATCTTTACATGTAACGGAAAAAATAAAATATCTCATAAGAAAAAAAAAAAAAAAGAAAGGCAACAACAAAGATAATTTTGTGAGGGAGCACCGTACTGAAATGGATAGAATGATAGGCTTAGAATCTGAAAGACCTGGATTCAAATCTTGCCTTTGACATTTATTAGCTGCAAAGACCAATCAATAAATTGATAAAAGTCAAAACAAGCAAAATTTAAAACAAATATTTACTTATTATTTATTTGCCAACTATGTGCCAAAAACTGTTAGGTTTGTATCCCTGTGATACAAAGATGAAAACGAAACAGTCGCTGCCCTCACGGAGCTTACAATCTACTATGGGGGAGGATGTGCTCAAATAAAGTCTGTATAAAATAAATACGATGTAATTTTTTAAAAGAAGGTACTAGCAGCTGGGGGAAGGGATCATCAGGAAAGGTAATTTATCTTCTATGAGATTATTTCCTCATCTGTAAAGGAACAATAATAACTGTAAAAAGTACAAATAATGTACACAAAATGCTTTGTAAATTTTAAAGTACTATGTACCTATGTTTATTGGTATCTAATAATCTGATTAATAATATCAAGCAAGTCATAAAAGGGGGATATATGCTTGCAAAAATGATTTACCACCATCAGGGAGGATGTCCAGATCAGAGTGCAAATTGAAAACGTATTTCCTATAGATGGTAAGGTCTTTAATATACTCCTGACCCAAGCCTTGGAAAACCACAGACAGAACCTCCTGAATGAGATCCATAAACACGTAGAAATCTGGACTAATGATCCACATAATAAAAACCAGATGGATAAAGAATGACAGACTTCGAGTTAAATGGACATTTGTTTGTGCATACCTATCTTTCTGTTTATCTGTCTATCCCTAAGTCCCAAGCAATCATGATAATTGGCAGCTCTGTGGCTATCACATTAGAGAGGAGAAACCAATTAGAAATCAGAGAATACCACAAACTCAGAAGACTCAAAATACTTGTTGCATAATAAATGCTCTCCAACAACTTTCGAAATTTTTATTTGTTAGTTTCAAGTCAATTGAAAACAGAGAGGATAGGAAGGGTTATTTCCTTCCACTAATGTCAGCCTTTTTTTTTTTTTTTCCTGCGGGGGAAATGGGGGTTAAGTGACTTGCCCTGGGTCACACAGCTAGTAAGTGTCAAGTGTCTGAGGCCGGATTTGAACTCAGGTACTCCTGAATCCAGGGCTGGTGCTTTATCCACTGCGCCACCTAGCTGCCCCAAATGTCAGCCTTTTAACAAATGAAAGGAAGTTCCAGAGAAGCAAAGATTTGTTTCCTAACAATTAGGACTAGCCAAAAAAGCATAATAGGTTACCTTGGTAGAGAGGTTTCCCTTCATTGGATCTCTTTATTCACAGGCCATATAACTGGAGGATATTGTAGAAGAGCTTTTTAGGAAGGCACAAGTTGGATTAAATAGTTTCTAAACTATGCTCTAGTTCTTAGATTCTGTGAGAAGTTCCTTGAGGACTATTTCATGTTTTTGTCTTTGTATTACTTTGTATGGCCAAGTAACTTCTCTGGTTTCAATTTCCTTTTTCAAAAAAATGATGGTGTTGACTAGATGACTTCTAAGGTCTATTCCAGCTTTAAATCTATGGTAAAATTTAGAACTGATTAAAATGCAGTTTCTTTTGAGGGGGGGAAGGAGCAATGACTGTTGAGTGACTTGCCCAGAGTCACACAGCTAGTAAGTGTCAAGGGTCTGAGGCCGGATTTGAACTCAGGTCCTCCTGAATCCAGGGCTGGTGCTCTATGCACTGAGCCACCTAGCTGCCCCCCAGTAATAGTTTGTTTTTTTTTTTTTTTTTTGGCGGGGCAATGGGGGTTAAGCGTCTTGCCCAGGGTCACACAGCTAGTAAGTGTCAAGTGTTTGAGGTTGGATTTGAACTCAGGTACTCCTGAATCCAGGGCCAGTGCTTTATCCATTACACCACCTAGCCGCCCCCCCCCCAGTAATAGTTTTAATGATAGTTTCTTCCACTGTTACTGAACAGGTATTTGTTAAAGTTACTACCTGAAGGAAAATGTCAGGGAAACCACTACTATTAAATATCACTTGGAGTAAAAAAAAAAAAGACTATTTCTGTGAAACTTTAAGACATTCTTTAAAAATAAGTCGCCTTAAGTCACAGAACCTTAGTTGGAATAGCTGTTTGAAGCTATCCAGTCCAACCTGTACCTGTCTAAAAATTTCCCTTTGTAACACCCTCTCACAAGTTCTATCCAGCCTTTTCTGGAAGTCTTCCAGTGAAGGGGAAATAACCACCTCCCAAAGCAACCCCTTCCACTTCTGAATAGTTCTAATTACTGGAAGTTTGTCTTTATACCAAGCCCAGGTTTCTTTCTCTTGATCTTACAACCACCATTGTCCCTAGTTCTGTGACCAGGTCAAACAGAGCTAATCAAATTTATTTTCTCCATATGGCCTTTCAAATACCTGAAGGCAGCCAGCTATCATATAATCTATCCTGAAGACTTCTCTCTTCCAGGTTTAGCTCCTCTTTTCTTCCAACTTCCCTGTAGGACATTATTTTAGGCATCACTCCTCCTCATCCCCAACTTCTGTTTTCTCTCTTCTGGACTTCTTAATTAATGTTTTCCCCAAAATATTAAAAATTATGGCTACAAATGAGGAAACTGAGGTTAACAGAATTAAGTGACTTGCCAGGGATGTGAGATGACCAAAGCAGAATACAGAAGGAATATTACCCAAAGGCATAACTAGGGTAAATCTTCCAAACCAATGGCTCCATTCATAATCCTTAAACTAAAATTCCTTTCATTACAAATCATTCTTTTATATATGTTGTATGCCTTGTTAGAATATAAGCTCCTTGTGGGCAGGGGCTGTCTCACTTCTTTATTTATATGCCTAACATAGTGCTTGGCCCCTTTGCTAAAGAGGATTAATAAATGCTTATTGCTCTTTTATCTCTCCATCTCCATTTGGGTGACCTGCAACTTTGATTCTTTAGAGGCTTTGATTATCCATGATTGGCAACAAAAAATATTTTCACCCAAATATTGCCTTTAAAATGTTTTTTTGTTTGTTTGTTTCATGGAATAGCTTGGGGGTCATTGAAAATACTGAACAAAATCTCAAAACTCAGGTCACTCTTCTCTTTCTAATAAACTCTAGGTCCACTTTATTGCCCTCCTTCAGTACCTATCCCGGATATATATCATAATCTAAACAATATATATTTTTCAGTGACTCACTTTTTCCTGCATGGATTATTAGGTCATTCTCTTTTGAGTGACCATGGATCTCACCAAGGAGGTCCTGTATTACTCTGGGGGTTTAATGCCATTTGCACAATGATCCAGAAATAAGAGTAGCTGGAGGACCTGATTATTTAAAGGGGCTCTCTTGTTTATTTGGATTCTGAGAAGGATATTTTCCATAACAGCAACAAACATCTTTTGCAAGCAAATATTTCCTTGTTTTATGCCTTGATATTGGTAATTAGAAGGCTGTCCAACAAAATTATCCCTTTGATGGTTGTACCTATGATGGAATTATGTGTTACTTAAATCTATTCCTGGGAAATACCTTAATAGATGAAGGTCTTTTAAAAATAATATTTTTTTTGGTGAGGCAATTGGGGTTAAGTGACTTGCCCAGGGTCACACAGCTAATAAGTGTTAAGTGTCTGAGGCCGGATTTGAACTCAGGTCCTCCTGACTCCAGGGCCAGTGCTCTATCCACTGCACCACCTAGCTGCCCCTTTTAAAAATAATTTAAAATTTTTATTTAATTTGAATAATTAATTTGATAATAAATTTAAATAAATAATTAAAACCATTTGGAAATAATTAAATATTTTAATCCCCTTCAATTGTATGTAAAAGTAATTTTTAACATTTTAAAAAAAGTTTTAAATTCAAAATCCTATCCTTCCCTCCACCTCTCCCTCTTTCCTGAGATGCTAAAAAATTTGACATAGCTTATGCATGTGCAATCATGTAAAACATTTCCATATCGGTAATTTTGTGCAAGAAAACTAAAAGAAAGAAAGAAAGAAAGAAAGCGAAAAATAGTGAGCTTTGGTCTATATTTAGATGACACCAGTTCTTTCTCTGGAGGCGGTAGTATTTTTCATCAGGAGTCCTTTGGGACTGTCTTAGATCAATGTATTGCTGAGAATAGCTAAGTCATTGACAGTTGTTCATTGAACAATATTGCTGTTACTATGTATAATGTTCTTCTGGTTCTGCTCACTTCACTCTGTATCAGTTCATGTAAGTGTTTCCAGTCTTTTTCTTAAATCATCCTGCTTGTCATCTCTTATAACACAATAATATTCCATTACAACCATGTACCACAGCATGTTCAACTATTCCCCAATTGATGGGTATCCCCTCAATTTTTCTTAGGTAGCACAAAAAGAGCTGCTGTAAATATTTTTGTACAAATAGATTCTTTCCCCTTTTTGGGATATGGACCTAGAAATGGTATTGCTGGATCAAGGGATATGCACAGCTATATAGCCCTTTGGGTATAGTTCCAAATTGTTCTCCAGAATGGTTGGGTCAGTTGACAACTCTACCAGCAGTGCATTAATGTTCCAGTTTTCCCACATCCCCTCCAACATTTATAATTTTCTTTTTTTTGGCATATTAGCCAATCTAATGGGTGTGAGTGGTACCTCAGAGTTGTTTTAATTTTCATTTTTCTAAGCAGTAGTGATTTAGAGCATTTTTTTATGACTACAGATAGCTTTGGTTTCTTCCTCTGAAAACTGGCTGTTTATATCCTTTAACCATTTATTAATTGGGGAAAAAACTTTTATTATTATAATAACATAATTGTAACTATAATATATAATAGAATGCATATTTATATATTATGTTTATGTACATACATAGATATGTGAATATATGTATGTGTATATGTTTTTTATCTATCATCTATTTATCTATAGCATTCTTATAAATGTACACGATTTCCCTTCGCTTTGGATATCTTCCCTTTTTTGAACTATACTGAACATCAGTTTGCTTTTGGTGCAGATTTCGTCTGCAGATCCAATTTAGCTACTCTTTCCAACTTCAACTTTTTAGGTACCATTTAGGTACCATATTCCTATATCAAGCACTTAAGTATGGATTCCAAATTTGGTGGTTCTTCTACTATTGCTGATGAGAATAGATTGTTATAGCCAAAATAGCAAGATTGTGATCATTTTGTGTCTGTTTATTGTCTAAATCTCATTCTGTTGTTCCAAACCATACAATGCCTAGCTAGAGTTCAAATCATCTGCCCTGTGATTTCGCCAGCACCTCCCTTGACTCGTGGGTGCTGGATGATAAATGTCTATAGACGTTATTTGGCATGCTCTCGCTTCAGTTGAGTTTCGTTCCAAACTTCCATAGAAAGCTCTTTTCTTTCTCCCTTGATAACTTTCCATCATTTTGTGGAATGGCACGGCTTCTTTACTGTTTAGGAAATGAGCGTGAACTACAAATTGTCACGGCCAACCCTCTGCATGGGCAAGGAGGGCAAGCATTCATCTAGTGCCTTTTAACTCTTTTTGAAGAAAAGGCACACTCATGAAACTTTTGAATAGTCTATAAGGTTCTGACTTCTTTCATTCCTTGATTTTGAACATATTTTCCAACAGATTCTTCTTTGTCCTCTTTTACCCTTCTTCACCAGAGGGAAGATTTAGAGCTGAAATTGACCTCTGTGGCCATTTAGTCCAACTTCCTCATTTTACAAATGAGAGAACATATGTTAAGTTAAATAACCTGTCACATAGAGAATGGCAATAGGATTTGAACTCAGGTCTTCTGGCTTTTAATCTAGTTTTCTTTCCTTTGTACCACTTATAATTTTTTTCTTCTTGCCTGCTCTACACATATGCTTGTTCATAAGTTATAATTATCTCCAAAGTGATATTTTTGCTTATGCTCAACCAAGAAATTGCATTTTTATTTCCTTTAGGTATGTCACATAGAAGGCACTTAACAAATCTTTATTTACTTGACTTGAAAAGACTAACCAGCAACTCCTTTAGTTGTGTATCTATTGAGAATTCTGAGCCAGCCTTTTACTTTGATGCTATTTTTTCATATCTTTGGGTTTCATTTTAACAAATTAAATGTTTTATTATTTTTTTTTTTTGTGAGGCAATTGGGGTTAAGTGACTTGCCCAGGGTCACACAGCTAGTAAGTGTTAGGTGTCTGAGGCTGGATTTGAACTCAGGTAGTCCTGAATCCAGGGCTGGTGCTCTATCCACTGCGCCATCTAGCTGCCCTCCTTAAATGTTTTATTATAAATAACACTAAATACCAATATAAACAACTATATTTGCTTAAGTGACACAGCTGATAGAGCACCCAGCCTGAAGTCAGGAGGATGTGAATTCAAATCTGGCCTCAGACACTTACTGTCTGTGTGATCCCTGGAAAGTCATTTAACTCTGTTAACCTCAGTTTCCTCATTTATAAATGGACTGGAGAAAGAAATGGCAAACCATTCCATTATCTTTGCCAAGAAAACCCCAAATGGGACCATAAAGTGTCAGTAACAACTAAAACTACTGAACAACAAACATATTTGTTTAGCAACTATTTACATTTAAATTAATTTCAATGTATAAAGTATAACTTTCAATTTTCTGGTTTCATTCATAGTGAATTTCAATATTAATGTGGTTCAGGTCTTCTAGTAATTTATAAATTAATTGTCACTAGACAAAGATCTCATCTTAGCATTTATAATTGGTCTAAGAACTGTCTATTATGCATCACTGTCACCATGGAAACAGAAGGAGAAGGCCATTTTGTATTTTTCTTTGTTTAATAAAGGAAGGAAAAAGCATTTAAGTACCTACTGTGTGCTAGACACTGAAAATACAAAATACAGTAGTGACACAGTTTTCTGCCTTCAAGGAGTTTATATCCTATTAGGAATGGTGGGTAAGGAAAAATAATTTTAGTTTGGGGAATCATAGGGATTAGTGAATGGAATCATAGCATGTTTGACCATCATGCCTTTTCCAGTAGCAATGGTAGTATTGACTTGATTACTGTTTCCAGAACAAGAGGAGGTGAATTTCCATTGTAGAAGAATTTACCAAGAAGTGTCCAACTTCTTGTTGACAAGATTCATTGTAAGAAGGTAGGCTGGTTCCCAGGGAAACTGTCCTCAAAACTTTACCAAAAAACCCTCTTTCTGCTTGTCATTGCTTATATTCTGCAACCCATACCTTTTGAGAATTCAGGGTCATCACTATATCATAAGGCTTCAGTGTAGGACTTTTGGGGAAGGCTCATAATCAGCACTCAAATTTCTCCCAATGACTTAATTTTGTAAACAAACAAACCCCAAATGTTTCAGGAATGGACAAAAATTCCACTTAATAAATTTCTTCCCAGAGGATCATCTATAAAACTAAGGCTCCACAGTAAACACCCATGTATAAATCTTGAAATCAATGAGTTGAAAAACATTAATATTGAAATATTGAAAAAACCAGAGAAAAGGGAGGCTGTTATTTCCTTAAATAAGATAGTTCCTGAAGAACTAGTTGGATAACAGGGGGCAGGATACATCTTGGCTTTCTCTCTTTCCCACGAACAAATAATTCACTCTTCTTGTGTCAAAACATTGCTTAAAAGAAGGGGTAAGGGGGCGGCTAGGTGGCGCAGTGGATAAGCACCTGCCCTGGATTCAGGAGTACCGAGTTCAAATCCGGCCTCAGACACTTGACAATTACTAGCTGTGTGACCCTGGGCAAGTCACTTAACCCCCATTGCCCTGCCAAAAAACAAAAACAAACAAACAAACAAAAAAAAAAAGAAGAAGGGGTAAGAGACTAGGAAATCTTTGTTATATAGATTGTAGTAAAGGAATTTGACCAGTCCAGAAGTTTTGGTAGATTTTTGTAACTTGAAATTAGACTGATATGATGCATTCTTTAGGAAAAAAAAAGTTCTTAGCAGAGAATAGGTCTTTAAAAAAAATTATAATAGGGTCAGGTCCTTTAACTCCAAATCTACTGCTCTTTCAAGGAAATCAAGGCTCAGCAGCAATTAATTGATTCATCATTACATGACTCTAAGCATCTAAAATCCTGCACCTAAAATTTGTTGGGGCATGACCCCTTTGACCCACTTCCCCATTTAAAAAGTGTTACTTGAGAGGCACCTTGGCATAACAGAGAAATTGATAGACTTTCCCAATTCTGGTCCAGAAGACTCGGGTTTAAATCCTGATTCCCATATTTACTAGCTAGCCATAGGACTGGCTCTAAGTCACTTACCCTCTCTAAGCTTCCGTCTCTTCATCTGTTAAGTGGGGATAATAACAGCACCTACCTCATACTGTTGTGAGAACCAAATGAAAAAAGCATTAGTGCAGTTTGAAGCTTTAAGCGTTGAAATTGCACTAAGACTTTTGGGACACCCTGCAGAACACCGGTAAGGTCTCATCCTCAATTGTCGCCCCCACCCCCGCCACCCCACTTCTTTCCTCATTTATACCAAATCCTTGATCCCCTTTTATGTCTTCCCATCAAAGCTCCCCTCCCTTTCCCTGAACACTCGCAGCACCAGCATATTAGGTTTCCTTCCCTCCTCCCGCCCCGTCACTCATCTCCACAGCCTCCTCTCCCCGCGGCCTTTCCTTTCTCCCGTATTTATCTAGGGCCCAGCTATTAGCCCCCTCCCCTCAACCCCTGGGAATCTGGGCCAGAAGCAGAGGAATCCCTCAGACTTCAGTTTTCATACCAGTCTCTGGCTCCCAGGCCCTGCCAGCAACGCGTCTTTGAACAGCTCCGCCGTTGCTATGGAAACCCGCCCGCAAGGTTAAGCGGGTTTCCTTCCCCATGACGCATGCGCGCTCCTGCCACTGGCCGCTTCCCCTCCAAATCAGGCGTGCGCGCACAGGCGAGGGTCCTATCGCTGGCGGGCGGGAAGCGGAGCAGGGTGCTCGTGCACGTTCGAAAACGCTTGTGTGCGCATGCGCGCGGGCAGGTGGCGTCTCCTCTCGGAATACTTTGGCTGAGCAGATTTGAGGGAAGAGGAGTTAGAGTTGGTGGGCTGACTCCCCTTTCTTAACAGAGCCCAGATCCTCTCACAGACGACACCGAACTGAAGTCTTGTAGCAGTGAGGGGGGTAGTTATGGAAGGGCGCGATGAATCTTGGAGAAATCGCTGTACCCTGGCGTTTATATAGCGCTTTTGAGGTTTTCAAAGCGCTTCACACGCTTACTCTCTTCCCATTCGAGCGCCACGACCCCGGGTCTCGGGGGGAGGTAATGCAGGTCTTGTCTTTCTTGCCTTTTTTTTTTTTTTTAAATTGGGCCCATGGTTCTACTGGTACAGCGAACCTGCCTGTGAGGAAACTCTCCATAGGTCAGCACCTGGTTTGCAGTTTGTAATCTGCATGCCCCACATGCAGCCCGTTGCCCAGTTTTTCTCACCTATTCCCCCAGCTCCATTCATACAGCCACTGCCACCCTACTTCAGGCCCTTTAGCCTGGGTACTGCAATAGTCTTTTAAAGTGTTCACCATAAACTTAAAAAAAAATCTATCTGCGTCAAGTCTCTTTCCTCTCCAGTCCATTCTCAACTCAGTTGCTAAAATGGTTTTTCTACAGCACAGATCTGTCACCTTCCTCTCCCCTCCCCCTCCCCCTGCTCAATGCTCTTTCATGACTCTAAATTACCTTCAGGATCAACTAAAAACTTCTCTGACATTTAAAGTTCCTTACTGCTCTTGCAGCCTTCTTGCATCTTTACTGCCCGCTACAAATTCTATATTCGAGCTACCTTGGTCTACTTACTTGAATAAGGCATCTATCATCTTCATACCTTTGCTATGCTACGTCCCTGGAATGCTCTGCCACCTCACTTGTTTCTTAATTTTTGTACTTTCCTTCAAGATTCGACTTAGATCCTACCTTCTGCAATGATCCTTTCTGGTTCCTTCAGTTACAAATGCCTTCCTTTCTCAGATTACCTTCCATTTATTCTATATACATACTCTGTATGTATCTTGAAAGTGTAACCCCAGTTCCAAAGTCCAAAGTATGGGACTCTCTCCTTATTGATGGGGATCACTGCCCCCATGCCGGCAGGAGAAGTGGGGAAAGGTTGGCCAGGGCAAGAGAGAGGAGAGCTCTTCAAGTCTTTGGACCTGCTTCAAGTCTCTTCGAGTAGCTTTGGGCTTTGGGCACTTTTGGCTTCGGGTACTTTTGGCTTTGGGTTTTAAGACAGACATGGACGTTGCCAACCCCACTTCAGGTTGATGATGGAAAAGTCTCTGGGAAGAAGCTGAAATGAGAGGAATTGACAGTCTGCATCATGTCCCTATCCTCCAGCTTGCTACACTAGAGACTTTGGGAAATTTCCCCTTGGGTGAGATCCAGAACACTTTTTTTCTTGGTTGAGCTGTTCACTCTAAATGGGAGAACTCCTTTATTCTGTGTTGTCTGGTATTCTCCCACCTATACTTTATTTGATTTTTGGATAAATGGGTTTCTTTGATATTTGCTGTTTATGTGACCCTGGGTAAATCACTTCAGCTCTGCTGTACTGGAAAACTAAGTGCAAAATAATTGTAGATCCACATGGTAGAAGGAGTTTTCATATGACTATAGGTAGCTTTGATTATTTCATCTGAAAACTTCATATCTTTTGATCATCTATCATTTGGGGAATGGCTCTTATAAATTTGAGAACTGAGGCCTATCAGACAAACTTGCTTCAAATTTTTTTCACAGTTACTATTGCTAACTGTATTTCCCTCCATCCTATTCCCTCCCCATGACATTTACTCTATTTTTTATCTTCTATCACCCTATCCCTCCTCAAAAGTGTTTTGTTTCTTACTGCCTCCTCCCCCAATCTGCCCTCCCCCTTCTCTCTCCCCGCCCCCCCCCATCCCCTTTCCTTACTACCTTCCTGCAGGGTAAGATTTATTACTATACCCAATTGAGTGTGTATGTTGTTCCCTCTTTGAGCCAATTCTGATGAGAGTAAGGTTCATTTACTCCCCAGCACCTCCCCCATCTTCTCCTTCACTGTATAAGCTTTTTTTTTTTTTTTTTTTTTTTGCAGGGCAATGGGGGTTAAGTGACTTGCCCAGGGTCACACAGCTAGTAAGTGTCAAGTGTCTGAAGCTGAATTTGAACTCAGGTACACCTGAATCCAGGGCAGATGCTTTATCCACTGCACCACCTAGCCGCCCCTCTGTTTAAGTTTTTTTTTTTTGTTTCTTTTATGTGAGATACTTTACCCCATTTCATCTCTCCCTTTCCCTTTCTCCCGGTATATTCCTCTCATGCCTTAATTTAATTTAATTTTTTTGTTTTTTGGTGAGACAATTGGGGTTAAGTGACTTGCCCAGGGTCACACAGCTTGTAAGTGTTAAGTGTCTGAGGCCAGATTTGAACTCAGGTACTCCTGAATCCAGGGCCGGTGCTCTATCCACTGCACCACCTAGCTGCCCCAATTTTATTTTATTTTTTAAAGATATCATCCCTTCATATTCAACTCACACCTGTGGCCTCGGTCTAACTATACTCTACCCAGCTGCCCCAATAATGAGAGAAGAGGGAGTTTTCTTACCTAGAGCTTTCTAGACTAATGAAATCACATGTCCAGTCACCTCCCCCCCCCCCAAAAAAAAAAGTGTCATACTGTGCTAGGTGAGAGTACTTGCCCTCACAACACTTAGATTCTATTGAAAAAGATGTACACAATAAGGTAAATATAATGTATATACAAAATAAATACAAAGTGCTGGAGGCAATTGACTAGAGGGATAAGAACAGGTCTGGTGCAGGTGAGAGCACTTAGCTGAAAAGAAGCCTGGTGGAAGTCAGTTTGTTGCATTACCTTACCAACAATGACATTTATTAGCTGTGTGAGCACTAACAAGTCACTTAACCTTTCTAGACCTCAGTTTCCTTATTTGTTAAATGAGACCTGCTAACTTGAAGACAGTCAACCAGTATTTATTAAACACTTACCATGTACTAAGTGCTGTGCCTACAAAGAAAGGCCAAAAAAAAAAAAATAGGCCCTGGCTTCAAGAGCTCACATTCTAAAGGGGGACAGACATGTAAATAACTAGATAGATGTGTGAGGTCTCACCCAAACTTCCTTGAGTGTATCACATCTTTGTTTTTGTGAATTACAACTCTTTTGAGTGGCCATGGACCTTGTGGTTAGGAACCACTTATTTACCAAGATATAAAGGTTCTACTTTCCTATTTTCATATCCCTGTGAGCTAAGTAGATGACATAGTTTTCCCTCATTTTACCAACAAAGCAAGTTAAGGAAGAAAAAAATGAGTTGTATAAAGTGACTGTAATGGAATTAGTTTTGAATAAAACTGATGGTTTATGTTTTATTGCTGGAGAAAAAAAAATCTAACTCCAATCACTGTCCCTAGAAACACTTAAGCCTCTGTTTAGTAGTTGCTTTTCCTCTTGATACATAGTCTCAAACAAAATCAAAATTTTACAACAGGAAAATGAAGAATATAAGCGTCAAACTTAGTGATCTATATTTGATTTTGCAGTATTTAGTGGCAAAATTATGTAGAGAGAGATTCCCTTTACAACCCATTATCCCCAAAATACCTTTGCCCCTATAGAATAAGAATCTTCCTCCTTCTGTGGGCCTTCAAGGACTATAGGATCTGCTTGGTCTGTATTGGACAGTGGTTATACTTTTGTTAATAACAGAGTATGTATAAACACAACTAGATTGCACAGTGAATAGAGTCAATACAGTGCTGGGCCTAGAGTCAGGGATATGCGAGTTCAAATGACGCCTCAGACACTTAATTGCTGTGTGAATCTATTCATGTTACTTAACCTCTATCTGTTTCAATTTTGTTATCTGTAAAGTGGAGATAATAATAGCACTGTCAAACAGGGTTTTTGTGAGGATAAAATGAGACAATATTTTTAAAGCACTTTACAAAATTAAAAGGGCTATATAAATGCTAGCTATTATTAAAAGGTGAGGCAGATGTGTGTATTTGATATCACCTGTCACCCAAATTTTTATGAATATGATTGGCTGAGAATGTATTATTCTCAGTGCCTCTAGTCTCCGTGGAGGGAAGGAAGTTTCCACACTGGGAATTCATCAGACTCATGGAATCATAGCTCTTCTCTTTCATTACCACTCCTTATTCCCCTAGTACTGTATTATACTATCAGGTTCTAGAACATTGGCTTTTGAAATGCAGAGCAAATTATCTACAATTTATTTGACAATTTGATTGCATTTTGTAAATTGCAAATTGCCATTTGCCATCTTATAAAACATTGAAAAATTAAAATATAATAAAATAAACATTGCTTTAAAATGTATTTGAAATTTTGAAACATTTTTCTTCCAAATTAAAGGAGAAAAAAAATCTACCCTGTGACAGCTTCTTAAAACTCATGTGATGGTCCTCATTTGTTCTGAGGTATTTTGATTTTATGGGACTTCTAGTGATAGGGTTTTCAGAAACACTTTTTAAAAAAATAAATAACATAGATAAAACAAGAAGTCTACTGTCAAATTGGATGGAATATAGTTTCAAAAACATCACCACCCTCACTTTTTAACAGCATAAAGTTTAAAGTGGCAATACGTTGACTACCTGAAAGTGTTACATGTGGGCCTTCTTTTGGGGACATGGTGTGTCTATATGGCCTTTGAAAATAAAAAATATACCAAAATGAATCTCATGCACAGTGTATACAGAAAAAATTTCATTACTAGCATTTAAAAAATTTGCATAGATGATTAAAACATTACTTCGATGGAACATAATTACAAAAATTTCATTACCTTCAAATCATTTAACTTGTCATCTATCATATTTCTCAAATGTTTTTCTCATCCAAAATGTAATTCCCAATCTTGTCAATGCACATTTCCTTTCTTTGCTCTCCTTCCTCTCTCACCTCCAATCCTGCTGCTAAAGCATAGAATCTAAGGAATAAAGTTAGTGCTCCCTCTTCCTTAACTCTTGTTTTTAGTCTTCATGTAAACTTTCCCCACAATTTTCTAGTTCTCTTGAATCCTTGGTATTACCCTAACCCTCTCTATCATATTATATACAGACTCATACTCAATCTCCACCCCTAATCCTACTCCCAGCAAAGGCCTTGTATTTCAAAGAGTTCAATGTCCCTACCTGTATCTTGTCACAGCTGTGGGGCCCAGCAGCTGCTTTGGAAATTTGCCAGTCTCTCCGGGGCTCTAGCAGCAGCGTACTCCAGTGAGAGCTTCCTAAAATGTTTTCTTTCTCACAGTTCCCGGAGATGACCTGGTAAATGATGGCTTGGGATAGTTTCTAGCCCTTTGTCATAACACTTATTTTTTCCTGGTGGAAATGAGGTATCATCAATAAATTGTTTCCTCTAGCTTATGGAATAATAGTATAGAAGCTAGTCCAGTAGGAGGAGGAAGAGCAGTCTCAGCAAACTTTCAGTTAATCTTCTGTTTGAAAATCTTGAATATAAAGATGAGGAACTTTTAAAGTATGTTCTGAAGGAAAAAAAAAAGAAAAAACTTCACCTTTTGTTATTTCAGTCCAAGATGCTATGTGGTAAATTGACTTTGGCATACTGTTACATGATATGTACTATATTCTGTGTACCAGGATGATTCAACATCGGACCTGATGGCATTCATACTGTAGATCTCCAGTCTCCTACCACTTAGGTTTAAAATGTCACCAAAATTGATTATGCAGAAATTCTTTGAATCCAATGAGTTTGATTTAGGTAACATGAGTCTTATTGAGATATTTATGACCTCCACACATCCAGAGTTTTGGCAGCTATGTAAAAGAATTACAAGTGCCAGATTACCATGACATGCCCCAAATGACCTGGCAAATTCAGACCTGTCTATACCTATTACAAAGTTGAAGCTGAATTCCTCTGAAAGTTGGCTCATGATGTTCTGTTACTATTAGTAAGGGTACAGAGATTGGCTCTTGATTTTCCAACATCCCTCATATGGTTCTAAGATAGTGGGTTTTTTTCTTTGTTGTTTTTTCCTTTCCCCTTCAATCTCAACCTACCTGTTTTTCCTTTTTCTACTAATCAAACCTTGGTTAGTTTCTCTTCAAGATCACAATCTTCCAGTTTTCTCCTAATTTTCACACTCCTAGGTTTTGTTTATCTCCTCCCTCTGCACTCTACTGCCAGATATTTAATTGATTAAAAGTTCATAAACTGATTTCTCCCCTTCTCTCTTCTACCTAGTCTTTGTTAATTATTAGCAGTCATTATACATGAATAAATATTTATTGAGCATCCACTATATGCAAGGTACTATGATATCCAAAGATATCATAGCAAAGAGCTATGAGACACAGTTCTAGCCCTGAAGGAGCTTACATTGAGAGAGAAATCCAATATTTACTTATAAAAAGTTTACCAATAATACAAAGCCATAAGTCATAGGCAACAAATAAGTACTATACATATAAGACTTATAATTAGTAGATTTCAAAGGGTTCAAGAGAAAAGTTATATAGGATCTGATGGACTAATATACTTCAAGGGAATTAAGTTCAAGAAGGATAAGAAATGCTCAAGAATGAAATTCTGAAGACACAAAGGGATGCTGACTAATAGATGATTTTTGAGGAGGAATTTATACTTGTTTAAAGAGACCAATGTGGATATATAGAATACTTGCCAACCAACTTAGATTAAAAAAAAATGCAGACAATGGAATCCAGGCTAGGCTTTACAAGATGAATGCCACAGCACAGCACAATTCTATAAAAATAGTATCAGGAACTTTCAAAATTAGACTGATCTGAAGTTGGCAAGGGAAGTTAAGGACAACAATAAGGTTTTGCTTTGTTTCATTTTCTTTTTTTAAGATATCTTGGGAGAAGGGGAAAAGGATCAAAGAAAGTACAGAACTTTTGTTTGGGGTGGATGGGATGATAGTAACAATTGAGAGAAGGCAAAGCTGCTCAATTTTTATTTTGTTTCTGTTTTCTTTACGAAAAAGGAGAACAACTTTTATACAGGAATAAAAGAATAAAAATGACTAACAAGGAGTTAATACTCCAGATAATGGAGTGCTTACTTGCCCTTGATGTATTTAAATCACCTTCCCTTGATGACCTATCTCCTCAAGTCTTGAAAGAACTCTGCTGACCCACTGTTAGTAATTGTTTTAATTCAATTTTATTTTGTTTTCAGTTACTAGTTCTCTCTCTTCCTCCCCCCCACCTCTGAAAAAGCAAGAAAAACAAAACTCATTACAAATATGTATAGTCAACCACATTCATCCAAAAAAAGAATATGCCTCAATCTGCACTGAGTCTATTACCTTTCTGGTGGTAGAAAGCATGTTTCAATATGACTCTTCTTGAATTGTGGTTGGTCATTGTATTGTCAGCAATATTTGAAAATTCATGGAAAACAGGAGAGTTAATACAAAATCATGCAAGGGCAAATGTCCCAATTTTTTTAAAAAGTAGAAGAGAGTCAACCAATCCATCAAAACTATCTATTAATCACTTTCTATGAGCTAGCTGTAATAATACTCTGGTGTTACTGTTTGCACTCTTACTTTCACCAACAGGTCCCAAGAGTATGGCTACTAATATCTCCTCTCTGTGCTCTATGGGTATCTCTAAGGGTTTGGAGAGTGTTTTTCTATAATGCTATAGCACATGAGTCCCCCCACTGAAGTGCTTCCCCAATGATTATGAGTTGATATCAATTAGTCAGCAGACTTAACTAGCTTTCAGAAATGGTTGTTTATTCTAGTGTTATAATTGGTATGACATATCATCCCAAAGGTTTATGGTATGCTCTCCTGCCACTTTATACAGAGTTTAGGGGAAAGTGGTTTCAAGCTTAGAACAGACACATAACAAAGGGAAAAGCCACAGCTCTTAGCAGTTCTTTTCATGGACTCCTCAAGAGGGTCCCTTTAGGTGTGCTATAGCTTTTCTGCTGGGCTACTTGCGTTTTTTGTTTTGTTTTGTTTTTGCAGAGCAGTGAGGGTTGAGTGACTTGCCCAGGGTTACCCAACTAGCAAGTGTCAAGTGTCTGAGGCCGGATTTGAACTCAGGTACTTCTGAATCCAGGGCTGGTACTTTAATCCACTGGGCCACGTAGCTGCCCCGTTACTTGCAGAGTTTTGAAGCTGCCTTTCTTCAGGGTATTTTGTTTGTCCTCAGAAACCAACTCAGACAATGCATCAGTTGTTCAGGGACACTGATAAGAGTAGGATATTGATAGGAAAGTCTCACTTCTTAGGTCCTTGAATATTTTTGAGGTCCTGCATGAGTCAGAAGGTAGGATAGGAGACTAAGGCTGAGGTCAAGGTTTTCCCATACAGCAATGAACTTCTTTTCAGGGATTTGGCCAAAATTGCACTCTCCTGGATCTCTTGTTGTTCAGTTACTTTTCAGTCTCATCAGACTCTTCATGACCCTATTTGGAATTTTCTTGGCAAAGATACTGAAATGGTTTGCCATTTCTCCAGCTTATTTTACAGATGAGGAAACTGAGGCAACAGGGTTAGGAGCTCTGTCCAGGGTCACACACCTAGAACTGATTTCAGATTTGAATTCAGGAAGATGAGTCTTCTTTGACCTTTGCCCAGGGATAGATGTAAATTCTTGCAGTTGGGCCCAAAAAATAAGTTTCACAAGTATAAAATGGGGAGGCATAATTAGATGGCAGTTGTTATGAAAAGGATCTGGGGGTTTGAGTGATCCTCAAGATCAATATGAATCAGCAGTATGATGTGTCTGCCAAAAAAACCTAATGCAATCTTGGGCTGCATTAAAGGGGCATGGCTTCTGCAAATGGAGAGGGACAAAATTGTCTTCAAGTATTTGAAGGCCTATCATGTAGAGGAGGGATTAGACTTTTTATGTTTTGTCTCAAAGGGATGAACTAGCAGCAATGGGTACACGTCATAAAAAGTAAAATTTAGGCTTGATGTAAGGAAAAACTTCTGAATAATGAGCACTTTCTATACATAGAATGGCCTGCTTTCAGAAGTATGAGGTTCTTCCTCCTTGAAGGTCTTTAAGCAGAGCCGGGATGATCAATTGTGAGCTATGTTATGATGAGGATACCTTTTGTGTATTGATTGATCAGCTGGTCACTGAGGTCCCTTCCAACACTCAATTCTGTGTTTCCATGAAGTGCTAGGTGCATTCAGAAATGTGGCTTTTGAATTGTTATTTGGAGATTAGGTAGAATTTGATAGGCAAAGAAGAATGAAGAACAGCGCAACCAAAAATGCAGAGTTGAGAAAAAAGGTAGCACATCTGAAGAGTAGTCAGTGAGTCAATTTGACTCTAGCAGAACTACTTTTCATTTCCCAGAATGATCTGAGGAAGCAGTAACAATAATTTCTATTTATTTAGCTGCTGTTTCTAATTGATAAAGAAATGCTGGTGCATGGAAGGGATTGCTAAAAGTCCAGGGGTTTTGCCAGGAAAGACTTTGAATATGGTGTGTGTGTGTGTGTGTGTGTGTGTGTGTGTGTGTGTGTGTGTGTGTGTAAGAAACATCGCTATCAGCTATTCATCTCTCTCAATTATTAATGTTTGTCATTTGAGAACATAGAGGACCATGACATTGGGAGGATTTAAGTGAGGGAGAGCTATGCAAAGTCACCAACCTCACTCTTTCCTCCTGAGCCATCTGGGTCCAGTGGCAAGATGACTGGAAATGGCCCTGGATGTTTGAGGCAATCAGAGTTAAGTGTTTTACCCAAGGTCACACAGCTAGTAAGTTTCTAAGGTCAGATTTGAATTCAGGTCTTCTTGACTCCAGGGCCAGTGCTCTATGCACTGTACCACTTAGTTACCCTCTCTCAATTGAGAATCCTGGCAAATAGTAGAGAAGGGTGGAATGTAGTAGAGAAAAAAGTGTGATAGACATGGGGCATGACAGTGTCAATCAGCTTAGAGAAATACCAGATAAAATCTTTAAGATCAACTGGGAAGCTCCATTTTTTGTGGTTGGGGGTCCCTGACTTTTAAACTACAGTGGAAAGTGCCCAGTTGTAGTCAGAGAACTTGGGTTCAAATCCCATCAATGCCACTCATTACTTTTGACCATGAGCAAGTCATTTAAACTCTAAGCCTCAATTTTCTTATTAAGACTTCTCATCTTCTCCACCTCCCCCCCATATCTAATCTTTGTCAATTCTGTTCATTTCTCTCTACACATCTTTTGTATATGTCCCCTTCTCTCTATAAACACAACCACTACCCTATTTCAGGCCTTCATCACTAATAGACTCCTGATCTATCTTCCCAAATGAAGCTTCTCCCCAGTCCAATCCATCCTCCACTTAACTGCCAAAATGATTTTCCTAAAGAATAGGTCTGATCATGTAACTTCCTTACTTAGTGCCACCCCAATTCTATTGGCTCCCTGAGATGATCAGCATTTTAGAGCTGCAAGAGGCCTTAGAGGTCATCTAATCCAAACTCCTACAAGTAAGAGTGCCTGGATCTATTCTGTGGGTTTATGGTCTGACTCAGTACTTGGAAGAATTAACCAGATAACGATATTTTCCTAATGTATCTTTCTCCTGTGCAGAGCTGAGGGTTTAGGGGAGTGGAACAATGCAATTAGTATGGCACTTAGTTCATGTGTTGGTTCATTTTGTTGTATTCTTTTTTTTTCTTCTTCTAAACAATGTTCATTTGGTGGAGGGGAGGAATGAAGGTGATATAAGAAAGGATAATAAAAATGTTTTAAATTATATTCTCCTTATCTAATCCTCAGATCACATCATACAACACTGAAGAGGAACCATAGATATTAGACAGACAGCATTAAGTTCCATAAAAATAGGACTCAGATTAGGGAGATTCTGATTCTAATTTAAAAATATATTCTTAAATTGTTTCTCTGTTAAAAAAGTTTCTTGGTGGGAATAAATTACTAAATCTATAAATTATATGTTTGTTCATTTTTATATCTATGTCTAATTGTTCCTATATTATATTTTGTTTTCCACTTTTAAAATAAAACAATTCTTTAGTTGATTAATGACAGGAGTAATCATAGACAAAAAAGGAGTTTCTAGTCATAAATGACTTTTGTTTTGTTTTGTTTTTTGCAGGGCAATGAGGGTTGAATGACTTGCCCAGGGTCACACAGCTAGTAAGTGTCAAGTGTCTGACATCGGATTTGAACTCAGGTCTTCCTGAATCCAGGTCCAGTGCTTTATCCACTGCACCACCTAGCTGCCCCTTCATAAATGACTTTAAAAAAAATCCTAATTTTATCTGTTTCCTCTCTTTTTATTAAGTAGTCTATATAACAGGTGATTTAGGGATACCATATTTTCAGGCATTAGAGAGGAAATGTGGCATGGGGATAGAGAGTTGGCTTTGAAACCAGGAGAACTTGGGTTCAAGTTTTGCCTTACACATACTGATTCTGTGATGCTGGGCAAATCACTTAACTTTTCCCTACTCTAGGCCAGAGGTGTAAAAAACTTGGCTGCTTTGTGGCTGGGAACACCCCTAATCTGGCAGAGGCTAGATTAAAACGTAATTGAGAAATATTTAGTAAAATAAATATACCATAGAACATAAATGATGTTAGTATGTGGTTTTCCTAAGTCAATATGTACCCACAGGGATCTTTATGTATGGTTTAGTGGCTTTGTGTCTATTTGAATCTGACACCACTGTGCTAGACTACTCCTCCCTAAGACAAAAGGTCTCAGAGAAGGTGACCCTGCATGCATTAGTAGAGGGAGTTGCCTCACCTGAGAGTTACAGGTCCTATCATTATATCTTGGGGACAAATCTGAGTGAATCATGTACTATTTAGCTCTTTTCTTAGGTGTCTGCTGTATCCCTTTACAACATAACAGGCATGGTTAGCTGTTATAATTATGCTCAAATTTGTTACTTCCTTTCCTTGAATGTGTACTTATTTGTGAACCTACATGATTGATGATAAATGACATCAATAAAATAAACATATTGCTGTCAAAAATGAAATAATCTAGTGTAAAATTCTGGTCACAAACATTAACTTAGCCGATCAGTTTGTAGAAAAATATTTTTATGTATTTAGAGATTTGTAGGTGATCATAAGGCTGTCTATTAGCTCTTGAAACTAGGAAACAGATATGATTTCTGTTTCATTGTTTTCATAAGTCTGGTTTTACTCCATATCAGTGTCACCCTTCCTTCCACTTCATAAGTCATGCTCAGTATGACATAATAATAAGATATTCACACATAGACACCACACATTTGTACAGTGCTTTACCACTTAACCCTCCCCCCCTTTTTTTTTTACAAAAAAACTTTCATATACATCAGTCATTCTCATAAGAAATGTGAGGTAGGGAGGGACAGAGTTTATTACCCTTATTTTTGAGGTGTGGAAAATGGAGGTATTTGGGTTTTTTGATTCTTTTTCCAGGGCTTTCCCCCAACTGTAACTGCCCTGCTTCTTCCTACATAAACATAAGGGAGGCCCTCCCATTGTTTCCTCCTCTGTCTAGGCTGTGACACTAAAAGACTAACCTGACATTTCTAATACCAATGAATTTTAAAGTCATGTTTCTCTATGCCTCTAAATCTAGAGGAGTCTACCCATAAACACATAATGATGTTAGACCCCTTAACTCTAACTTTTTACTGATCTAAGCCATTGTTTTTTAAAACCAGAAAGGAACATGAAGGAACAAAAGCAGTCCAAGCAAACAATTAATTTATCTTACAATATAATCAAACAACGAGCAATAAAAAAGAATCTGAAACCAAATGTTCAAGTTAAGATTGTATGTTTTTGTTTTACATTCAGATTTTATTGAGTTTAAACAAGGATTTTATTAAAGCCTTGACTTTTAAAAGGTCATATTGTGAAACATTTTCCTAAACCTTTGTCTGGTCTCAGAACAAGGTGAGTTTTCCTAATACTACCACAAATCAGGTGAAAGGCATGCAGAGGTGAAAGTTAAATGAAAAAAAAAAAGCCATTTAAAATAGCATTAAAAAAAAAAGACAAACATCAACCCTGGAAGTATTAAAAGCACGTTCTGAAATCCACTCTGATGACAGTTAAAAGAAAGTGGCTTTTATGTGCTACTGAGCCCAGCTCTGCAATGTCTTTTAAATGCAATTGTGTACCTAAAAATACAAGCAAGGGCCAGAATCTGGACTTGAAGAGGCACCTTTTGATTGCATACATTGAACTCAATCTTTAACTAATAAATTGTTCCACACCTTTGTCTGAACTAAGAAAGGCAAAGGTCTGTTTTCTCACAAGAATGTACAAGCCTCCTCAAAAGTAATATGATTTTCTTCTCTAAGTCTCTGTATTTGTTGACTTAAAGAGTTTCTGTGAGTGACAATGTGCATCACTGTTTTTTTTTTTTACTTCTGTCATCTGTGCTACTGAGTATACCTTCACTCAGATCAAAGTTGAAAGCTTCTAAAAAGATACACAAACCACAATGTGACAAATAGCATGCTTTGTTTGACACAGCAAACAAGACATTACTTTCATCAACCCAGGTAAGGAATCCCATGTTTTCAATGCTTAATTCTGAGGTCTGAAATGATAGAACTTTACTTCATTCTCAAAGAATGAGTAGCTTTCAATAACAAGGAAAAGGAATAAACAAAACCTGTGCATTAAAGATATTAAGGATTTTATTGACTCAAGAATTGTTGTTTCCTTTTGCCCTTGTTTAAAACAGTTTGGAAGCTTTAACAAAATGACTTATCATAAAACATATCTTTATATATCAGTTGAAAAATAATTAGTGTTGTAACTGGGACAGACCTAATGATTTTCATTCACTTCACAAAGAAATTCATGGTCAGATAGAAATAGAGCGATACAATTTTAAATTATTTCAATATTTCAGAGCTGCATGATTTCATCTGATGGGAGGAGCTTCTTTCACTTAATAGTAGATTACAACTGCTTTATGCTTTAATAGATGCTCCTTGTTATTTAGAGGGGGTGGAAAACATTCATCATCTGGTGGCTATCCTTCTGGTGATGAACCTCTCTGAACTTAGCTAAGCTACTCAGACATAAATAGCTATGTTAGCCAGACAACAGACATACAGTCTGTCACAGAACCCATACTCTAAGCCTTTCCAGCTTGGCAAGAACCTGCCAAAGCTTGCACTCTGCCTGTATGGCCTTAGAGAACCCAAAGTCAGTTACTTTCACACCACCCTGACACTTTTAAAATGCATGAATAGAAATGCAATTTTTTTGGCTTGGTCCTTGAAACAATAAAATTTAAACCTAAAAACATTACTAGGATCAACCAAAATAAATATCTGCTGTTGTGCTTAACAGAGACAATGAAAAAGGAATGCATTAATTTGGAACTATATAGAAATGATAGGTCTGGCTAATTATACTGAGTTTTACATTTTTATTTGGCCCTTGTTAATTCTGTTTACTTAGATTAAAATACATTATCTAGTAAAAAGTTAATAGAAAAAACCACACAACTGACATGGATACTATCGTTTTACTATTTATATTTGAAAATCCAGATATTTTCCATTCAATCAGAGAAGTCAGATTTTCCGGTCCATTCCAGAACTGCATATAAGGATCATTAAAAGGAAAGGGAATGTTTTGCTAAATAGCAATGGTCACATAAGAGACTAAGAGATACATTCACATTGCTAATTTCATTCTTAACTGAATCAACTTGCTTTTCCTGGTTAAATGTCCAATCAATGATTAAATGACTTGCTATTTGTAATCCTTGAGTATCTAGTTTGTGATTAACTATAAGATTTTGATCAGTCATTCTAAAAATTGGAATAAAGCTTTTCCATTCTAGACTGTATCTTGTATTCAGCAGTTTTATAACTTACAATTAACATTGAAAATTAAAGAGAAAATCCACATCACCTCACAGGATAAAAATCAGGTATCATAACCACTTAGCTGCCTCTTAAAACAGGGTACATGTTAATTTTGTTAATCTGTTCAAGTAGCTGTAGCTATCTATAGTATTTCCTGTGTAAGCTTTTACTACAAGGTGCCACTTTTAATAAGCAATGGCAATTAGAGTCATGTTTTTTTTACAGCAGAAGTTTGCAGCAGGAACAATAATCTCTTCCAGATTGTATGTTTTCTATTTCTACCCAAAACATTTTAGTTTATGTAAGATGGGAATCACCATGATGGTTAATATTCAGGCACTGTCAATTTTTTACTTTAGAATGATTTTATGTTTAAAATGAAAAATCCTTATTTCATCTGAAGAATATAAGACCAATAAATATGGTCTTTCCATGGGAAAGTTCTGAAAGTTTTACATTTTGAATAACATTTTAGATCCAAGTTTTAGAATCTTGTCAACCATAAATGCAAAGACATTGGTTTCGTTTTACCTAAATTTATCATGCTGGGTTTATCAGTAGATACATCATTTTAAAACAAATACACGATTCAGTTTCAATTCAACAAATTTAGTAAGTACAGAGTATTGTGTTATATACTGGGAGAAATGCAAAGTTTGGGTAAGCCATGATCCTTGCCCTTAAGAAATTTCTCTCTTAATTAGAGGCTATAATGCAAATATAAAACAAAACATGTATTAAATATATATAATAAGCACAGAAAATAAAATCTGTTGGGGAATCTTGGAAAGCTTCTTGGATGAGGTAGTGTTTTGTTGAGTTTAAAAATGAATGAATGAAAAAGGATTCTTTATTATGTATACTGTACTAAATTTAAACACGTATATGTACACACGTCCATTTAAATACATGTATATACACATTTGTACATATGTATATGCACATATATATATATATATATATATATATATATATATATATATATTTGTGCTTATTTCTCTAGACTACAAAATTCCTTGAGGGCAAGGATCATGTTCATTTCAATTTTGTGTGTCTATCAATGTCCAGCTGAATTTTCTATATAGAGTAAGCACTTGACAAATGCTTGCTGAAATAAATTGAAATTAAAGATGAATAGGAATTTATTGGGGTTTTGTAGTGATCCATTCCACATAAGTGAATGAATATGATATAGCTTTTCAAATTATTATATTTCTACTATCTCATACTACATATTAAACTATAATAGGATGGTCAGTTTAATAAAAGTTCTTAAGAACTGTATTTGTTTTGTTGCAGTGTTTTCTCTTATTTAAAGAAACACTTTAAGAAAGCATGTGAGAACATTTTCAATAGGATGCTATCACTTGGGGCAGCTGCCAGCATTCAACATTCAACTTCCTACATCATAGCATACACAAAGCCTGATGATAGCTTACAAAATGCACACACCTGTCATGAATTAGTGTTTAAATCTACTCAAACTCTTTATGATTCATTTTAAGAATAGAGAGACAGTGATAGTAATTATTATAGGATTTAATATTAATAGAAAGCATAGCATGAAAAAGGCTTTTACTACAAAAGTCTTATAACTAAGAAATTATGAGCACTCTGAAGGGAAACTGAAAGATCTATTTACTTCATCTTAGAAACTAAGGAATTTGGGTTAAAGTAAAAATATAAGACAATTGAAAAAGAGGCACAAGGGACACGTGTGACAGATTAATAAAAGCATCTCTCTCCAATTTACTATCTTGTTTTGCAAAGATAAATATGCACATATCTTTTAAAGAAAACAAGCTTATTGACTTGGTTTAAACATTTAATATATTAATTAATAACCTGCTTTGTGGGTTAACATCTTACTTTAAAAGTTAAATTAACATTCTGTCCTTCACATATGAAGATCATGGTACAATTATCAGTGTAGCTGTTTTCTCCATAGTGGTGATGGATTTGCACTGATCCATTCACTTTCTTTTGCCTGGCCTTCCTTGTGAACAATGACATTCATTTGCAACATTATGGTTCAGAATAAGCTAACTAGTTTATACAGGATTGAACACAAAATTTTGACTTTTTAAACACCATTTTCTAGATAACTGCACTAAAACAGAGGACGTTAAAAGAGACCATAAGAAAATATGTGAGTACCCAAATATTGAAAGATCCCAATTTATAAGAACTTTATTCTTTCTGTGTTCCTTTAGTAATAAAGATCATTCTTTTGGTTGATTACTTCCTGTGAACTTTAGCAGAAATCAAATTAAATTTTTCCCAACTATGTTTCTAAAGAGATACATTTAAATTTTTTTCTAAGCTGACTAGGATTAAAAAAATTCTTAAAGTAAGGGCAGCTAGGTGGTGCAGTGGATAGAGCACTGGCCCTGGAGTCAGGAGTACCTGAGTTCAAATCCGGCCTCAGACACTTAACACTTATTAGCTGTGTGACCCTGGGCAAGTCACTTAACCCCAATTGCCTCACTAAAAAAAAATTCTTAAAGTAAAGAAAAATACTTTATTCAAAAAACAATTATACATATTTCTACTTTAATATTTTTTGCCATCATTGTTTAAAATTCTGGCATAATTATTTTGTCTCAAAAGAAATTGTTCATGTTCATTATTAATAAGATAATAGATTTAGAGATCAAAAGGACACTTTGAGATGAACACTATTTCAGCTTTTTTTTTTTTTTACAGGTGAGGAAACTGACTATTGCATGAACTTGTGCAAAGTCACACACATAGTATGCAGCAAATTTGAACCCAAGTCTTATACACTTGTTCCACTACACTATATGCTCTGTAATTCCAGTGTAAAAATAAAAGACAATTGTAAATGTCCCCTACACAATAAATTGAGATTTATGCTTATTAGCTTTTGTAAGAAATATGGAAAAATGTTATCTATGCCACATAGCTAAGATTATCCATAGAAAATTTAATCACAAAAAAATCAGTTTTGACTATTGTGAGTACTGAAGTTTTAAAGTAAAAAAAATCTCAAGATTTCAATGTTAATGGAAATATTAATTCAAACCTATAGCATATGAAATGTGCTTTCATTCTAAAATTGCTTCAATATGTGGAAAGTGGCTATAAACCCTTTAATTTATTTGTTTTAGCATTCCTATCTATAAACCAGAAAGCTATTCCTTTAGTCATCAAATCAAAGTTATTTTGAAATGATTACTGAACAGGGCACCAAAAGTTAAGCTCTGTGAAATTTATTAAAGTATGCCAAAGCTCAAAACATTTTTATAACTGTACTACTTACAATTTCTCTTAAGAGAAAGCATCAGAAAGTATCTTTACTCATAAGGATATATTCATATTTCCTTTCAAAGAAGTAATTTTAAGGTTAGTGTTCTATGTGAATACTAAATAACAATAACTATACTAGGTAAAGGTTTTATTCCCCCAGCTTAGAAATAATTAAATTCAATGCTTACGAACTACTAAGATCTACTCACTTTGCATTGCATTTGGTTCCTTGCTTTTCCGAAAGGAAATATAATGATAGAAATCCTTGATTTTACAAATAAGGGAACTAAGGCCCCAAAAGTTTGTTTTGCTCAACATCACACACATAATAAAGGGCATGGGCAGAATTTGAACCCATGTGCTCTAGCTAGTGTCAGAGGTGGGATCTAACTTTAGGTCTTCCTGACTTAAGTTCAGCCCTCTGTCCACTGCAACAAAATGCCTTTTTTTTCTCTAGGATCGAGTATAAATTCCTATATGGCATTGTAACGATTGGAATGACGGCACCTGCTGGATACTTACTGTAGAAGAGTTCTGCCCATGAAGCGAAGGTCTTTGAGGGCAAGACCAGGAGTCTTTTCTTTGGGAGGAAGTGACGCGGACTAGTGGGAGGAGGAAGGAAGAGACTGGCGCTGACTCTGGGGTTTTTTCCTGAGGACTCTGGCGGAGAAGGGAGCTAGAAATGTGCTCTCCCTTTAATAGATAGGAATCTAGGCCTTTCTCTCTCTCTTTACCAAATTCTTATTCTCCTTAATAAATGCTTAAAAGTCTAACTCTTGCTAAAGCTTGTAATTGATTGGCGACCACTCATTAGATATTTTAGACAGTTTAGCTAGAATTTTAGCCCTTAACAGATGGCTGACCACGAAGAGGAAAGCTAAACTTCAGTCTTCTGATCTTCTGGTTGGGTAAGAAATTTCCCCTCCCTCTCCCTTTAACTGCTAAGTACTGGTGTACTGGCTGTGTTTTCCTTTAAATTTTTTCAAATGGACCTTTTAAACTCCCTAATTACCCTATTTTTGATTTTAGTCTGTTTAACCAGACAAATGGGAGATAAGATCATGTTAATGCTTTGTTTTTGTGGATTTTCTATTTTTCTTTTATTTTTGTTAAAAGAGCCAGCAACTTACTCACACAAGGAAATATCTCTCCCTCTCCCAACCATGCTTTTTCAGAGAAACCTGAAGAGATTCCTGCAGCTTTTCCCAGTTCTAACACTAATTGTTGCTTTAATTTTGCATGCCTGGAGGCAATGACCCACCCTCTAGAAGCTTTTAATCCCCTAGCACCTGGAGGCAAGGTGGGGGAAGAGGAATCCAGGCCTGAGTTCAAAATCAAGTGTGATTCAAATTGTGCTGGTCCCTCCCCTCTTCTCCAGACCCCACCCTCTACTCCTCCCATGGCCAAGCCCATAGCTTCCCCTGCCTGGGAAGTCCAGAGATCTGATGCGCATGCTCAACTTTTTCTACCTGCATTTGCAGCTTCAGGCTCAGCCCTTCCCCAGCCTGGCTGTGCTTCTGAGACAACTTTAGAAAACCCTTTAAATTCCAGATATGCTCGATTTGTTCATAATTTTGCTAACCTGCTTTTGTCTTTAATTAGTAATCTTATAAAGCATTTGTATGGTGAAAAGCCCGACAGACAATATAGAGGGGTTAAAGAAGAAAAACTTAAGCTGAATAAGAATGACAATCAACATAGTTCAAGACTCTGCTTCTTTTGCCATGGAAGGGTATATATTGTACAGAAATGTAGAAGTAAGCAGCAAGGTATTGATATGAGTATTGGGGATTTTAGATATCGGAATCAAAAGTGTTCTAAATTCACTCAGATTATTAATAGTATCAGTTCAGAGGTTACATAGGATTTCTATGCTATTACATATACATTTTGAAATTAATGGTATGGGTTTATTTTCATAGAGATTTTAATGCTTTTGAGATTGTGTCTTATACTTAGTTTCTAAAACAAGGAGAATATTTGTAAAAGCTTTTTATAGACATGTGATCAAGTTTATATTTTATAATACTCTTATTGATATTAAGTTCATATTCATTTAGATTTCCTTAGTTTGAATTTCACTGTATTTTATTGTTCCATGTGTATTTTCTTCTATTCATTTGTCTATCTGATTTTGAAACATTGCAAGATGGTTTTGATTTCATAATACAATGTTAATTCTAGGAGTATTGTGCTCCCATATTCTGAGGAGTTTGTTTTTGTTATTTTTTCTCAACTGATTATTTGATCAAACTCTTTAAAGCATTTCCCTGGCAAATTGTTTGCCATGGCAAGTGTAAATTGATTCTAGAAGTATTATTTTTGATAAGCATATTCCAAAAAAAAAAAAAAAAGAGGGGAACATTTGTAAAAGTTTTCTTTTTAAAAAAAAGTTTTCTTTGAGATTCTGTTGTGCTTTAACTTGTATTTAAGTATGTTCTGATTTTTCACAAAAGTAATTGTATACTAAGTAAAAAAAAGGGTATTATTTGAAATTGTTGCATAATTATATATTATATTTTGAGTCAAGATGTATTCACATTTTTTGCAATCATTTATTATCCTCAATTTTAAATCCATATGAGACTTGGATTATGGGAACTTATCATTTAAGACATTAATTGCCTTTATTCTGAGTTATCAGATGCCAGTTGGCCAAGATGCCATCCAATCACAAGAGGAATACATGCAAGAGCAGACACTGAACTGTCACATGAGGGGAGACATGCATGAAGTCAAGGTATGGCCGAGGGAACGGCTTTTGACAAATGTTGAGGTTGGATTCTCTTGGTTTAATATTTTATTCTCTTTTTCCCCACAATATTGTACAGATGGCTGGAAGTATTCATCCCACCCATCTCACTTCTACACCTGGCTTCTATGCTCCCTCCTATATGCCTGATGCCATGGACATCTCAATCCCATGCATCTGATTAAGTCTGACTCAGTTTCTTCCAATATGTTCGGTGGCTTGGACATATATTCCATCCACCTATTTTAAGCCTGGCATACTGTATGAGCAGTACATATTGCTCAAGTGTGGGAATGCTCATATCCCATCATTTCTCTGTTCTTTTATGGTAACCCCCATAATTATCTCAGGTGTCATGATAAATACAGTGTTGAATTTGGCCTTGACACCTGTTACCAATTATATTAGATTTTTTAATTTCTCATAATGGCATGAGGATAATTAGGCAGATGATGCAAAAAGTGATGAAACAAAGATAAAAAAATTATTTTTAATAATTAATATCGCAGCAATTGTCTTCTCAATTACCCTCCATAAGGGGGGGGACTATAGTAATATTATAATTTTAAAGAATGGTTCAATTTTTGTTTTATTATATGTTTCATGTGTAACAACTAAGATTCTGAATTCCCTTAGACATGTTTTTGAAAACTTTCATTGTTTGATTTGATTATTGACAAAGCTATTTTAAAGTTGTGTTAAGCTCAATTTTGTAGGAAATTTCCTGGCTAATTACCAGCATCCACACATCAACCCCTGAAAAGACTTCCATTCCACGACTACACCTAGAGGACATCTGAGAAAAGACTTTCAGAGACTTTAAATGAACAGTTTTGATTTGTTGTTTTTGTTGTTTTTTTTCTCTTTCTGTTATAATATACACCATCTGTAACATGTATTCTCTGCAGAGGCCCTCCCTTTGCAAGACTAATGTCAAAGCGTCGGTTCATGAGGGCAAAAAAAAAAAATCGCCCCTCTGGACAAAACTTTCCTCTCTTCCTTTTCTATATTGTTGTTCACATATTATTAGTTAGCAATAGTTATTATATTGTTTTTACTGTTCCATCAAGGAAACATTTTGTTTCTTGAGGAACAACAGGGGGGACTGTAACGATTGGAATGACGGCACCTGCTGGATACTTACTGTAGAAGAGTTCTGCCCATGAAGCGAAGGTCTTTGAGGGCAAGACCAGGAGTCTTTTCTTTGGGAGGAAGTGACGCGGACTAGTGGGAGGAGGAAGGAAGAGACTGGCGCTGACTCTGGGGTTTTTTCCTGAGGACTCTGGCGGAGAAGGGAGCTAGAAATGTGCTCTCCCTTTAATAGATAGGAATCTAGGCCTTTCTCTCTCTCTTTACCAAATTCTTATTCTCCTTAATAAATGCTTAAAAGTCTAACTCTTGCTAAAGCTTGTAATTGATTGGCGACCACTCATTAGATATTTTAGACAGTTTAGCTAGAATTTTAGCCCTTAACAGCATCTATAGCTATCCACACTCTCACCCTTTCCTCTTTCCAGTCTTCTTATACACTATTTCCTTCTGTGTACTCTACAATTCAGCCATATTGGCTTAATTGCTATTCCTAATATATGGGGTTCCAGTTCCCCACTCTGTGCCTTTGACCTGGCTAGACCCTGTGCCTGAACGCTCTCCCTCCTCTCTCTCTTAGAATCCTTGGCTTCCTTCAAGACAGCTCATATCCCTTCTTCTACAGGAATTCTTTCCCAGCTCCTCAGCTGCTAGGGCATTAGTTTACCTTCCATTTAACTCAAGATTTCATTAGATTGTAAGCTCCTTGAAAGCCAGGACTGTTTTTTCCCCTCTTTTTGCTTCCCCAGCACTTAGTAAGGCCTGGCACATAGTAGGTACTTAATACATATTTATTAATTGATAAATGTTTATTGATTATTGATTGATTTATGGCTTGTATATCCTTAGATCTATGTTATCTCCCCTATTAGAATGTTAGCTCCTTGAGGATGGGGACTGTTCTTGTTTTTGTTTTTTCTTTGTACTTCAGCACTTAGGACACTATCTGGAACATAGTAAGCACTTAATAAATGCTTGTTGGTTGGCTGATTGATTTGAAGTTATAGGAAGACAGATTTCAGTTCAATAAAAGGAGCAACTTCCTAATGGAGTTCTCCTAAAAGGGTGCCATGGGAAGTATAGTAAGTCAGGGATGTTTACGTGAGTCATGCTTTAGGTAGGGTTAAACTAGATAATCCGGAAGGTGCCTTCCAACACTGAGATTCTGTGACAGGGATAATAAAATCCTTTCTAAATATGTAGGCAGTACAGTGATTAGGTTGCCAGTGAGACAGTAGAGTAAAAGTTGCCAACTCCACTTATCCCTGTATCAGCAACTAAAGCTCTGCTCTCTCTCTAAATGACTCCTCAAATTCACTGTAAATTTCTCAACAGCATTATAAACTCCTAGAGGGCAAAGACTCCACCATATATAACTTTGGAGACCTCATATGGGTCAACCTAGCACAGTACTAGCCACATAATAGGCTCTCAGTAAATATTTATTAGTTTAAAGTGAAATGATTAGAAATTAATTGAATCTAGTAAAATTAAAGCTGTATAGCATTAGGATAATTGAGGCCTTAGGAATGCTTATTATAACATGCTGCCATAACTGTTTATAGGGGCACACACTAATGAAGGACATGGCAATTCTTTTCCTGAGAACTCTTAAAAATAGGATAAATTCTCATCTGTTTGTGATAATTCAGGTGTGGGCTTGCCTAGAGTTAAGGGTGGGGGTGGGGGAGAATGGACCTACTGAGTTTCCTTTAAGCTCTGCAATTCTGTAGTATGACAAAGCAAAGATAAATTTTTCTCTCATAGAAACTTTTAACAAATTCTGGGTTACCTTAAAGAATTACTGGTGTTTATGATTTATTTGAACTTTTAAAAAGTCCTCAATAAACTCCTCCCAGTTGCAGTTATTAAAGAAACTAGGGTGAGAGGTAAAGTTCTGTCCTGTCATGGGTTGAATATAGTCTGTGAGTAAGACAAGAAAACAAAATGAAAATGTTTAGACAACACTATTACTGGGAAGAGGCTAACCAAGAGATCAGTATAGTGACTCTGCTCCTGCTTATGTATGTGTATTTATTAACAACTGGGTGGGGGTGGGGTTGGGGAAGCATTACTAGAGAAATGGCAATAATTCCTAGTGACATGCAAGAAATTGTTAAATTAATCTTACAGTTAACCATGTTTCTCCCCATCTACTTGAGGTGTTCCAAAGTTGCATTTAACTAGGTCAGTGGTTGGGTGAGTGGGAGAGGCAAGCTGAGGAGTTGTATTCAGTAAAGTAAGTCCTTCAAACATTTATTTTGTTGTTGTTAAATTGTTCTTTCAGTCATGTCCAACTCTTTGTGACCCCATTTGGGGTTTTCTTGGCAAAGATGCTATAGTGGTTTGCCATTTTCTTCTCCATCTCATTTTATAGATGAGGAAACTGAGGCAAACAGGGTTAAGTGACTTGCCCAGGGTCACAAAGCTAGTAAGTGTCTTTGGCCAGATTTGAACTCATGAAGATGCCTTCCTGGCTTCAGGCCTGGCACTCTACCCACTGCGCCACCCAGCTGCTTCCTATTGACCTCCTATACTCTTGTACTACAAATACAAGAATAGATATGACAGAACCTACTCTCAAGGAAGTTACAGTGTAATGCGAAAAGACATAGACAATTAATTTTGCTCCCAGGAAGATTTAAGTAAATATAAAAGAAATATTCAAGCAAAGTGCTATGAGAACTCTGAGGAGGGAGACTATCCCTTTTGTCTGAAGAAGGTCAAGAAAAGCTTCATAGGGAAAATGTTGAGTTGAGTCTTGAAGGGAATTTAAAGCTCTTTATAACCTGGTCCCTTCCATTTTATAGTTTTTCCTTATATTTCCCTTTAAGCATTCTAATCCAGTTAGACTGGCCTACTTACCACAGTCAATGTGTTCCTTGCACCCAACACTCCATTTCACATCCTAGCCTTTGCACTGGCTGCCCAAGTGCCTGTAATGCTTCTCCTTACCCTTGGCTTTTAGTTTCCCTGGCTTTTTTCAAGATGCAGATAAAATCTAATTTTTTTCAGGGTCCCTTTCTTATTATCCCCCAGTTGCTACTGTCTTCTGCTCAGAGATCAAATTCCATTTAACTCCTTATATATCATGTAGGCATATAGTTATTTACATTTTATTTACCCCAGTAGAATGTAAGCTCCTTTAAGACTTTATTTTTGTCTTTCTTTGTATTACCAGGGGTTAAGATGGTGTTTGGAAAATAGTAAGTAATTAATAAATGCTTCTTGTCCTACTGACTAACAAATTGAATTGATCTGAATCCATTCTATAAAATATGGGTAGAAGTCCTCTAGTCAATCTTTTTTAGAATGATTAACTAGGAAAGGCGTGTTCAGTGTATCACCTATGTAAGGGGCAAAGTGGAGCATTGGGAAATATGAGTTCTTTTTTAAGTTCTATCATTATCTCTGTTATGCACTTTTGGTAATGCTATCTAACCTTTCTGTGATCCAGTTTTCCTATCCAGAAAATGGAATTTGTAATGATTGTTTATTTCTCTTCTTCCTTCCAGTTATTTACACCTTTTAAAATTTGTCATTTGGGTGTTTGCTCCAAAAGTATTTAATCAAGGTAGACCCCCATCTCATCATGATTAAGGTATATACTTTGAGATTAAAAAGTATATGCGAAGATGATAGATTTGTTCTGATCTATTCAGAGTTTGTTGCCTCTTTTTTTGAGCATGGTACATACTTATGATAAAGGTAGCTATGGTTAAGTGCTGAGTGTGTGGCTATAGACTAGAGCAAAGCCAACTGGCACGCAAGGGGGTTGAACCCATGCCCTTGGCCTCATTAGCGTTCTGCTCTAACCAACTGTGCATAATACAGTGCAATGTTTATAATGTGCACTCAGTAAATATTAATGGGGTGTGCTACTACTGCTAATACAAAATAGCCATAATAAAAAACACATTCACAAGTAGATATGCATACATATCTTTGAAAGTATTGTAGGGCTTGTTTGAGGCCCAGTGGGCATACTATCAGAGGGGCATGTAGTGAAATATTTATAAGATTTTGATTGACTTTAATGTTGTAATTCTAAGTCCATACATGTTGAAAATGTAGAGGCTAAATATTTTGACACAGTACTACAACATTTTATGAGATCTGAGGCAAACCCTCTTTTGCTTTTAAATCCTTGTCTTATCAGTCTCTATGAAAGGATTGGAGGTGGAGTCTTTATAGACTGCTTGAAGAGGGTAGGATGAGGAGGGTTGGCTGTCAATTCCATTCTCTTTTTAGGTGCTATTATCGTTTCATGTTCTGTCAAGGCCTTTTCACAGAATCAAGAACCCAGGCAGGGGTAAGAGTACAACATCTATCTAGAGATAGGAATCCTTTTTATTGCATCTCTGAGAGGAGATTTTATTCATTAGTGCAGTTCAAACGATTTTTATTAAAACAAATCATTCCAATGGAGGTCAAGTGCATCTTTAAAAAATGTGTAAAAAGTCACATTTAATGGAAAATCTTTTTCTTAGTTGATTAGCATCTTTAAAAAAGGAGATCAGGAAACTGGTAGTAGATACTTAGAAATCACTAATCACCTTAATGGGTGATGAATGTATCCTTTTGTCATATTTATTCTGTTAAAAATTTCAATTTTACTATTGGATTTTGAGATCTGAGACTTTGGTTTGAAGGCAATTTATTCTAAAAGTAATTATGTTTCATAGTATAATAAATATATTTATAGGGGGCAGTATTTTGGTCCCCCCACATTTGGTGTAATGATAGAAAGTAAGGACCATTGGCCAAGACCTCTAGAAGCAGAGTTACTCTTCTAGTTGGAAACACCACATCTAGCAAGGAGCAGTTTCAAGAGTTGAACAATACCTCAAAGGCCTCAAACTCTGTACTTTCTACTCAAGGTCATTTTAAGGGGCTGTGAAGGCATAGGCAATCTTTCCCAGTCAATGGTTAGACTCCCCTTCTAATTCAATTAGAGAGAGAATGTTTTCAAACTTTGTAAAGGGTTGACAAATCTTTGTACTTCCTTAACACACTAATAGGGAAGATAGGTGGTGTAGTGGATAGAGTGCTGGGCCTGGAGTCAGGAAAATTCTTTCTGAGTTCAAATCTGGTTTCAGATACTTCCTAGTTGTGTAACCCCGGACAAGTCACTTTACTCTTTTTGCCTCAGTTTCCTCATCTGTAAAATGAATTGGAGAAGGAAATGCCAAACCACACCATTATATTCGCCAAGAAAACCCCAAAAGGGATCACAAAGAGTCAGATATGGTTGAAATGACTCAACAACAATGATATTTCCCCCTTATTTTCTGTGATGATATCAATGGAGGGGAGGAGAGCAAAAAATCATTTTTGTTATAGGAAATGTTAAATTTAGAAAAACAAAATTTTAAAATGGAAACAATATGTGAAGGTTATGTTTGAGATGGTGCCAACTATTCTTATCCAAGAATGTTGATATAACAAAAAGCAAATGTATATAGCTAGTTTTTATATAACACAAAGATCTGTAAAATGTTTTATTAATCTCATTTGATTATCACAACAACACTTGGGAGAAAAGTGTTATTATTATCCTGATTTTATAGATGAGGAAACTGAGGCAGAGAGGTTAAATTAATTGCCCACATTCTCATAGCTAGTATTGGACTTCTAGTCTAACACTATCTGTTATACTGCTTTGCTGCCTAATATGCCTAATACACTTGCCTATGACCACTAGTTTTTCCAAACTGCATATAATAATAACTAAGATTTATATAATTTTAAGGTTTGCAAAACACATGATATGTCATTTCATTTTATTGTTATAACTATAAGTCAAGTGCTATTATTATCCCCATTTTACAGATAAGAAAACCAAAGAGAAGTTAAATGACATGCCCATCATCTTACAGCTGCTAACTATCTGAGGAAGGATTTGAACTAACACATTCCTGACTCTGCATATATTTGTGACTCGTTGTATGTGGTTTTAGAAGGAAAAGTAAACAGAGTCAGGAGAGACCTGGTTTGAAACTTTGCTTCTGATACAAGTTTTGTTATAATAAGCAACTCATTTAATATCTCAAGTCTCAATTTCTTCATCTGTAAAATGGATGCAACAATACCTGTAGTGCTTATTTCATACATACGACTGTTGTGAGAATCACAACTCTATGGATCAAAATAGAACCTTCCTAGCTCAGATTGTAATATGCTAAGGAGGGAATTTACTTTGTTTCCTCTTATTTTTCAAATATGCTACATTGCTAAAAGTGGTATTTTGTTGAATTTCAAAAATATTCTATATCCTCTCTTTATAATCACTTAAATTTAGCTTGACTTTAGATGCTGTCTATAAATCCTTCTAGTTTTACCATTTGGTCCAAAGGCCCAGTATGTAGTCACAACAATGGAACTGTGTTGCAGAAAGCATTTTTTCTAGTGGACTTAATTGCTGATTCAAATTTATAATTTTAAAAGCACATGATTTACAGAAAACACTCTAAGGATGAAGAAGATATAATGAATAAAAAACATGAGCTCTACCTTCAGAGTGTTTACAATCTAGTAGTGAACGTTAAAATAAAATGCCAAACGACACACAAATAACAACTGCCCATTGGTTCAAATGTAGGCAGCTCCTACTATAGGCTACATCTCTCTTTGAAAAAAAAATGTATATTGGCATACTGTTATGATTAAAAATGTGAAAACATAGCTTCTGGGTAATTAGTCATTTTACCAATCAGACTGGTAGGTAATTAATAAAAGGATGGTCATAGGATATCTCTCAGACCAAAGACAATCATGGCAGCTTGAAACTCACATCATTGAAACAGTAGGTGGTTCATCAAACAGTAATGTAATCTAATTGGTTAATGTAATTTGGAGGTAGGCTATATTAAAATGAAGGGCTATAACTGAGCAGCCCCAGCCTTGGTCTATAAATTCAAAGAATACATACCCTTTTCAATAAGTGGGCTGAATAACCCTGGAGGGAGAGACCTTCTTATAAAAACGATCTGTCTCCACCCAAGTTTGAGTAGATTCTTTGCAAGCTGGGAGTGGCTCTGATGAAAATGAAGAGATTCAATGCATTCTTACTTTCAAGGAGAAATTGGATCTCTAAAAGTCAGGGCTTTGGAAGAAGTGGGAAGTTCTGAATCTCCCTAAGATATCAGTTATTAATAATGATTTCTCAAAATACACCGAAAAATAAAACTGATTTTAAATCTGGGAATCAGATTTGGTGGGGGTAGGAGTAGAAGGTGTGGGAGTGTGACAAATTTGAACCAATTTTATGATTCACACATTTAGATTTTGACAACAATAAAAATGAGGGTGTGGTGGCTAGAAAATAAAGGATGTATTTGACATTTTGGCTGTAGTATGTGAAGCAATAGACTATGAGATAAGACTGAAGAGATAGGTTTGGAACTGATTGTGAAGGAGTGGTGCCTCCAAGGGAAGGTTTTGAGCTGAACAGTGTGGGATAAAATCTATTCATTAGGAAAATTATCCAGGCATTATTGTGAATGGATTGAAAGGATGAGAATAGAGGCAGGGCACATTTCAATGACCTAGGTGAATATGGCCCCTTTTACACTGTCATTAATCTACTCAGGGTATAAACCCAGTAGTGAGACCTTTGGGTAAAAGCATTAAAACCATTTAGTAACTTTTCTTGCATAATTCCAAATTGTTTGCCAGATGGGTTGAACTAATTCTCTGAAGCTATTAATTATCTCAATTATTTTGTTGTTGATTCTCTAGGTTTCTCTAAGTATACCATCATTTTGTTTGCAAATAGAAATAAATTTGCCTCCTCTTTGCTTTGCTTATTCTCTTGATTTTTTTTTGTATAAGTATGTGCCATCCCCTCTCCTTTAACCCCCCTCAAATGTAATATATATTCTATGCCCTTACACCTTTATAAAGTGAGAACCCCTCTTTGATGGAGTTATAGAATCAGGCAATTAAAGGTATAAATTTGGCTTGAACATGTCCTTAAATAGAGGAGAAATGAAGGTCTTGTAGTGATTGAATGTAATCAGATGATGCTACAAAGAAGATGTATTGGGGATTTTTGAAAGAATTGACTAGACTTTAAGGCTTATATATATCAGAGAAGGGATTCCAGCACTGAGGAGTCAAGCTTCAGCAATGGTGTAGAAATGAGATGGGGTTAGACCACAGATCGTGGAGCTTAAGCTGTATCTCAAAAATAACCAGAAGCCTGGAAGATAGAGATGAAAAGAAAGTTAATTTCAGGCATGGGAGATGGCTAATGCAAAGTAGAGTTGGAGTACTGTGAGTGAGAAACAGAGAGAAATCCAGTTTGTCTGGATCATTGTGGGAAGGGAATTAATCTATAACAAGGCAAGAAAGATAGGTAGGGGCCAAGTTGTAAATGTTTACCTAACATACTCTTTAGAACCACAGTTTCCTTCTTGTTTATCTTTCTTAAGATTTGTCAAAGTCTGAAAGATACATCCTGAAGTCGACTTATGATCTAAATGTCTTTGCAATTCAGTAAGTTTTTCCTGAAGTACTAAGTTCTATGCCATTTGAGACATATCTATTTAATGTTGATTTTTTTTTCTTCAAGAGGCAACATACCGTAGTGGATAGAATGTTAGGCTTGGAATCAGGAATACCTTGTTTTATATCCTATCTATGACATTTCCTTGTGGTATTCCTAGGCAAGTTACTGGACAATTCTATGTGCCTCAAGGAACTCTCTAGAACCTATCAAAGTCCTGGAGAGTTTGACTTGGGGTGTTCCTCACATGGATTAAATCACAGATCCTATATGTATATGTATATGTATATGTATACATACACATATATAATTAAAATTAACATATACATATATAATTAAAATCAACTGACCACAATTAATTAATAACAGATAATAACTGCATTGTAATTTCTCTTTATTATATATATTTTTTACTATAACCTTATGCAAAATCATCACTTCAGTTTCTGCCTTTTGGATTCAGTTGAAGCATATACATTTTGTAGCTGCTCATTTTAATTTTGTAGGAGTTTTTATGTCATAAACGTATTTCTAGTATGTAGCAAATGCTTGGTTTCTGTTTCCTGAAGTATCTTGCAGCTTTCATCACTTAGCTTTTTCCCAATCAATCTCCTGCTTTCCCCTTATCAATGAACTTTCCCAGTCATGTATTTATAGATAATACATAGAGAGCACTAGGCCTGGAGTCAGGAAGACCTGAGTTCAAATTTAGCCTCAGATACTTATTAGCTGTGTGACCCTGGGCAAGTGCATTTAACCCTGTTTGCCTCAGTTTCTTCATCTATAAAGTAATCTGGAGAAGGAAATGGCAAATCACTCCAGTATTTTTGTCAAAAAAACCCCAAATGGGATAATTCTCATCCAACAAGTAATATAAAACAGGAGAGTAAATACCTGTGACCATAACTTATTTAACTTCCTAAACTGGATCCTGTCTGTCTACTTACACCTATAGTATCTTCATGACCATTCCTGCTTTCACTTTCTCTTCTGGACATTGTTTGAGCTTTGGTAATACTTAGACCACTCCTTCCTTGCTTGGCTCTTGGTTCTAATATCTCTTGACTGCCACCATATATCCACATATAACAATTTTATTAGAACTAAACACTGACATTTTATACATAATTATTATTGGATACTTTGTTGATTGCTATCTGTGTTATATGAGGTATAAAGAAGATATTTTTGTTTTTAACTTAAGGTGATTAAAGAATTCAAACATTCAGATCAAAGAAGTAAGAATGTAGATAAATTTCATTAGTAAAATGTGGAGTTAAATTAATACTCATTCAACTGGCAACCCATGTTGAAATTGAGGTGGGGGAAAAAGCCTTGCAGTATTGTAAGGATTTCTAGGAGAACTGTAAATACACAAGATGTTTGGTTAAAAGATAAAGGATTTCAGTGATTTGTCCATGTTTTTTTTTTTTTTTTTGTGCGGCAATGAGGGTTAAGTGACTTGCCCAGGATCAGACAGCTAGTAAGTGTCAAGTGTCTGAGGCTGGATTTGAAGTGAATCCAGGGCTGGTGTTTTATCCACTGCACCACCTAGCTGCCCCCTTGTCCATGTATCTTAAAAGAGCTGATGATATTTTGCCTCAAGACATTGAGAGGTAAGGAAGAGGATATACTGCTCTTCTGTGGTATAAATTATTGTAGGATTTTTCTTTTAGCATCACTAAAATGGAAACAGGTTAAAACATTTTCAAGTACTTTCAAATTACTGAAGAAAATAATCAAATTCATTGGAATCTCATTGCTCTTCCCTTTTAGGATGGATAGTAGATCTAATAAATGAAGCTTTTCCCTCACCATATTTCTTTCTCTGTGTTTCTGTTCTGTCTCTCTCATTCCACCTTATTACTTGTATTTCAATTTAAGTTACACTTAAAGTCAGTCAAGTTGTTCTGTGTATTTGACCTAGGAGCACTCCACTAGCCACCTTCTTTTATCAAATCCACTCCTATCTATAAGGACTTTTCAAGTCTTTGACACTGGAGTCATCCAATCAATAAGTAGGTCCCGTGAGCTATTGGTATTTACCTTTGAGATATTATCTTAAATTTCCCCTTCCCCATACCCAGGCAAATTACATTTAAGGTATCTTATGAATACTTTTTTATTAGTTTTTCAGAAAGTACTTCCTTCTTCAATAATTTTTTTCTAACTATACCTCTTTTTCTAATGGATTTTCTAATAATTATATTTCTAGAAACTTAATATCAACATTATAATGGCTTTATTTTCATGTCTGAATTATATCACATTCTCACTATTTCCCAAGTTTCTAGAGTTTTCATATATAATTTTCAAATGTTTCTCTCTGTAGTAATACAGCATTCAATTCTTTGAGGCTTTATTTTTATCTGTGTGATGAGGAAGGAAATTCTGGTTGTCTATACTTCACAGCAGTAAGTTAAGTTCAGGGATTTTTCAATAACTCAACCAATTACAATACCTGAATTGTTTAACCATTGGTTATAATTACCCAGGCTCTTGGAGACCAATGAATGCTCATTGAAGGTAATTTCGGGGACTTTGGGGAAAACTTTAAACTTGGCCTACCCTGACATGTCCCTTGTAAAAATCATGTACACATTGAATGTCTCATTGCTAAATGAATTGCTATAAGCATGAGATTTCTGACTTAGAGCACAATAGTTGAAGTGGAGATAATCAGGCAGTAGCCACCTGGTGCTGCTGCTTTCAGGTTTGTCATCTTTTCTCTCTGGGGACACCATAAGATCTGAAAGAATGATCATCAAATAATATGAAAATTAATATGAAAAATATGTCTTTATCTTTTTCCCTTGTAGTATGTAGATCGACCCAAACTTTCATCCCTCAGGAAGGAGATCATATATATCTTTGAACAGGTAGTTGAGGTCATGGAAGCATGACCTGTAACTCCAAATATCCTGAAACCTCTGGGAATACAGAAGCCAACATGTCTATTCCTCTCCATAGTGATATTCCATAAAGGTCTGTCTGGATGGAGATCATAGATTCCAGACTCTTCAGGGAAAAGCCAGATGAATGATTCCCCTATTTGAAGCCTCCTTTGCTATTCAGTTTTGGCTCCCTCTGCCCTGGGTTGTCAGTGGAGAGAGACAGTGTAAGACTGAGTATGTCAGGCCCTGCGGTCTATTTAGTTGTCAGGTGTTCTAATTTCTTAATCACCTGTTCTGGCATCAGTCTTATTTCCCTACAGAAAAAGTTAGAAAGTTGTCTGTGCTTGTACACCTGGCCAATTGCCAGCATCATGGACGCTGAGCCTCCTAGAATAGGCCTCTCTAATTCAGAGGTGCCACAAAATTCATTTTATGCACTTTAGGAAGCAGCATTGGGTCCAAGATTTTGTCCCATCATCACATTATTTGGATAAAGCAAATGACTTTCCTGATGGTGGTTGGCAGTAAAGTTCTAGATCTGATGTTTTAGCATAATATACTTACAGATTGTCAGATAGGAGGGAAACTGATGGATGAGAGTGAATAGAAAGAAATGAACAAAAGAAATGAGACAGGGTTAAAATGAAGAACACTGAAATCCATTCTCTAGCTTGCCCTATTCAGACAAGTTTAAAAACAGCTTTATTAGTGAAGAGAATGGTATCCAGTTTGTCTCCTCTCTACAGTAGCTAAACAACTTATTTCCAGGCCTTTCCCTCCTTAGTCAACAAAAGAAAAGGAAAAGGGAAAAAAAAAAGTCCTGTCCTCATCTTATTTCCCATTCACTATTGGCCTCAAGCATTAAACTTTTGTGATGCACTCATATTTCTGAATTTGAAAACTAAAGGATACCTGTAGAATTTTCAGAAAAAGGAAGAACAAAGACGATGGTCCTTAGAAACTTCAAAAGACTTTAGGTTTAGTCTGTTGTGTGCAGGGCACTCTGGCATACCAGAGCTTCCAAACTTGAAATGATTGAGCAGAAACCTTAAGGACCTAGTTGCTGACTTTTATGATTTGGAAACCACTGGAAAATCTGGTAGTAGGGCTGTTCCTCATTTGTCCTTCAACTCAAGAATGTTAGGTTGGGGGGTCAGGTTATATAATTTAGCTACCTATTTTTTATCAGTCAAGATAATAAGAAAATTGATAGAACTTTATTCTCTCTTTTAACACATTGAAAATGTTGTTCTGTTTTCTTGATGCATGTCACATATGTATACATAGGTATATATGCACACACAGATATAGTTGTAGAAATATACATGTCTACATATATATGCACGTATATGTATATCTATGTATACAGACACACACCCCTTTAAGTTTATTAACAATGTTACTTTCACTCAGATGGCCGTTATATGTAAAGTGCTTTATAATTTTGAAAATAAACAAGATAATCTGTTTAAAAATTAGGGATTTCTTCAAAACTGGCCCAATCACTTTATTTTTGAGCAATGACACCATTGGAAAAATTTCTGAAACTATAAAATTTATTTTTGTACATTTCCTAATTAACAAACTTAATGGGATATAATTGGGCGGGTTTGGGTCCACTCTTAAGTCATACCTAGTAGGAAAAGTCTTGGAATTCTAAATGTAGTATCTATGCCAAGGAAAATTTATTTCATAAAGCTCTGTTTATTTAGGACTTAACCAAAAGCAACATTCACCAAACATAATCTATTTGTTTTTCTTGCATTAGTGGCTAAAAAAGAAACACACACATAGACACACACCATTTTGAGTTATGCTGACATAGCATCACAGGATTAGTGTTTTCCTTAAGTTCTTTTGGTGCACAATTTGGCCTTAAATAGTGGTTATTGTTCTATTGAGAGTTTTAGAAAAGCCTTACAAATTAGGGACTTGATTACTAAAGTAGGGTGAATAATGCCTTTGTCAGATGAGTGATAATGAATCCTTATGTCTTCCTCTCTTCTAAAGAAACTAAATGAAATTATACACGTGCATCTTGAGAGATGGTAGGCTGATAAGTTTACTACTTTCCACCTTTATTTACATAGTGACTTGACACCCTCCCCCCTCCAATTTGGAACATGCTCAGTTGGAATTGTACTCAAGTGTATGAAGGTTGGGGTGATAGAAATGTTGATAAAATTAACAATAGCTATGATTTATATAACACTTACTATGTGCCAGGCAGTGTGTTTTAATTATTATCTCATTTGATTCCACAACAACCCCAGGAGGTAGGTGCTATTATTCCTATTTTACAGATGAGGAAACTAATGCAAACAAAGGTTAAATGATTTGCCAGCATCACCCAGCTACTGTTTAAGGCCAGATTTGAACTTAGGTCTTCTGGACTCTAGGCCCAGAACTCTTCTTATTCCATTACCTAGCTACCCCTTGAGGTTGACTGGATGATAGCATAGTTGGGGAGATTTGGAGTTGTTTAAATAACCTGACCTAAGGGGGCAGCTAGGTGGCGCAGTGGATAGAGCACTGGCCCTGGATTCAGGAGGACCTGAGTTCAAATCCAGCCTCAGACACTTGACACTTATTAGCTGTGTGACCCTGGGCAAGTCACTTAATCCTCATTGCCCCACAACAACAACAACAAAAAAATAAAAAATAATCTAACCTAAAAGAAGTAGTTACTAGATTAATGTTACCTTGGAATGTCTATAGGTCTACAGGGCCCATTCATCTTTTCCTTTACCTTTTTTTTGTTCAACATTTATATTAATGACATGAAGGTATAGATGGCACGATCACCGAATTTGCAAATAACACAAAATTAGGAGGAAGAGCTAATAGGCTAGATGTTATCATGATCAAAAAAGACTTCTGAAGGCTAATGAATCAAATCAAGTAAGATAAAATTTTGTAATGACAGATATAAAGTCCTACACTTGGGTTCAAAAAAATAGCTAGCTGCACAAGGACAGGGGTGGGAAGATGTAGCTAGACAATAGTTAATATGGAAAAGATATGGTGCTTTTTATGTCCTTCAAGTTTGGTATAAACCATCAGTATAATATGGTAGGCAGAAAAGCTAATGAAATCTTAGACAACATTATTAAAAAAAAAACATAATGTCCAGAATGAGGAAGATGATAGTTCCTCTCTACTTTGATCTGATTATACCTATATCTAGAGTAGTGTGTCCAGTCTGGGCATCACATTTTAGGAGGAATGTTGATAAGCTAGAACATGTCCCGAGGAGGTCAAGCAAGGTGGAAAACCAAACGAGATCATGTTAAAGAAGTGAGAATATTTAGTCAGGAAATGAAGATTTAGGTAGGATCATCATGGCTTCATTTAAGTATTCGAAAGGCTCTAATATGAAAGTGAGATTAAATTTGTTTTTATTGACTTTTGAGTTTAAAACAAGGAACAATAGGTGGAAGTTACAGAGAGGTATAATTTGTCTGAGCATAAGGAAAAGCTTCCTAATAATTAGGGTTATCTAAAAGTAGACCAGGTTGCTGAGGGAGGGATAATGCCTTATCTATGTAGGTTTGCAAGTGGAGGCTAGATAACTATTTGTCAGGGTTATTATAAAGGAGTTCCTGTCTAAGAATGGGGTAGACTAGATGATTTCTGGGATTATCTGTGAGTTACCTTGGGCTAGCAAACCCAAGGATAAGATGTTCCCTTGGGGCAGCTAGGTGGTGCAGTGGCTAAAGCACTGGCTCTGGATTCAGGAGGACCTGAGTTCAAATCTGACCTCAGACACTTGCCACTTACTAGCTGTGTGACCCTGAGCAAGTCACTTAAACCTCATTGCCCTGCAAAAAAAAAAAAAAAAAGATGTTTCCTCTATTTTCAAGGGACTAGCTGTCTAGATTGGGAGACAAAATTTTTATTCAAATATTCTCTGTTGAATGAGGCAAATCTTTGTAATGCAAATCATGATTATAGTATGCAATTAGTTCCCATCTAAACAATATTCAATAAATCAACAAGACTTTATTAAGCGCCGACTGTGTGCCAAGCACACAAAATCCAAATAATCCCAGCCCTCCCAATGCTCACCCAAGGTGGAGGGATTGTGTGTGTGTGTGTGTGTAAGACGTATGTTCATTTAAGAAGACAAAAAATGTCTACAAAGCAAACACGAGGTAATTTCTGGGTGGGAGAGGAGGTATGAACCACTAAGGTGATCAGGGAAGGCTTGAGGCAACCAGGTGGCCCAGTGAATGGAGCACAAGGTCTAGAGTGAGGAAGACTCATCTTCATGAGTTCAAATCCAGTCTCAGACACTTGTGGGCCATATATGACCTTGGGCAAGTCACTGAACCCTGTTTGACTCAGTTTTCTCACTTGTAAAATGATCTGGAGAATGCCAAGAAAACTATAGATGGGGAGGCAAAGAATTGGAAACTACTGAAAAAGGACTGAACAACAGTGAAAGGGACTTTAAGAGGCAGAGGTGAAGAGAGTGTCCTCCAGTCACGGGGTGTAGCCGGGGCAAAGTCCTGGAGACAGCTAGAATCTTGACCAAGGGACTAGCACAGAAGTAATCTATAATAGGCCTGGAAAAACAGGTTTGCGTCAGATTTTGAATGACTTTAAATGCCATTAGGAAGAATTTGTCTTTGATCTTTGAGACAATGTTAAAAATAGTATAAATGTAATGATGTTATATTAGGGTTTTATGACTATACAGTTTGGTTTGGTGATAATATATTAAAATCTTTATTGCAAAATGGAATTAGATGGGGCAAATGCTACTAACTATAAATATAATAGGCATTCAGAGGATGGAGAGATGAATTTGAGCTGGAATAATTAGAGTATTGATCTTAGTATCTGAGAGTTGGAAAGGCTCACCTGGTTCAATTCCTTGCTGAAGCCCCAATCCCTTCCTGGCCAGGAATTATCAAACTTTTATTTGAAGATCTCTAGGAATAAGAAACTTTCTACCTGAAATGTAGCTCTTTTCATTTTGAAGAACCAAAATTGTTAGGAAAGTTTTCCTCATATTTGACTCTTAGTGGTTTTCCCATGGCACATTATTACACATGAACTACTAGGTTTCATGATTCATGTCTTTTACTCAGTCACAAAACATGGAAGTTTTCAAATTTTTAAAAAAGACATTTTCCCAAAGCTGAAACTAGTATAAAGCACTTTCTATGCTACAAAATTATACTCTACTCATTCTGCAAGTGTGGTTTTCATTATACAGTAATGAACATTTGTCTGATGTAGTAGCCTTGATTTGTCAATTACATTTGTTGGCATACCCACTAATTCATAAAAGTCAGTAATTTTGCCTTATTCTGACATTTTGAAATTACTCTGTGTGTGTGTGTGTGTGTGTGTGTGTGTGTTTGTTTTGTTTTCTTGTGTAGATCTGTTTGGAAGCAAGGACATTGGCTGCTTAGTGCAGATTGGTCAATTTATTTATAGCATTGACAAACAGCAAGAGTTCTTAGTTATATGAAGTTTCATATGATTCACAGATCCTCATTCGCTTTCTTGACAGTTTTTGAGCTAATTTTAGGTGGCATTTTCTGTCTTCCCTAAAGGTTGACTGCTGGTTTTGAAATATCTCTAGAGACACTTTTGTTTCTTTTGTCTCCACCAGAGAAACCATCATAATTTTAAATAATGGTGCCTTTTAAGACACTAAATTGATATAGCTGAAAAGAACATTGGCTTTGGAGTTAAAGGCCTTGCACTGGCTTCGCCCTGCACTAGCTTCATGTCTCTCCTACTTATTACTTGTATAGTTTTGAGTAAATCACTTCTCCTTTCTGGGCCTTGGTTTCTTTTTCTGAAAAATATAAGGTTGGACTAGATAATATCTAAGATACTTTCAAGTTATAAATAAATAATCCTAATATATCTGGTAATGATGACAATGACAATCACAATAAACATTTAATTATTGTCAGTAATAAATATTTTGTTAAACTTCTTAAATTTTTTTGACATGCAGTTTTCTACATTTCTTCCCACCTTCTGACTATATGTTTAATAGGTATTAGTATACTTGATAATATAAAAACTGCCTTGCTGGGGCAGCTAGGTGGCGCAGTGGATAAAGCACCGGCCCTGGATTCAGGAGTTCCTGAGTTCAAATCCAGCCTCAGACACTTGACACTTACTAGCTGTGTGACCCTGGGCAAGTCACAACCCCCATTGCCCTGCAAAAAAAAAAAAATTAAATAAATTAAATAAAAAAATACTTTCTTAAAAAAAACAACAACTGCCTTGCTATGGACTTATGATAAAGGGCTTTTTATTAAATCTCATTAGGTTTCTATGGTTGTTCTTTTAATTTTGCCTAATAATCTCTCTCTCAAAAGCAGAAAGCTTTATAAGGAAGAAATAATTTAGAGCAGAGGGAGAGAATTTATTGTGAGGGGGTAGCCCTTTGTTTTTAGAGACAAAAATCTAGCTTATTTCAAATAATTTAACAAATATTTTTGAAGCAAGAATAATTTTCAGTGTTTTAGATGGCTAAGGACTATACAAGCATGGTACAAAGTAAAATGTGAAAAGGGTAAAGGAGAGATCTGGACAAAGTTATATAAGAAGAGCAAGACTTTGGGCAAGATGGTAGTCAGGAGGATGTGGGTTCTGGACTGGCCTTTGACATATACTAGCTGAACAATGGGGCGGCTAAATGGCTTAATGGATAGAGTACTGGGCCTGGAATCTGGAACACCTGAATTCCAATCTGACCTCAGACCTTTTCTCTGTGTATGTGTGACCTTGGGCAAATCATTTAACCTCCATTTGCCTTAATCCACTGGAGAAAGAAATAGCAAACTGCTCTTTGCTGTGAGAATTGGAATGATACCCCCCTGCTGGGAAAAGTATTGCAGGGAAGCTCTGCCATGAGGGGAAAGCATATGACTTGGAAACCATGTGACTTTAGCATCTGGAAGTTACATCTATAGAACCACTCATGGGACCTGTCAATCAGAGCTACCAACCAATTAGCTTGGAGCCGTGTGTGTGTGTGTGTGTGAGTGTGTGTGTGAGTGTGTGTGTGTGAGTGTGTGTGTGTGTGTGTGTGTGTGTGTGTGTGAGTGTGTGTATGACCCTGTTTCCAGTTTCACAAGGGGGATTCTGGGAGAAGCCCCTTAGGAGGGGCCTTTTGGGTTGGAGACTTCAGCTTGGTGGCAGGGGAGGTAGATTAGGGAGAACAGGCAGATCTAATTCTTTATCCATGTGTTTCTCTTTACTAACCCCTAATGTAGTTTAATAAATACTTAATGCCCAAAGATTGGTGCTATATGTTTTCTAATTTAAGGTGACCACTCATTAGATTTTAGACATCATAGCTAGAATTTTAGCCCCTTACATTGCCAAGAAAACCTCATGGATGGTGTGGTCCATGGGGTCGTGAAGAGTCAGACATGACTGAATGACTGAACAGCCGGCATATAAGTTGATATCTTTACCTTCTAGGCAGCTCTCCAAGACTATGAGTTCTATACATGTTGCTGATCTGCACTTGGGGAAGGAGATTCCACATGGAAGTCAGCTATACTCAATGGCGAAATCACAAGTCTGTAACAAAAGAAAAGGAACTTTTATGTTATTTTGTATAATTCTACATAGTATTCTTTTAGTATTTTTATGGGTATAATATTAAATCTGTAGATTAATTTGAGTAGTATTGTTATCTTTTATATCTTTGTATAGCTCATTTATGAACACTGAATAGCCCTCTAATTGGGAAAGATCCGTTTTGTAAGGAACTGCTCCTTTCTTCCGTGAGTAGTTTGGTTTCTGGAAGACCATTAAATGAACTTTTGTCTAAAGAAAAAGGATAAAATTAACTAGTGAAGGATGCAATGGACTGCCCCTTTTTTTGGGGATAAGTTTGCCCATTTCAGGGCAAAAAACCCAAATAATGTGCAGGAAAAATATAATTATCCATATGTGAAGAAACACAGTTTTCATCTCAAAATGTGAGGAGAGACACAGATTGTTGGGGGATTGGATAAAGAATTAATTGCCCTTCAGATGAATGGACTGGGAGGACCTTTTTAGAGCAAAGAAATGATTGAGACTACAGGGCATTGTGTGGTTCCTTAATTCACTTCTATGTGATTGTTTTTAAAATTTGAGAAGCTAAAATTCACAATGTGTTAAATTAATTGTTTGGAGACAAAGGGAAAATTAAATAAAATAACATTGCTTTCATAACTCGCAGAAAGTTGATCATTAAATTTAAGAAGCCAGCAGGATAGTCAGCTGATAGGAATTATGGGCTTTTGCTCATTGACTGGAAGTTAATTGGAAGAGAGTTGAACTCTGCTGCTGTTTGAGTTATCCCCCTCTCCCCCCATTGGTAGTTTGGGAGAAGGGAAACCTTTCAGGTGTGCCTACTTGTTTTGTATTGTTATTTCTTGTTTGAGAGGGAAAAAACAGAGAAAAAAGATTTTCCATCTGCTTTGCTGTGACAATAGGCTTGGCTAGATGAGAGTTGAGTGGGGCAATGCAGCCTTCCATCAAGTGAAGAGCTGGCTGGTCTGGTCTATATCATCTATTTCCCAGAGAGTCAACTGGAGGAGCTCTGCAGCACCCTGACTTCTAGGGCAGCTAGATGGCATAGTTGATTGAGTCCTGGGCTTGGAATCAGAGAGGCCTGAGTTCAATTCCTGCCCTACACATGGTAGGTGACATGCTAGGTAAGTCATTTAACCTCTCTTTGATGTAGTTTCCTCATTTGTGAAATGGGGGAGTGTTGGACTCAATGCCCCATCTATCTATAAATCTATAATCATAAGGGAACTGATTGTTACTGTAATCATATAATGCCTACTTTATCAGTGCCTTTATAAGGGTAATAAAAGCACTTGTCACTGCTTCGTGAGTTCAAGAACAGAACAGGATTGGATATGTCTAACAGGAAAATGGTGAAGAGCAAAAAGGGGTCAGCTAGGAGAGAAGCAGTTTTGTGTAGTGTAGATTGTTCTCGAATGGACCAAGAGCATTGAAGCACACAATTAAGAGATGACTGAAGCATATGGGTTTTCTTCAACTGTGCCTCTCTGCTAGGTATTTTTTTTTCTGCTAGGTTTTTTTTTAAAGCATGTGCCCACTATTGCCCGATACACTGTGTGAATTTGTGGGATAATATAACCCAGATTTCTGTGTATACTGTGATGTTGTAATTATTACTGATTATAATAATAATGTAGTATATTAATACAAGATGTATTAATGTTATATAGTTGTTTACATATAGTCATAAATGGTCATATGGAGTAATAATATATTATAATGGTAATGTAGTGATGATTATATTGAGTAACTGTGATGTTATAATTATATTTGCTTTCTGTCTTATCATTAAGTCAATGTCTTATGTTTAAGAGTTGATGGTATCTGGGGCGGCTAGGTGGCGCAGTGGATAAAGCACCAGCCCTGGATTCAGGAGTTCCTGAGTTCAAATCCGGCCTCAGACACTTGACACTTACTAGCTGTGTGACCCTGGGCAAGTCACTTAACCCCCATTGCCCCACAAAAAAAACCAAAAAAGAGTTGATGGTATCATGGTGACTGATTTAATAAATGGGAAACACACCAGTGAGGGCTCAGGAACTGAAATGGCAAATAGTTGTAGTGTTTCTCCTCCACAAAAGGGTTGACCCAGGACCCTGAGAGAGTTTGAGCTGTAGCTCTGTGGTGGTGGTCCATCTATAAGAACCTCAAACCTGCCAATGTGAAGACAAGCCAGCCCAGAGAGAGAAGTGGAGGCCATGTCCCATACCCTGGTTATACTTTATTTCCCTAAAGAAATTGTTTTATAGTTATAGTTATATAAGTCCTGTGTGCTCCTCAGTCATTAATTTCCAGATAATAATAAATTTGTTGTTTTCTTAAATGCTGTTTCTTTTTCTTCCTGATTTGTTGTATTTATGTATGCTGATGATTTTTGTGAATTTATTTTCCATTCTGCTTCTTTGCTGAATACATTTACTATTATTATCTGATTTTTTTTGTTGATTCCTAAAATTTCAAATTAAGCCATCATATTGTAAGAAATAGAAACTTTTTGCTTCTTTGCTAATGCTTATTCTCTCAATTTTCCTTGCCATATTGATACAACTAGCATGGTTATTACTATGTCAAACAATAATGGTGAGATTAAGCATCTGTGATTCACCCCTGATCTTATTGGGAAGGATTATAGTGTTTTTTTATTGTTTTTCTTTTTTGAGAATAATGCCATAGATCACATTAAGGAATGTTTCATTCCTATGCTTTTTTTTTTTTTTTGGTGAGGCAATTGGGGTTAAGTGACTTGCCCAGGGTCACACAGCTAGTGAGTGTTAAGTGTCTGAGGCCAGATTTGAACTCAGGTCCTCCTGACTTCAGGGCTGGTGATCTATCCACTGCGCCACCTAGCTGCCCCCTATGCTTTTTAGTATGTTAAAAAACATAAAGGGGGGAGGCTCACTAAAAAAAAACAAATTAAAAACAAACGAATGCTATATTTTATTAACTACTTTGCTGGCATCTATTAAAATGATCATAGTTTGTTATTAATATGATTTATTGTAGTATTTGTATTCAAACTATAGATACAAATTCAACTTTGTTGTTTTTTAATAAATGTTTGTGTTTTCTTTATTAGAATTTTATATATTATTTTTGCATCAATAGTTATTATCGATATCATAGGTGTACAGTTAGTGATGTGCTAGTAAATGTTTAATAATTGACTCCCCAAAAAAGTATGAACGTCATACTTTTAAGTTCAATCTACATTATTAACATCTTCTCCATTACTTTCATAAGTCTAGGCAGTCAATGACAACAAATCAAGCCCTGATCTTTGGCATTTGCTGATTTCCAAAGATGTAGTTGCTCACCCTGAAAATTTAACAATTGGCTTTCACGAGGTAGTTTGAGCTGGCTTCAGCATATTCTGGATTCCACCCCTTGAAAGACCAAAGTGCAATATATACATCAGAAAACAGAAAAAAATCCAAAACACTATTACATGGGAGAGGTGGAAGAATTGTTCTTCAAGGGGACCAAGGGTCTTCTTCCACAATGTGGACATTTAGATTGAGGTATCTGGTCATAAAACATAAGTGACACATAGAAATGAACTTACAGGTTAATTATCTAAGTATAATTTTGATTAGGCTGGCTTCAATAGCTTGCCAACATCTTCCTGGTCTTATGGTGAGGGTGGGGTTGGTGGGGTAGCATACAAGTTTGAGATTATAGAAGGGAGGTTATCTGTGGTGGGCCTGGAATATGTACTCCCTTGCTTCAAAGGCGTTTCCTTTGTTCTTCCTTCATTTAAAGGAGAGTTTTAAAAGAGTTTAAACAAAGTCATTTTCTATAGGTACACATATTTAATATTGATATTATTTCATTGCCTATGGTACTTTTAAGCATAATATAGTTTTCCTATTTGTATCTTGACAGTGTATTTTTTATTGTTGATAACCTGAAACATGATTGAATTTGCTGCTTTTGGGGCTCAGCTAAAGCATGATTTTTTTCTAGCCCCTCACTTTAAATATGTATGTGTCCCTTTGCTGCTGTGTTTTAGGTGTTTTTGCTGATACAATGTTTGATTTGCTTTCTAATCAATATTGCAACTTTCTTACTTTTTGTAGTTGAGTTCAGTCCATTGAAGGTTATAATTATGTCAATTTTTAAAGTTTATCATGTCTTATATATGCTAGGTGGTCCAGTGGATAGAATTCCAGCCCTGGAGTCAGGATGACCTGAGTTCAAATTTAGCCTCAGACATTTACTAGGTGACACAGTGGATAGAGCACTGCCCCTGAAGTTGGGAGGATCTGAGTTCAAATCTTACCCCAGGCACTGACTCTGGGCAAGTCACTTAACTCCAATTGCCTTGAACATCTGGGGCCATCTCCAGTTGTCTTGATATATAGCTTGTCCCTGGACCCAGATGACTCTTGAGGAGAGAGTGAGGTTGGTAACCTTGCACAGCCCTCCCTCACTTAAATACAATTTAGTGCAAGTCATGACATCACTCCAATGTCTTGGTCCTCTTCAAGAATGAAGGAAAAGCAACAATAACAACAGATAATTACTAGCTGTATGACTCTGGGCAAGTCACTTAACCCTGTCTTTCTCAGTTTCCTCAACTATAAAATAAACTGGAGAAAGATGTGGCAAAGTACTCTAGTATCTTTGAAAAAAACCCCACAAAACCAAAACTCCAAATGGATCATGAAGAGTCAGACACAACTGAAACACAACAACAACAATCTTATATGTGACTTTTTTTTTTAACAGCACAAGATACAAGATAGCTTTTAAAATTTATATCTGGGGGCAGCTAGGTGGCGAAGTGGTTAAAGTGCCGGCCCTGGATTCAGGAGTACCTGAGTTCAAATCCAGCCTCAGACACTTGACACTTACTAGCTGTGTGACCCTAGGCAAGTCACTTAACCCCAATTGCCCTGCAAAAAAAAAACAAAAACAAAATTTATATCCATTTATCTTTTTATACACACATGCATGCACACACACACACACACACACACACACACACACACACACAAAACCTTTCTCTGTCCATACTTTATACTGATCCCAGGATTCTACTCTTACTAATATAATTTTTTAAGAGAGAGGCAGTATGGAGTAGTGCATAGAGAGCTAGCCTTAGAGTCAAGAAGACTAGATTCATTCAGGTCCTGCTTCTGGCACATATTAGTTGTGTGACTGGATCAGTTACTTAACTCCTCAGTGTCCTAAGCAACTATGACATATGATATATACTAGGTACCAGTCTCCCTTGGCTTCTTGGTTTCAAGGGATTTTCCTCACTAGGAGTTCTTTTTACCAGTGAAATGATAGGCCTAATCTTTAGAAAAATATCTTTAAAAAACTTCCCTAAAATACTACCCATTAATTAATTTGATCTTCAACTATGTTGGTCAAATTCTAGATATAATTAACTTTTACTACCATATCACCCCATCCCTCTTCTATATCATCTCATTCCAGAAGTTACCTTGTGATGGCACTTTCAATTCCTAGACTTTGTTTCCTCAATGTGGTATCTTGAAAATACAATGTCTCTTCTTATTATATGGAACCATTAATAACATCTTTGTTTCTTGCTTTAAACTCTATATCCTTTTGAAAGTTCTGCTCAATGACTGATGTACATGTTGAAAGCTTTGTACAGCTTTGGTTTTCCTGAAGGAAGAAATGGAAGTCTTTGATTTTTTTCAAAAAATATTTTCTTATAAAAGCATGTAATCAGTTTTTCAAGATAGAAAACTTGAGAGTAGAGGGATAGCCCCTTAGTTTTCCATATTTGCATTTCAGATTCTTAATTTCTCAATTTCTTTGAGTAATCCTATATGATTCAGATGGTTGCCATTTGATATACATTTTACTTTTTCCTTTCTTCTATGGATGTTCTTCTTTTATATCAAAGTTTCAAAGTTTTATGACTATATTTAATGGTGAGTTAAAGTTGGTAATCTTTGCTAATTGAATCCTATGAATTCTATCTCTTGACAATTTTCCCTTCTTTTTCAATACTTTTGGGTAATTTTCTTCTATGTCTTCCTGGAAAATGGTGATCAGACTTGATTTTCAATATTTCTCTAGGAGACTAATAATTCTCAGGGGTTTTTTTTTTTTTTTTTTTTTTTAAAGATCTTAAGTCTTTTTTCAGTTCATAATTTTTTTTGGTACTAGTTCTATTATCTCTGAATCTTGGTTATCCACTGTGGAGACCAATTTTTAATTGGGGAGTGTTAGCTAAGCGACTTGCCACAATATTGGGGCAAGGAAGGAGACTGGCAGCCTTCCTCAAAACAGAACAGGATTTATTTGAATAAGAATGAACTTAAAAGAAAAAAGACAAACAGGATCTTTGATCTAATGGAGGTAGACAACATGCAAACAACTATATACATTATATATATGTATATATATACATTATATATGTATATATATGCATACATACATACATACATATATACACATACCTCTACTTGTATAGATATGTATGTATTTAAATACAAGTTGGATATAGGTATGTTTTAAAAATTTTAAGCTTAACTGTATTTTATAAATTGCTATTTCTATAGTGTATAATTAAATGGCTATTAAACCTGTTTTGGCAGTAAGCATGTATTATTAATTAATACTATATATCAGTAAAATATCGACCATGTGTCTGCTTAACTTCTCATGGTCTCAAGCCTTCATATCTACATTGTCCTAAGAGGAAGAACATGTACTGAGAGAGCAAGGCCAGAGAGAGGGGTAAGAGAAGGCAAAGAGAATGACCCTGGCATGACCAAGGGTTTTATCCTTTTTAGATAGAGGCAGGTTGATCTAAGCTAATTGGTTAGCATCATTCATTTCCATTGATTGACATGACTTGAGGGTGGTCTAAATTAAAATGAACTCTACAGATAACATCAGAGAAGAGTGTGCAAAGGACCATACTTGAAAGGTAAAGTCCAGTATCTAGGTGTGGTTCTTCACTGAGCTAGACAAGAATCTCTATTTCTTTTGTTCCCTTGGGCTTGTCCCAGATAAGAGCTGAACTTTCAGGAGTGGGGGGGGGGGAGGGAAGAAAAGACTTAAACTGATCTCTGGGTCCCCCCAAGAAATCTATCTATGTATCTATCTATTTATTTATTTTTGTGGGGCAATGAGGGTTAAATGACTTGCCCAGGGTCACATAGCTAGTAAGTGTCAAGTATCTGAGCCCAGATTTGAACTCAGATCCTCCTGAATCCAGGGCCAGTGCCACTGTACCACCTAGCTGCCCCATGACTTATCTTGGATCATTGTTTTGCTGAGACCTAAGTCAATGATAATTGATATGATGGTGACTTTGACAGTAATAGGGAAGTAAGGAAGAGGGGAAGGCTTTTGGGAAAAGATCTTGAATTCAGTCTTATATAAGATGTAGAGTTTGAGATATCCAAAAGGCAGTTGGTGATTTGAGACTAGAAGTCAGGCAAGAAATTATGACTGGATAAATATACCTGAGCATCATTGGCATAGAAATAATTAAGTCCATGGGAGCTGATGAGATGTCCGATGAAAGACTATAGAGGGAGAAGAGAAGAGAACCGAGGACAGAGTCATGGGGGACATCTGCGTCTAGCAGGTATGACCTGGATTAAGCTCAGCAAAAGAGACTGCAAAGAAGAGGTCAGAAAAGTAGAATAAGAGCCAAGAGAGAGCCAGTATCATGAAAACCTAGAGATAAGAGTGTATCAAGAAGGTGTATCAAGAAGTTGAAGGAAGGTTAATGAGCTTGTGGCCATTAGATCTGGCCGTTAGGAGAACACTAGTAACTTTGGAGAGAATTGATTTCAGTTTTATGATGAAGTTGGAAGCCAGACTGAAGAGAGTTAAGAAAAATGAGAGGATAGGTAATGAAGGAACTGATTGTAAATGGCTTTCAGTCAGGAGACAGCTGGTGGTGTCCTGAAGAGAGCAATGAGCCTGGAGTCAGGAAGATCTGAGTTCAAACATGGCTTCAGACACTGACTAGTTGTATGAACCTGGGCAAGTCACTTAATCTCTGTTTGCCATAGTCTCCTCAACTCTAAAATGAGATTATTAATAACCCCTACCTCACAGGGTTGTTGTGAGGAGCAAATAAAATAATATTTGTAAAAAGCACTCTGCACAGTGCTTGGCACATTGTAGGTGCTACAGAAATACTTAATCTCTTCTCTTCTCAAGGAGTTTAGCTGCAAAAGCAGAGATACCTGAATGAAGAAAGAGAATTCATTATCTTTTCCTTAAAATGATCCCCTCTTAAAAAAGGAAACAACTTTCTTATTTCTATTAAGGATACAACCATCTCCCAGGTACACAGATTCACAACTATATGCCTTTCTATGTATCTTGCTAAGGAACAGTGCTTGGCTCATGACTCATAGTAAGCCCTTACTAGCTTCTTGTCTGTCTGACTATTGCTTCCCCTTCCCCCCTTTATGACTGTTTTTATATTCATCTTAACTTGATTTCACCAGATGATGTTCACATGTTGAGTTGGTTTGGTCCTAGTCCATACTTTGGCAGCTCGATGGCACAGTGGATAGAGTGTAACCTTTTAAATGTGGGCATATTGTTTTCCCAATTAGATGGCAAGCTCCCTGAGGAGAGGGCTTCAATCTTACATTTCATGTGTCCTACAACATCCAATGATGACTTACATATAAAAAACACTCAAAAATATTTGTATGATAGTTTTGGTTTCTCTACAAACACAGATTCTCATGAATCAGGAAAATTCAATTTTCTGAGTTCTTCAGACACTTACTGTGTGACCCCAGGCAAATCTCTTAACCCTGTTTGCCTCATTTCCTCATCTATAAAATGAGCTGGAGAAAGAAATGGCAAACTACTCCAGTATCTCTGTGAAGAAAACTTCAAATGGGATCATGGTGTGTCGGACATGACTGAAAAAATGACTTAACAAGTCCATACTTCCCTAGGAATGAGATTATTACCCTGAATCCCTTAGGGTGATCTTGCCTTCAACCTACATAGATTCATTCATTCAGTTACTTTTCAAGTGTCTAGTATGCATATTGCACTATCCTAGATACTACTGAAAATACTAGGAAGCATAGTACATGGCCTTTGCCTTTAGAATTTATAATATAGTTGAGGAAATAAGACATACATACATAGAATCACAGATTCACAAAATTCCAGAATTGGAATAAACTTCAGAAGTTATCTAGCTCAATCTCTTACCAGGTACATGAATCTTCTCTACCACGTACTAAGTCTATTTTGTTTAACTTTTCAACAATTCCAATCATATAACAATTAAATAATAATATAGTGGAAGACAATAATATGGGAACAATTTCAGACCGTATAGTCTATCTCTTGCAATATGTATGGATTTTATGGATTGAATAGATCCTTATGGCCTATCTTTAGAATTGGTGCATATTGTCCTGTTGTGTTTTCATAAAAATTAAAACAAAGGGGTATAGATTTCATAATATTAAAGATGCCATGTACTAATCAAGTTGGGTGTAAAATCTGGGAATTGGTTGACAGGTTTGGCATGATCTTTGGGAATGAGCTAACCAAGTTTAAACTTTTAAACTGGTATCAGAGTTGAAATAGGTGAAGAAATGTCAGGCAGTGTGGACTAAAGGAGAGCCAAAGAAAAAGTGATAGGCTGCTGGATCAAAGTCTCAAAGATATTAAAGAAATCAGAATGGTTCAGTGTCAAAGATCATCTTCAAAAATCATTAGATCTCTAAGAACTGACCCATACAATTTTCTCTTATCCCATTACTACTGATACTCTTTCCCCCTTCTCTCATCTCTTACTTCTCTACTATCTTTCACTTAGTCAAACACAAATATCAGTAGCAAACATATGTTTGATGTCTTTCTCTTCTGTTTCCTTCCTTTTATTTCCTATTACCAAATCAGTCCAGGCTCTTACTACCCCACACTGGGATTATTATGGTCACCAAGTAACTTCTCTGTCTTCAGTCTTTTTTCCTACAGGCCATCCTGCACATCTCATTCAGGTGAAATTTCCTAAGATACCATTTTTGTTCTGTTAACTCCTATGATTAAAACCTTTAAATGACTTTTAATTACCTGTAGGATAAAGTCCAAATTCCTAAGGCCTCTTGAGTATTCAAGGTTCTTTACTATTTGGCCCTGACCTATCTTTCTAACCTTATCTCTTCCTATTTTCCAACATTCCAGCCATCGTCTCCCAAACATAGACTGTCTCCTTGCTTTTGCTCATAGAACTTCTGCCTCTTGGAATGTCCCCCACCAACCACCTCCTTTAAGCCTATCTAAATCCTCCAGAGTCCCACCTCATTTGTGGAGCTTTTCCTTACTAGCATACAGGAAATTTTTCCTCCTTACAATTCTCATAATTTTTATTGTTTATTCTATCTTGGAGAATTAGTGTGTGGTAATGGAAACCAAGCTACCCTTGTAATCAGAAGATCTGGGTTGATTTTTGTCTTGTCCATGACAAGTATCAGCTGTGTGAGTGAGGGTAAATTACTTACCTCCTCTGTACCCTGTTTCCCCACCTATAAAATATGGATAATGCTACTTGTACTACTTAACTTAGGGATTTGGGGGAGGAAAGCAATTTATAAAACATAAAATATAGTAGAAATATAAGCTATTATTACTACTCACCTTGCCTCAGAACACCTTGAATATACTATACACTTTATTAAATGTTGGTTGAAATGAATTTAGAGATCATCACAAACTGCCTTGGATTGTGAGGAACCTTTTAAATATGGGTGTATTGTTTTCCCAATTAGATGGCAAGCTCCCTGAGGAGAGGGCTTCCATCTTTCATTTCATGTGTCCTACAACATCTAATGAAGTCTTATGTATAAAAACCACTCAAAAATATTTGCATAATAGTTTTGGTTCCTCTACAAACACATATTCTCATGAAAATCAATCAGGATGATACTATATAGGAAAGGAAGGGGTTTATTGAGTATATTTTTCCATCTGATTCTTTTTGCTTTAAGACCTTTAACACATGTAGTTGAATATATCTTCATAACTAATCAACTAGATGTTGATATGTGTGTTACATGTATGCCATGTTTTCTGTTTCATTTGTAAGATTTTTAAAAGCAGGGATTTTGCTTAGATAATTTTGAATAGGACTTCTCTGAATGTGATGAGCAGATAGACTTTTATCTATCTTTTTAAAAGTGTTGTTGTTGCCACCGTTAAGGACTGGGTTTCCCTATCTTTCCCAGGCTGGAAGTGCAGGGGCTACTCACAGGCCATTCCCACTCTTATTAGAATGGGAGCTTTGACCTGCTCCATTTCCAAACTGGACCAGGTTTCTCCTTAGGCAATCTGGTAGCTCCCCCAGCCTCCATTCCAGGGGCTCACCTTATTAATACTAAACTTGGTCCTGTAGGGGCCAAATTTAATATGGGGAGAGTTAATTGGGTGGCTTGCTGTAATATTGGGGTTCAGAAAATAATGAAGGGCCTCTAGGTCCGAAGCTTTCTCCCCTCTGAACTGCCCTTTTTAGTTATTTCTTCCAGGCCAATAAGAAAGGAGCTTAACAGCCTCTTTTCCACAAACAAATTGGGTTTAATTTAGTGGGAATAAAATACATAGTAAAGGTGAAATTAATAAAGTCAAGGACAAGGGAATAGGCAAAGAGGAAAATGGATAATCTCCCTGGCTCTAGCAGAGGCTGTCTCAAACCCAAACTTGTTTTCAGCTCAGCTAATTCAAAGAGCTGGATTTTATTAACTCACTACCAGGGGTCCATAATTTCTATGGAAGTTAGTTGTGCGGCCAGTCTTTAGTCCACTCTGATAGCTCCTCCAAGGCCAGAAAGAGAGAGAGAGCCACTTCCTGTTCTGGTCCCTTTTTTCTACCTTTTTCTCCCTCCCCCAAAGGGGAGGTCCTTCAAGTTATGTGGCTGAGACTGGTTCCCTGTTGATGATGCAGTCCACAGCCTCTGAGGGCACTCCTTCTCAGGGTTGACCAAGTTTAGACTAGGTTTAACAGGGCCAGCCAGGTGTGGCTAAAATCTAATCATCTTTAAGTGAGTACTTAGTAGTTTCTCATTCACACCCAATTCAAACACTACTAAGTCAATCAAGTCAGACCCCTGGGCATCTGCCAAATTCCATTATTTTACCACAGTTCAGAGATCTGATTGGCTTAGTCCAATGCAGCTCAGAACTTGAGCTCAAATGATCTACAAGCTTTAGTATCCCTGGTGGCTGGGATTAAAAATGTGTATCACCTACCAGTCTTATAGGTCTACTTTTGACAAATGCTTATGATAATGATACAAAAGGAAGTATCCCACATAAAAAAATGTAAATATAAGGGAGTAGCTTTAGTCATTGCTAACTTTGGCATCCAACTCAATAGGGTCTTAACATCTTTTGGTCACCTAAATATGTTGCTAGGCAATAAGATCAAAGTAACTGGGTAAAAGGTGCTCCATATAACTCTAACCTCATTGAAATACACTTGAAATACATTTTTACAGCTACTATTGATAATGTTAATTTGCTTATGGCTTTAATTTAATAATCTCTAAGCACTTTAAAAATTGTATTTAAGCTTATAACTTAATGTTCCCCTTGTGCAATAGGTATTATTATAACAGAATATCAGTTGTAGAACTGAGAATAGAATTTCATTAGTCTTGACTTTTAATTCTAGGGGGCTAGACCATTCTTCTCCTCTAATATCTTTTCATTAGTGAAATTGTGCTTTTTTGTACAACTGATTGAACTGCCTTAAAAGCTAAATTGCCACTGTTGGTATGTTGATACTAGGCCTAAAGTTTCATTTTGCTGGTCAATTGCTAAACAATATTCACTCATTAAGATGAAGAGGACACTGTGTTAGATTAGAAAAAGAGCCTATTGGAGGAAATTGGTCAACTTAGTAGGAGCAAGAGACAGATAGTGATAGATGGCTTTTCAGCAATTGCTTCTCATCCATCTATGCACTTTCAACTCTTCCAACACTCTTTCTTGATTATGGGTGGCAGGAAACGGGTCTAACCTGAATTGGTTGCAATGTTATATTTATGTATATGCATGAATATACCAAAAATCATATAGGATCTTGTCTTCAAAGAGAGATAGATGATGAAAAGGAAGTGGCTTTGAACAAGATTTGATATAATGTACAAGGCTGTGGTATGTAAATATCAATAATTTTATATTTTTCACAGAAGTATGAAAAACTAACATGTAGAATTAAGTCAGGACATTGTTCTAGTTACAGGGATAATGAAAGCAAAACAAACTTTTATTAAACAGAGGCATTTCTCTTTTGATAGATCCCTTGGCTTTTAAAAAATTAGCATTTATTTTTTCCCTGATTAGATGTAAAACAATATTTAACATTCATTTAAAAAAATTTTGAATTTCAAATTCTCCTTCCTTCCTCCCTCTCCTTCCCTGAGATAGTAAGCAATCTGATATAGGTAATATATGTGCAATTATATAAAACATATTTCCATATTAGTCATTTTGTGGAAGAAAACTTGAACCAAAAAGAAAAGTGAAAAATAGTATGCTTCAGTCTATATTTAGATGCCATCAGTTCCTTCTCAGGAGGCAGATAGTATTTTTAATCATGAATCCTTTGGGATCATTGTATTGATTTAAAAAGTAAAATCATTCACAATCCTTCATCATATAATATTGCTGTTACATTGTACCTAGGTTACATTGTACCTAGGAACAATGTTCTCCTGATTCTGCTCACTTCACCCTGTGTCAGTTCATTTAAGTCTTTCCAGATTTTTCTGAAATCATCCTATTCATCATTTCTTATAGCACAATTATTTTTCATGATAATCACATACTATAATTTATCCAGCCATTACCCAATTGATGGGCATCCCTTCAGTTTCCAATTTTTAGCCACCACAAAAAGATCTGGCACAAATATTTTTGTACAAATAGGTCCTTTTCCTCCCCACTCCCCCTTTTTTATCTCTTTGGGATACAGACTTAGTGATATTTCTGGATCAAAGGGTATATACAGTTTTATATTATATTTATATATTTGGCATAGATTCAAATTGCTCTCCAGAATCGTTGGATTAATTTACAATTCCACCAATGGTTTTCCAGTCTTCCCAAATCCCCTCCAACACCCAAAATTTTCCTTTGTTATCATATTAGCTAATCTGAAAGGTGTGAGGTGGTATCCAAAAGTTGTTTTAATTTGCATTTCTCTAAAATTAATACTGATTTAGAGCATTTCTTATATGTCTATATCTATAGATTTCTTTTTTGATTTCTTTGTATGAAACTGCCTGTTCATATCCTTTTGATAAATATCAATTGGGGAATGACTTATATTTTTATACATTTAATTCAATTCACTATATATTTGAGAAATGAGATCTTCATCAGAGATACTTGCTATACATTTTTTCCTCCAGTTTTCTGCTTTCCTTCTAATTTTGGTTGAATTGGTTTTGTTTGTGTAAAAACTTTAAAATTTGATACAATCAAAATTATCCATTTTATATTTTGTAATGATCTCTATTTGGTCCTAAATTCTTTCCTTATCCATAGATCTGACAGGTAAACTATTCCATGCTTCTCTAATTTGCTTATGATATCACCCATTATGTATAAATTATGTACCATTTTGACCTTATCTTGGTATACAGTGTGAAATGTTGGTCGATACTTAGTTTCTGCCATGTTGTTTTCCAGTTTTCCCAGGAGTTTTTGTCAAATGTTGAGTTTTTGTTCCAAAAGCTTGGATCTTTGGGTTTATCAAACACTAAATTTCTATGGTGGTTTATTATTATGAATTGTATACCTAATCTTTTCCACTGATCCACCACTCTATTTCTTAGCCAGCATCAGATTGTTTTGGTGAATACCACTTTATAATATAGTTTGAGATCTAGTACAGCTAAGCCACCTTTCTTCACTTTTTTTTTTTGTGTGTGGGGCAATGAGGGTTAAGTGACTTGCCCAGGGTCACACAGCTAGTAAGTGTCAAATGTCTGAGGCTGAATTTGAGCCCAGGTCCTCCTGAATCCAGAGCCAGTGCTTTATCTACTGTGCCACCTAGCTGCCCCCCTTTTCTTCACATTTTTAAATGGATTCCCTTGATATTCTTGATCTTTTGTTCTTCCAGATGAATTTTGTTATTATTTTTCTATCTCTTTAAATAATTTTTGGAAGTTTGATATGGCACTGAAAAAAGTAGATTAATTTAGGTAGAATTAATCATTTTTGTTATATTGGCTCAACCTACACGAACAATTAACATTTTTCCAATTGTTTAGATCTAACTTTATTTGTGTGAAAAGTGTTTTGTTATTGTATTCATAAAGTTCCTGAGTTCATCTTGGCAGGTAAACTCCCAAGTATTTTATATTGTCTACTGTTATTTTAAATGGGATTTTTCTTTCTATCTTTTGCTGCTGGACTTTGTTAGTAATATATAGAAATGTTGATGATTTATGTGGATTTATTTTATATTCTATAACTTTGATAATGTTGTTTATTATTTCAACTAGTTTATAGTCAATTCTCTAGGATTTTAAAATTATATCATCATATCATATGCAAAGAATGACAGTTGTTTTTCCTCATTGCCTATTCTAATTCCTTCAATTTCTTTTCTCTTTGCTATAGTTAACTTTTCTAGTACAATATTGAATAATAGTGGTGATAATGGGTATGTTTGCTTCACCCCTGATCTTATTGGGAAGGCTTCTAGCTTATCATTATTACAGATAGTGCCTATTGATGGTTTTAGATAAAAATTATGTATCATTTAAAGGAAAGCTCCATTTATTCCTATGCTCTCTGGTGTTTTTAATAGGAATGGGTGTTGTATTTTGTTAAAGAGCTTTTTTTCCTGCATCTGTTGAATCATATGATAATAATCATATGATTTCTATTGGTTTTGTTATTGATATGATCAGTTATGCTATAGTTTTCCTAATATAGAACCAGACCTGTATTCCTGGTATAAATCACAACCAGTCATAGTGTGTAATCTCCTTGCTAGTATTTTATTTACATTTTTTGCATCAATATTTGTTAGGGAAATTGGTCTATAGTTTTCTTCCTGTTTTTACTCTCCCTGGTTTAGGTATCAGCACCATATTTGTCTTGTAAAAAGAATTTTATGGGACTCCTTCTTAGCCTATTTTCCCAAATAGTTTATATTGGTATTAATTATTCTTTAAATGTTTGGTGGAATTAGCTTGTGAATCTATCTGTCCCTGGGCATTTTTTCTTAGGGAATTCATTAATAACTTATTCAATTTCTTTTTCTAAGATAGCATTATTTAAGTATTCTATTTCCTCTTCTTTTAATCTGGGAAATTTATATTTTTGTAAATATTCATCCATTTTGGTTGGATTGTCAGATTTATTGGCATATAATTACACAAGATAGCTCCTAATAATTGCTTTAATTTCCTCTTCAGTGGTGATAAATTCACCCCTTTCACTCTTGATACAGGTAATTTGGTCTTTCCTTTTTAAAATCAAAGTATTCAATGGTTTATCTATTTTATTGTTTTCCCCCATAAAACAGCTCCTAGTTTTATTTATTAATTCAATAGTTTTCTTACTTTCAATTTTATTAATCTCTCCTTTGATTTTCAGGATTTCTAATTTGGTGTTTAGTTGGGGATTTTTAATTTGTTCTTTTTCTAGTACATTTAGTTGCATGCCCTATTCATTGATCTGTTCTTTCTCTGTTTTATTGATGTGAGAATTTAGAGATATAAATTTCCCCCTAAGTACTGCTTTGGCTGCATCCCATATTCCTTGGCCTTCTAAATGAAGATTTCTATGGCCAAGATAAATCCACAGGCTTTTCAACACACTGCTTGTATAACTCAACAAAACATTTTTTAAAGTCACCACTGTGTACAAGGAACTGTGCAAGAGATGCAGTAGTAAAAAGTCAACCCTCCCCTGTCCTCATAGAGCTTACATGTGTGTGTGTGTGTATATATATATATATATATATATATATATATATATATATATATATATATATAGAGAGAGAGAGAGAGAGAGAGAGAGAGAGAGAGAGAGAGAGAGAGAGAGATGCTTTGTTGGAGCTGTGATCTCATCAGTGTGGATACTTTTTGACAGTTTAAATTCTAAGCTATACATGTCTACTCATACTATATGATTATTATCTATGACTTCCCATTAATTCTCAAAAAGGTATTAGTCCATCAAGTATAATAAGGGTCTTTCTCTAGATTTCTTGTCTGTGAATACCAATGCAGGTAGTCCATTAATCATCTCTTGTTCCTTACCATATGACCTTTATTCATTTTTCTGGTCATATCCTTCTCTCTAATCATATAACTTATACAGTTTCTTTTGCACAATTATCTGTTAGTAATCTGTTGTAGCCTTCCCATGCCTACCAGATGCCCCTGTATTGCCCTTGTTATAATCTTCAACTTCTTTCGACACTGTGGTATTCCATGGCTCACAGTCATAAACATCCTTATAAAATACTGATGTTAATAGGTGGACTTTTGTTTCAGGAAGAATTTGTGGATAATTAGGAAAATGTGACTTTTCAACTCACAATAATCCAACTATTTACCTCCTTTTCAATTCTGGGCCCAGTTTATTGTGTTTGTATAGTGTCTAATAGGTCAGTGTCACAGGCTATCCTAACAACTGTATGTAATTTTCTGGAGAATACTCTTTGTTCATTTATTTGGTTTTTCTTTCTGTGAATGATGGATCTCATGTAGGAGACTGCAATATTCTGGGGCTTGATATGGCCAACACAATGTCATCCAGAAATATGAACATCTGGAGGACTTCATCAGGTATGGGGAATTTCTCTGTCCTTTGTTCTTTGTGCTGGGCATTTTTATATGTCAATAGCAAACACCTGCTTCTTTAGTGCCTTGTTTAATATTAACAATTAGAAAGTTAGCAGAGTGTCTCTGTTGTTATTATATCTTTCAGTGAATCACATATAATCTTGACATATTCATGGGAGTTACCTTGTTAGGAGAGGGCTTTTGCAATGGTATTTTTACTATTTAATCAAATGCTTTTTATGATCAGTGACAATAAGTACTGTGAGATGTTATACTCTCTACATCTTTCAGTAAATTGTCTGCTATAAGATAATCCTTGTAAAAACTAGCCTGTTCTTTTCTCATACCTTTGTTAAGATGCCCTCAGTGTGTATATGGATCATTCTTATAAAGATCTTGTAGAGATAGGAAAGCAGGTTGGTTGGTTTTTTATATTTTCTTCATTAGCTTTTTTGGAGGGTGAGATAACAATAGGGTCAGAAATTTTTTCCAAGCTCTTTGTTTCTTTCCTTCTTTCAGATACACCATACTACACTGATTATTTTCACTAACACCTTCTGCTCACTGCCCTCATGCTGACTATTTAAAGGTCTCAAGGCTGGTAATCCATCTAAGTCAGTCCTCCATGGCCAATGCCTCAAGCTCCAAACTTACCCTAGACATATTTTAACTTCGTGTCTCTGCTCCCAGAGAAAAGCATTTGATTAAATTAGAAATCTTAGAGAATTACGGTGGCTAAAAATTCATCTTTTTGCGATAACCTAGTGAGTCTTTCTGCACTTGGCTAGGTTTGTCTTTAGACAGCATACGTGTTGTCCAACAATAGGTTCATATTTTGAAGCCTTTCCAACATGGTGGGTATGGTCATAGAAAACCGTGGTCACTCATTAATGCCATGATCAGGCAACAGAATAGGACTGTAACAGACGATGTGGAAAAAAGAAAGTACAGTAAAAATGTAGTTACTGAGACACTGCTTCTTGTATTTGGGACCTTAAAATAGCTACCTAAGATTTGAGGTACTTTGTGGCTCAGCTCAAAACCATAGCTTATAATCCATCACTGATGTTAGTTGGTTAGTTGGAAAACACATTAGTTCAAACAAGAGAGATTTAATTAAAAAGCACAGAAAATAAAATAAAAATGAAAGATTCTCCCTGTGTATAAATAGGATACTCTATCCCACTGATACCACCAATGGGGAGGACATTCATACAGAGAAGAATTGCTACCAGTAAAGATGAATGGAGGCTACAAAGGGAGGGAATACATGTGCCCAGAGATCAGAATCTGCAGGGCATACTCGTGGCCATGACACATTTATCTAAGGTCCCTATATTGGGTCCATGTTTGGTCAGAGTGTATGCATGGCTATCACATCTCACACCTTCAGGACCATAGGGCTGTTGCTGCTGTGCTCTGATAAGAGCACTTTGATAATGCAATATACAGTTTTTTGCTGGGCATTGTACCCCTGCTTTCTGTTGTGTGCATTCCTTCATTGGTCTCCTGGTTATTATGGGGCATTGCTTCTGGGCTTCATTGCTTCAAGGCCACCTGCTGGCCATCTCAGCCCTCTAGCTGCTCTGATACAGTGACTAGAAAGCCTCTTCCTGATAAAGGGAAATCTGGCAGCTTTTTGATCACATCTAGAGTCTGTGGGCTACTATACCTAGTTAAGGGCTGTAAAACAAAAGCTAGGGGGAGTACCCCAGACCATAATTAAGCCTTTTCTTATTATTCACTATGTTAGAAACTGAGAGAGTAGTGAAGTTATTATCCCAGACAACTATTTAACTTTTAGGTAAGAAATTCCCAAGATCTTTTCCATTTTGGCATGCATATAAATTTAGGCCAGAACAAAATCTAAGTGAAGGAGGCAAGACCATTGGACTTCTACTTTTTCTATACATCTAGAGGCAGCTAGGTGGCACAGCGAATAGAGTGCTAGATCTAGAATCAAGAAGATTGGAGATGAAATTCAGCCTCAGAATCTTACTAGCTGTGTGACCCTGGACAAATCATTTAACCTCTGTTTCAGTTTCCACATCTGTAAAATGGGGATAATAACAGCACCTATGTCCCAAGGTTGTTGTGAGAATCAAATGAGATAATATTTTAAAGTCCTTAACACAGTGCCTAGCACTAAGTAAATGCTTATTCCCTTCTTTTCCCTTTCCCCATCTTTCTTTCCTGCCTTTTTTGTTTATTATGTTAGCAGCAAAACCATATAGCTTTGGCAGTACATCATGTCCAGAGATAAACTTTGCTGTCTACCTAAAGTTAAATGTGACTGCTTGTCTCATCTCCTTTAGGAATTAGGATCATACAATGTAAGTGATAGAAGGGATCTTTGAAATAATCTAGTCCTATTTGGTAATTTCAGAAAGGGGGAAACAGATTTAGAGGGATGTAGTGACTTCATAGTTTCATGGAATCATAGATTTACAATTAGAATGTACCTTAGATAGTGTCCAGTTCAACTCCCTTATTTTATAAATGCAGAAACTGTTTTAGAGAGGTGAACTGAGTTGGTCTAGAGGTAATATTAAATATTATCAGAGCCATGATTTGAACTCATGTCCTCTGACTTCAAATCCAGAAATCTTCTCACTATCCCATACTGCCCGTTTAGGTCATTTCTTGGTACAGGGAGACATGGATTCTCTGAATGTGGGTTCTTTGTGTCCTCCACAAAACTAGAGATTATATATATTCTTTCTGCCTCTCCTGCCCAGCGCCTAGTGCAGTACTCTGTGCCTTTGTTCAACAAATGCTATTTAAACCTGCTTTTTCTTCTATCCCTGATTTATTTTTAAGGACAATATACATATATTAAATAGATCATGCACTTAAAATTTCAGTTAGAAATAATTTCTTTTATCAATAATAGAAAAAACACCCTGCTACTTTCTCTAACTCATTTAGAGATATGCATCCTCTATATTCTAATAGTACTTAGAACTGTGGGGGTTCAATCAATATTAATTCAGTTAATCAGATCCAGAATGAGCTATTATGTGCCCAAGGGATAAAAATTCACACAAGCACAAAAGAGAGAGAGAGAGAGAGAGAGAGAGAGAGAGAGAGAGTGTGTGTGCGCGCGCAGGCGGGCGCGCATGTGGAGGGGGGAGAAGAGGCAGAGGAGAAAGCAAATCTTGGAATTACAAATAAGATGTTTTTAAAATGAACAAGCCATTTAAAAACCTAATGAAGAACAATTCTCCAAACAAGCCTGGACCCACTTTGGACTTCCATGACCAGACTAAGCAATGACAGAGCCATTTTTCATTAACATGTCATCACTAAGATCACAAAGCATTTGTTAAGCATCCGCAGGTGCACAGTCTTGTGATGGATTCTGTACAAAGCAAGACAGACACAATCCTTGGTTTGTAGGATCTTATAATCTATTAAGTCAATTACACTAGAATCTTGCTATAGCACTGCCCTCAGGGGGTCCATGCTGTAGGATTGTGTTATAAGAGAATCAGTGTCTTGGTACTTTGAGCAGTAAACCCCCTTTGTTCAAGGTCCAAAACAGACCCACCTTATGATGAATTCTATGCTATAGTGGGTCATGTCATAGCAAAGCTTTGGTTTATTTCATTTATCTAAGTAGACTGCAATAATACTACATCTTTGGTGCTGTTTGTAATGCCAGGAACACCAGACTTCAGCAGTCAAAAGCAAAGAGGAGAAAATGGATGGAACCCTTTTATTTTATCTAATCTTGCATTATTTAACATGACAGGATTTCTCCAACTTCAGGAGGTCAGCCCTGGGAGTGGGGCTATCTCACTAGCATTTGTTCTATTAAGTGGGCATCTGTGTGCCTATAGCTTTCTTTTTGTTTATTCAGGGAAGAAAAGATTCAATAAAGGAAGGCATATCTGACTCTAGGCAAAATTATGAAGTAGGTGAAGTTTGTCTCGAGCACTATTCTACCTTCCCTTTCAGTGTCTCCTATCCTTACTCATGGAACCTTCCCCACCCCCAGGCATCTCAAGATACCCAGGGCCTCTCCCTCACTGCACCCCTCCCCCATTCACCCTTCAGACCTCCCCCACACTAACTGCCTTTTACTCTGAAACTCTAACTTCTATTGCAATCAAATCAGGCTTTGAATTAGCTGTCCATTGCAAGAAAGCTAATTCACACTAATTTTATATATGTATGTGCATATATATGTATACACACACACACATATGTGTATATATGTATGTAAAATAACTACCAGGGGTCTTTCTCTTTAAACAGGGAGCATTCTATAATCCCAAAGTATGCGATATTTGTGGTAGAATTTCAGGTATCCTTGATGAGTGGGGGAAGATTGATTCTCAAATCTCACCATATAGACAACTGTATAGGAGAGGATCATCGATTTTAGCCAAAAGAGGTCTCAAAGATCATCTTGTCCAATGCCCAACTATAATGTAATTTGTGTATGTGTGTGTGTGTGTGTGGGTATAGATATACTTCTCAGGTATATTATAGTTGTGTGTGTATATCTATAGATATCTCTACACACACACACACACACACACACACCCACCCATAGTGGGACTATAATATAGTCCAATGAATATTAGAGATTGAATGACTTGTTTAGGGTCACGTAGGTAATAAATAACAACCAGCATTTGAACACAGGTCATCTTCTAACTCCAAATTCTGCTCTTTTCACTGTACCATTTTCTCTCCATTTGTATCCTATTTATAAATAAAGGTGGCCCTAGAGAAAAGGTATAACTATTGCATACTTAACAGTTAGGAAAGTTTTTGAGTGAAGGACTACATGATGGAGGTTCTGTGTTCCCAACTCTGGAAAGATTTGTACTGGAAAGTATCTTTATATGGAAATGAAAGCATGGATTAAAATATAGTTCATTAGGCAGAAACCCTATAAACACCTCAGTATGTTCCTGCTGTGTACATTTCTAGCTTTCATACCTTTGGAAGTTGCTAAATAAGAATCTTTGCATTTTATAGTTATTTTACTTATGGCTAATTCAGTTAAATAAAAATCAATGAAAATTTATTAATGTCTGTGGTGGGGCTTACAAAAGTACTTGAAATTTTATAGTCTTGTTTATGAGATGACTGAAGATGAATCAGTACAAGAAAAGAAGTCAGAGACAAGGACCCAGAGTCAAGATATCTGGATACTAGTACTAGCTCAATGAAGTTCATTTAAGTGTCTTATAGGAGGTAACTGGTGGATTATTTTATTTTTTATTTATTTATTTATTTTTTTAGTGAGGCAGTTGGGGTTAAGTGACTTGTCCAGGGTCACACAGCTAGTAAGTGTTAAGTGTCTGAAGCCAGATTTGAACTCAGGTCCTCCTGACTCCAGGGCTGGTGTTCTATCCACTTAGCCACCTAGCTGCCCCCTGGTGCATTCTTTATATTTCTGCTTTTCCCTCTTGTACTGCTAGAGATGGGAAGTTTTTTTAAAAAAAAATTCTTGAAATATGGTATCCAGATTATTGGGAGGTCATGATTTTCAGGTAGTCTTATGATTCTTAGGATGTCTCTCTTTGATCTGTTTTCTAGGTCAGATGATTATAGTTTCTTCTGTTTTTTCCCCTAATCTTTTGATTTTGTTTTATCATTTTTTGTTTTCCCATAGAATTGTTGCTTTCTTTTTGGCCCATTCTCATTTTCAGTGAGTTTAATTCTTGGATAAGGTTTATCACCATCTGTTCTAAGCTATTAATTCTCATTATTCTTTTCTCTCTTGCTATCATTTCCTTTAACATCCTATTTTGTATCTCTTTTTTATTACAGGGACTCTTACGGTCTTTGTGGCTAGGACATTTCTTTGATTTAAACTTTCCTTGATCCTGTGGAGTTATTTTTTTCTCCTGGGATTACCACATGACCTTTTCTCAATCTACAGCATTTCTTTATTTGGTTTTGTGTATTTTTCTGTCCACTCATATCTTGACCTTGCCTTCTCTTGTCCTTGCCTTTTCCTCCTCCTTCATGCACAGTACTAAACCAGGAGTTGACTCTTAGCCCAATTCAGTTCAACACATATTTATTCAATGACCATTATGTATCTTGAACTATTAGATGCTAGGATAGAAAGGCAAAATAAATGAATGAGTGAAAGTTCAATTATTAAGTTTTAGAGAAGGAATAATAGTAATGATAACTCCTGTGTATAGTACTTTAAGGGTTACAAAGTACTTTCCTCACATAAAGGGGAACTAGGTGATACAGTGGCTTGGAGACTTGGCTTCCAGAGTACAAATCTGGCCTCAAACACTGATTAGCTATGTGACCCTGAGCAAGTCATTTAATGCTACCTGCCTCAGTTCCCTCATCTGTAAAATGAGCTGGAGAAAGATATGGCAAACCATTCCAGTATCTCTGCCAAGAAAACCCCAAATGAGTGCCATGAAGAGTCACACTCAGCTGAAATGATTGAACAAGTTGTACAAATATTGATTTCCTTTTTAAAGATGAGGCTTAGAGAAATTAAATGACTTGTCCATGATCACACAGCTAGACAACATCAATGGCAGGATAGAAACCCAGGCCTGTTGGGGTCAAGTCTAGCATTCTTTCTACAAATTGAGGTCATTTAGAAAAGATCACAGGATCATAGATCTAGGGCTAGAAGTCACCTTGAAGGCCATTTCTTTCAACCCTTGTTGGAAACCTTAATACTTGGTCAGTCAATCATGTATTCCAGAGTTATTGGCAGCTGAAGACTTGATATTGTCTACTGAGCCCTTTTCTAGTCTCTCAGGCATTCCTATGGCAGAAATCACAGCTCCCTTGTTGTTTGAGCCTGTAGTACCAGGACTCTCAGGATCTTGAGTGACTGATTCTACTGGTGTAGGCATGACTCTACACCCAGCACCCTCTGAGTTCATGTTTGCCGTTGGTACAAGGCACTTATGAGTCAATGAATAGTGAACAAATGAGGGAGTTTACTTTGTCTTCATAGCAAGGATGAGCAATAAGGATAATGTGGCATTTACCTCCTCAGGACTAAGTGGTAAGGACAGCAGCCCTTCTGTCTTCATTTGGATGTATGTCTGGTCAGCCAGTCACTAGGATAGGGAGACTCACATGTTCTCAGGTACCCATGGAGTCTGAGAGGTGCCAACAACACAAGGCCTCACCTTTTATACCTCTAGGTCAGGAAATTGTATCAGGGAATCTCGGGCCAATCAAATTGCTTCAGGTTGTGTCAGGTTGTGTCAGGGTCAGGGTCAGGGTCTGGAGACTGGAGATGCTATCACAGCTTGAAATTAGGCCTCCTCCTCTTTGGGATTGGATGCCCCAGGTTAAAATTTTGCATTCCAAAATTATAAACAAGAATTCGAGGACATATCTAAATATTAACATATTATTATTCCCTCACATACCCACACTGGGTAGGACCATTTTGACAAGTCTAAGACATTTTTGAGCAAAGTACCTCTGTTTATTGCTTCTCCAATTGTACCATGTAGAGAGGTATCTATTCCTGTCCTCAAAAGGCTGATCTTTGAGCATACTTGCAAGCCAAGGGTGAGGTTTCAGTTTTTTTGGCCCTGGGGCAGTGAATCTTGACTCAACATCAGTTTCATAATTTATCCCCCATGCTCAGTCTTGGGGCTAAATGGGGACTACCATAAAACCTTTTTGGTTTCATTAGATAGATGTCTTTGGATCATAGCAGTGGGGAGATGGGCCAGCTCATCAAATGCAGTGAGTACTAAGAAATGTTAAAAATCTAAAAAAGCCCTAAAAGTGTCAAAGCTGCGTAGATTCACTATTAAACATCCACTTGGCATTCCTGCTACTCTTGCCAAGAACTAATATTCTGGTTTTTTAGATAGAAGTTTGGAGAAGTACTTTTAGACAGAGACATATGGCGGTGACTTCAAGTCTTTTGCCTTTGAAAGAACAGTTTGTAAGGTAACTACTGAAAAATGACATATTTTTTCAAAGAAGATACACACACAACACAATTAAGGTAGCCTTTGGCTTTCATGAATTCACGTTTTGCTGCGGAGGAAATTGGATATTTATACTCGAATGAAGCATCTAGAAAATACTTATTTTTCTTCTGATTGTTTTATTTGTGATTCCATAATAAGAAATTTTTAGAGGCACTCCTCATGGCCGAGCTTCTTCTCTTAAAGTTAGGCCCTTTGGAGGAAAGCTTTTTTGGGGGTGGGGTGGGTGGGCAATGAGGGTTAAGTGACTTGCCCAGGGTCACACAGCTAGTAAGTGTCAAGTGTCTAAGGCTAGATTTGAATTCAGGTCCTCCTGAATCCAGGGCTGGTGCTTTATCCACTCTACTACCTAGCTGCTCCCTGAGGGAAAGTTTTAACTTTTTAGAGTGGCTTCCCTTCCCTTTCCTAAATTGTTAGAGAAGTTAATCTTTCTAGACATTGCAAAATTTGACCATCAGAATTGCAGATATCTGCGTAATTTCACATAACCACCTTTTCTTATGACCTAAAAGATGCTTAAAGTAATTTTAAAGTACTTTTTATTGAAGCTAGTTAAAATAACTTTTATGTTGCACTGAAGTTTCTTTAATGCCATCAGCACCTTTACTTAGCACTTGGCTTTTTCCTCACTTGCTCCTAATTTAAAAGAACAACAACAAAAAAAAAAAAACCACACACCACAAAACCAACAAAACAAAACATCAACCCAATACCAAGCCGCTGGCTTGTTGTCAAATGCAAAATCAAACATCTGGCACCAGATAAAGTGAGGTGGGAAATGCCCCTGCCTCCATGACTCATCGTTGTTTTTCAGACTTTGCCAACTGCAGTCAAATTTATGAACTTTTTCTTGAAGTATAGGGTGGGGGACAGGTTGTTGGTTCTAGCAATCTCCACCCTCTCTATGAAAATGTCCACCTTTGGGCATTTGGATGTAAATAGGGAATTAGAAGTGACTTGCTGACTTAAAATAATGATGTTACTAAACTTAACTTTTAATCTCTCTGAAATGTGAAATAAAATAGTTCAAGTGTGATGTCATTTTTTATATTTGGCCAATAGAAAATACAATTTGGAACATTCATTTAACTTAACTGTGACTGGTGAGAAGAGGCTTTGCTTTAAGGAGCAAAGAAAAGATATAAATGGAGTTGGTTTTATTAGCAGTTGCTACTCTAGCAATGTAGGGAGAAAAAAACCCAACTGTGTAAACACCTATTGAGAGATATCAAGCTTCATTCATTCAACAATCATATTGTTAATTAACATATATATGTGTATATATCTCTATATCTCTATCTATATCTATCTATCTATCTATCTATCTATCTATCTATCTATCTATCTATCTATCTATCTATCTATCTTGTCTCCCTAATCTAGTTGAAAACTTCTAGATGCCTAAAAGCACACACACACACACACACACACACACATACACACAGTATTTATATGTATGTATATACACAATACATATATGTATATATGTCTATATACACATATATATTTGTCTCTTCCTCTTGCTTAGTACAGTATAAAATACTATTAATAGCTAGCATTTATAAAGTATTTTGCAAAGCACTTTATGAATACTTCACTTTATTCTCACAATATCCTTAGGATGTAGGTGCTATTATCCCCATTTTATTCATTGCTGAGGATACTGAGGTAGACAGAGAGGTTGACTTGCCCAGGATCACACCATATTAAGTGTGTGAAGCTGTATTTGAATTCAGATTTTCTGGACTTCAAGGCCAGTGCTGCTCTATCCACTATGCCACCTATCTGCCTCTGATGGATATTCAAGAGAGACTTTTTATCAGTTCATTAGGCATTAATTAAGTTTCTTTTATGTGCAAGTTACCGTGGTAGATGCTGGAGATACAAAGACAAAACATAATTCTAACCCCCAATGATTTTATCTTCTACTTAATGAATAAATAAATGAAAAAATAGGCTGAGGAAAACTAGGTATGAGAAGTTGGAGTAAGTGTGTCCATGCTCACTTTAAGCAATGCCAAGAAGATTAGGATGTTAGATATGAATGCTTACTGGTTCAGCAGAAATTTTCCATAGTAACACTTCCCCTTTCCTCTCATGCATAACTAATTTTTCCCTGTCCTTGGAATTGGTGGAAGTGTTAAGTTTATGGAAAGAGGATGAATAGAAGCCTTGGGAGCAAGAGAGGCAGAAGAGGTAAGAGGTTCTTCTGAGCAATGCAGGGAAGTTCTTAACACCTGTGAGTCATATTCTTTGCTTATGAAATCCATTGAGACTGGAGATAGGGGCTCAATATTCATCATTCTTTCCTCCTTTCTTTGTCCTTTTTTTCTCACCAGGGCAGGTACCTGCTTGTGAACCTGTTGTTTTTCTGGGGAGCCATTATGCGTGTGTCTTAAAAGTTTGTTTACCCTTTTGCATTTGAAAGTTTACTTTGTTTTCTTAATCCTACAAATGCGGTAAAGCTGATGAATAACCTAATTGCTAAACTCTGTATGATATTGATTGAATGAAACATTGAGGGGTCATTTCAGCTGCCTGGGAGGAGAGAGAGTTTTAAAGTTGCTATATTTTACCAGAGTGAGATTCTGGCTTGGGTCTCAGAGTTAACAAAGAAAGTTATTGATTCATTTTTACAATTTCTCAAAGTAGAAAGAGCATGTGCATTCCAAGTCTCTGGACAGACAGTGAGGCAGGTATCTGCTGCTATTACCCTAGTCTGGTTTGAAAGGAAAAACACTCCTCCAGAGGGGAAGGTTCAAGGGAGTGGCTAGAGAGAACATCTTGCCCAGGAGGGTGCTGGAGCCAGCTGGAACCAGCTGGTTGTTAAATTTTCAGTATGAGCATTTATACTTATGAAATCACTACAAATCAGGGCTTAAATGCCATACCTTTTGAGGGCTCTTGAATGGCTGCTCCTGTGCATGCTGGTCTATAATGTCAATTAGTGGTGCTAGCTTTGGCTGCCATACTCTGTTGGCATATGATTGGATAAGATCCTCTATCGATCTTGACTGTATAGTCCTTGGACTTTCTCAGCCATCCAGGACCTGGCCTAGAAATCGTTAGTATAGCTTTCTCAAAAGAGTTCCTGTAAGGTCTATAAGGCACTTTACAAACCATAAAGAACTCTATAAATGCTAGCTATTGTTGCAATGGTGATTATGATGAACATCTCTTTCAAAAATGGTTCTCACTATATCTCTCATTGGATTATCACTTCATTAGGAATGAGATCCACAATATCCAGAGTATATAGAATCGCAGGACAAGGGTTGTAGTTTGCCATTCTACTTTAAAGCTTTTTCTTGTACTGCTACTGACTGGAGGTCATTGACCCTCACCCTCTATTCAGGAAAGATCATACACCTAAACCAGTGCTGTTGTCTTTCTAGCCCTATTGCCCCGCCAGGTCCAGGGTCTGTCAGACCACCTTTGGTGTTCTTCAGTTCATCACTAAAAATTAAAAAAAAAAACCAAACCAAAACAACATTGAGGGGCAGCTAGGTGGCGCAGTGGATAGAGCATCGGCCCTGGATTCAAGAGGACCTGAGTTCAAATCTGGCCTCAGACACTTAACACTTACTAGCTGTGTGACCCTGGGTAAGTCACTTAAACCCAATTGCCCTGCAAAAACAAACAAACAAACAAAAAACATTGAAACATTACTCAAGGTAAGCACAGAAGAAAACAGAGGTCCTCTAATAATCATTATGGGCTCGATTAGGAAAGAATAGAATTTGACAAATCCTTTTGGTATTCTGTGATGAGAAATAGGGTGGATCATTTTGAGTAAAGGAGCTACAACTAAGAAGTCCTTTCATTTTTCTTCTCTTCCTCCTTTTCTTTCCCCTTCCCTTACCACTTCCCATTTCACATGTCTTAGTTTTTTTAACCATGTCTTTTCCTACCTGGTTCAGCCATGATGTTAGAGTTTGTTGGAAGAGGAATATATGGCTGCCTCCCAGAGCAGGCATTATCCCAAAGAACAAGAGGATGAAAGATGGGAACCTTCAGATAGTACCAGAATGTAAGAGAAAAAAGGTTCATAACTTTACAGAATCATGAGATAAAAGAATTGGAGATAAATTTATGGAGGGAGGGAGGGAGGGAGGGAGGGAGAGAGAGAGAGAGAGAGAGAGAGAGAGAGAGAGAGAGAGGTATAGTGGTTATTTTAAATATAAGAGAGTGGAACATTTTGGAGTAGGACTCCTATCATAGCCTGAATCCAAAGAAAGCCTTAGGGAAGACATATGTAGAACAAAGGCTAAAAGCTAAGGATATTGGAATATCATTGAGAATGTGCTTCACTCAGTGTGGTAGCTCATGCAATTACCCCTTTGAACTAGAAAACATGGCACCAGTTACATCTCCATGTTCCATTCATTGCAATCCAATATAATCACAGGTGACTGTGGACAAGATACAATTTCTAAACTCTTTGTGTGTGTGACACTTGCTTTGGATGAGTTATACTTCTATTGCCAGTGTATCCTGTGGCTTTTTCATAGTGCTAATATATTTTGACCTTTTTGTAGTATTTGACACTTTTAACAGACTTTTTGCTATATCTCCATAGTTGCTCTCCTATTGGCTTCTGTGAAACACCTCTTTCTTGAATTATTCACTCTTTGTCTCCTTCACTGATTTCTCCTTTTGGCCCCTCCAAGTATGACCATTCCCCATGGTTTTCTCTGTTGTCCTCTTATCTTTCTGTGCTTGCTTCCTTGATTTCATACATTCCCATGTTTAAAATGATCACATCTCTGCAGGTGATTCCCAAACTTCTATCTCTAGCCATTTCTTGATCTTTTCTTGTTTTCTTCTGCCTTTGCACACATTTGAAAGGCCTCCTACTACATTTCTCAGTTGAAATCCTTCCCTTTCTTTCCATTTCAGCTCTGATACCATAGCCTTCATAAAGCCTTGTCAGAGACACTCATTTCTTCTGTGCCTGGTACAAGTTCTTTATAAGATTCATCATGAGGTTAAAACAATGATGATTTAACCAAATCAGAGAAAAATTTGACCCCCAAATTTGGAAATTATCAAGATTATTTGATATAAATATGGGTTTATATCTATGATAATTAATGATGAAACTAACCCTTTGTGTATATTATGCTATAATGAGAGTGTAATGCCATCACAATTAGCAGGACATTGAAAAAAATATAACTGTAATCTATAAAAAGCCTCAAAACAGTTAAAAAACTTGAAAATAGACTTTTTAAAGTATTTAAATTTTTTCTAAATAGTTTCAGTGGCTTTTGAATCCATCTGTTAAAATATTAAAATATAACACCTCTTGATTGGTTTTTAAGAACGACTGATTGACACCAGGGGAGATGGATATTTACTAGCTAAATTCCAACAAAGCCTTTTGTAAAATTAGTGGATGGGATTGAAAAATAAGTACCATGATAAGCACAGGCAATGATGTACTTTTTCTAATTTTACCTACATGTGTAGAGGAGATAATTTTTTCATCTAAGACAGCCATTTAAAATCAAGTATTAAAATAAACTAAATTTAAAATCAGATTTTCAAATCATTGTATCACAGTATGATTAAAATTAATGAAGATTTTCAAATTAGGATAAAAGCATATCTAATCACATTGCTGTCACTTAACTCTTTAATATTTTTACAAGAGCAAAAACATTTTTTGTAATTTTTTTGTGTGTGAGGCAATTGGGGTTAAGTGACTTGCCTAGGGTCACATAGCTAGTAAGTGTAAGGTGAGGCCTGATTTGAACTCAGGTCCTCCTGAAGCCAGGGCCGGTGCTCTATCTACTGCACCACCTAGCTGCCCCTATTTTTGTAATTTTAACATGAAATAGATTTTTTTGAAATCCAGCTTAGTTTGTTTTATCTCATTTTTGTTTAGTTTCTATTTTGTGTATGTTTTATAATATATATATATATTTAAATTTTTTATGAACTAGAAAATGAACAAAAGTTACCATTTTCTTATATAAGACCAGCAAAATAGAATTTTATATTAAACCTTGAATTTATTAATATGGCTTATTAAATATATATGCATATGTGCATATATGTATTCAATTTAAGATGGAAGTACCAATTTTGCCCTGCTTGCTATGTCCCACTCTGAGCTTCTTTGTCATTTATTCTGTGTGATTTTGGAATATTTCATTGACATTCTTTTCTTTCTTTCCTTCTGACTTTTGTATTACTGCCTTTATCTTCCCACAATTCTCCCATCTCAAATAAAATTCTTCTTGTAAAGAGTAATATAGTCAAACAAAACAAATTTGTACTGTTAATCAAGTTTGAAATTTTATGTCTCACTCAATATTTACAGTACTTCATCCTTCCATCAAGAGGTAGAAAGCATACTTTATCAACAGTGTTTTGCAGTGGTTGTCAGAGCATCGATCAGAGTTCTTATGTCTTTAAAAATTATTTTCCTTTACAATGTTGTGATTATTGTATAAATAGTTCTGATTCTACTCAATTCATTCTGCATAAGTGCATGTAAATCATTTCAGGTTTCTCTTAATCTATCCTTCTTGTCATTCTGCAAGGCATAACATTCCATTATATTAATATGTTATAATTTATTCATTCTTTAATTGATAAGTACCCACTGTTTTTAGTCCTTTACTATAACAAAAAGTGCCACTATGAATATTTTTGTACATATGAGTTATTTCCCTCTGTCTTTGATCTTTTTCTGGGCACATGACAAGTAGTATTGCTGAGTCAAGGGCTATATGCACAACTTGGTGACTTTTTGGGTATACTTTCAAATTGCTTTCCAGAATGGTTGAACAAATTCACAGCTTCACCTACAATGCATCAGTGTGCCTTTCCTCGCACAATCTCTTCAACAAGTGTCTGTTTTCTTTTTTTTTGGTCATGTTTGAAAATCTTATGGATTTGAGGTAGAACTTGAGAATTGGTTTTTTATTGGCATTTCCCTTATTATTAATGACTTAGAGTATTATTTTCATGTGGTTATTGATAGCTTGAATTTTTTCTCTTGAGAATTGCCCGTTTGTATCCTCGGACCATTTGTCTTTTGGGGAATAGCTCTTATCCTTATATGTTTGAATAAATTCTGTATACATCTTGAATAATCATAACTTTATCAGAGAAATTTGCCACAAAGATTTTTACATATGTAATTCATAAATAGATATGCATATATATTGAGGGTGCATGCTCACAATATTTTTACTTCTAGGGGAGTGTGGTCCAAAAAGTTTGGAGATTGCTGCACTAAGAACTGTGTTCCATTTATTGAATTATTAGACTGTTATAAAATACAATTATCTTAGTATACTGAGTTGGAACAGCAATCCACATACGTTTATTAAGTATAAATATTATGGTCCACACTGAATGAAGAACATTAAAAATTGTTAGTGATTCTTGTCCTCGAGGACCTTGCAATTCATGGTCAAGAAGCAATACTACCACTCATGAAATAATTGGAGAATGATATAAGCCAGTATGTAATTGGGTGCAAATGGGTATGGTAGAGACTGGAAGAGCTACTAGAGTGTCCTAAGGCCATTACCTTTCAGATTTAACCTAAGATAGAGGCTTTCCTCAGAGGCAGAATGCTTTTTAAAAGTAGCACCTCATCAGGAGCTTCCTCTATGATCCATTAAGAGCTGTGCTTATAAATCCCTTAGTCCACAGAGTAGTGAATAACAGTTGTGTAATAAAGAGAAGAGGCTACAATTGGTGGTAAGGGAAACATCGATCTCCCTCTTGACTAGTAGTTTGCTAACGTGCCAACAAGGATATTTCACTTTATGAGTTCCATGGGGTGAGGTTGCAGTTCTACTCTTGCCTAAAGTTAAAATGTTGAGATGCCTTCTTCTGTGGCAATGCAGAGGACTTGCTTCCTGCCTCTGTGATACTCTTGTCATTTGTTGGCTAGTGGAATAGGGCAGGAATCCATTCTTAACAGGAGGCCTGTCAAGGCAAGGCACAATGGGGTACATCCTTATCAGTACTCCATCTTTTAATTATAGTAATATTGAAGGAATAGTCACTCAACTAACAAAGACTGACTTTTCAGCTGCTATTTTATGGTGCTATTAACTCAGATACACCATTACTTTAATGTAATTTTTATTATTACAATTAAGGGTTGACTTGATTTTATTGGAGTTGCGTTTTGATTTTATAGGCAAATTTCACAGTAAAATTCAACTTAAAACATTCCTCTGAATTTAAAGTGAAAATATCTGCAAATACTGTATTTAAGAAAAGTTATACTGCTCTTTTCTTACAGATCTGATGTCAAATCATACATATGACTGATTACTTTTGTATAAGGGCAAATGTTTCCTGCTATAATAGCTACTTAACAACTAAAGAGAAACCAACTTGGCAGATGCCATCAGTGGTGTTACAAGCAATCGCTTGCTTATTAACTTCATCAAGTCTAATTACTTTAGGTTCATTGTCCATTTTCTATGAACTGGTTTTACTATTGGGGAGGAAGGGATTAAATGTAAAAGTTGTTTTTCTTTTAGCTGAATCCCAGAGGAAGGAATTTCTTTGGATCAAAGTGAGCTTTTATTGTTTGTGCAATGCAAAGTTGTAAAAATTAAGACAAGCCACTCAGACAAGCCAGATTCTGTCCCTACAATTTTAGCCTATACAAAAGCAGGACATTTAGGGGACTCGGTGTGGTCTGTTTATACACTGAAGATACACATTAATATATCCAGATGATCCAAAGTCTGCCTTTGGACTTTGGAAGGTTTCAGCCATGTAATTTTAAGGGTTTTTATTTTTATTTTTTTTGAGAGAGCAAAAGAATGTAAAAAACGTATTTGTACTAACTAGATTAAGCTGTTAGTAAACATGTCCCTTTTAAATTAAGTGATGGTGAAGACAAAGAAAGTGCTTTGTTGTTGTCAGCTGGATTTGTCTTAAGTCAAAGGGACAAACAAGTTAAGCAGCAGATCCTCTTTAAATCCCTAATGGGAAGGCAGATTAAATCTGAAAAGGTCTGTAAAATGAGTAAAAATTAAATTAGATTCTTCCTTCCATTTACTTGGGCTAAAGCCCTCTCTTCCCTTTCTCTTCTTTGGCTTTCTTGAGGCTGGTTGTGGGGTGGGGGTGGGTGAGAACCTGGTTTTTCAAAACTAAATTAACATAGGAACAAATATTACCCAGGAATGTGAATTCTTTTCAAAGCTTGCCACTTGTGATGAATAAGTCCCTGCTTGGTAAGTGGCTGATGACACATCACTGTGGCAGCTCTAGAGTCTCAGCCCAGGGATAATTAATCTCACTATCAGCACAGCTAAACAGAGGGAGCTTGTTCAACATTTATGTTCTAGTGCTGTTCATTGGGCTGGGCCCCTTAAAACTGGCTGTCCCTGAATCAGGTACTCACTTCCTGTGATTACACTGCTTTAATCACTTGGGCCTTGACTCATTTAAAAAAGAAAAAAGATACTTGGGTTCACTGGGATCTTTGATCTGGGTCTCTGAGACTTGTGAAGGGAATAGTCTTGAAAGTAAAACAACAGGTCTTCCAAACCCAGTGGAATAATAGAATCTTAGAGTTGAAATGTTAAAGAAAAAATTGCTATGGACATACAATGTTCATTTGAGTGACCTTCAGGGTCGATTTGAATGCTTTTCCATTTAAAAAATAAATATGTGTTAATGCCTGAAGATAGTCTGTGTCATAAGAATGCAAAGAAACTGAGATGGACATTTTTAGGAACAAGTGTTGAGAGTCTCTTCTATTTCAGCCACTAATGGAGCAGATTAAAACTTAAAGGCAGGGGCAGCTAAGTGGCGCAGTGGATAAAGCACCGGCCCTGGATTCAGGAGTTCCTGAGTTCAAATCCGGCCTCAGACACTTGACACTTACTAGCTGTGTGACCCTGGGCAAGTCACTTAACCCCATTGCCCCATAAAAAAACCCAAAAACCAACCAACCAAACAAAAAACAAACTTAAAGGCAATAAGATAAATTTCCTTAGCACCTAGGCTCTGTAAGGTGAATAAAACAGTTTTATTTGTTGATGGGCATCAGTCTGATCTCAGGCAAATAATAACAGTTTAAAAATAATGTAGTAATAGTTTATATTCCACAATCATGTAGCATTAGATAGTAGGTGACTATGTGCCAATACTCCTGTGCCCAGGGCCCTGGTCCAATATTTGGATAATGACAGAAGCAAAAAGAAGGTGATGGTGCTAAAGTACCAAGCTTCTGAAGCATTAGCATGTGCTTTAGCACTCCCTTATCAGTTGAGTGGTGACTGCTTGAAGATACTGATCAGGAAGAAGCCTCATCAGAAACAAGCAAGAACTCTTTATATCCAAATTGTTGGCAAAGCAGGGCTAGGCTAAGCAGGCAGGCCAGAACTGCCCCAGAGCAAAAGTTATCAGCGCCCTCAGCAAGATGTCAGGGAATCTTCTGTTGTGGGCTTCTTCTGGTTGTAGGGAAGTAGTGGCAGCAGTAGTAGTAGTAGTAGTAAATTAACATTTATATAGTGCTTACTATATGGTTATTATTTGCATACTACAGTTCCGGGAACTGTGCTAAGTGCTTTACAAATGCCATCTCATTGGATCCTCACAATGATCCTGGGAGGTATGTGCTATTAAGATCTTTGTTTTACAGATGAGGAAAGTGAGGCACATAGAGGTTAAGTGACTTGCCCAGGATCACACAGTGTCTGAGGTTGGATTTGAACTTAGATTTTCCTGAATCTAGGCCCATCACACTATCCCCTGGATCACCTAGCTGCCTTCTAGGTAATGAATGATCTTTTGCCAGTCTAGGATGCTAACTGGTAGAGTTCCTGTTTATAATTTTGGATCCTCAGCCTAAGAATATTTGTCTATTTTTTTTTAATGTCCAGGGCCATCTCCTGTCATCCTGATATGTATCTTGACACCCGACCCAGATGACTCTGGAGGAAAGAGTGAGGTGGGTGACCTTGCACAGCCCTCCCTCACTTAAATCCAATTCATTGTAACTCATGACATCACATCCCGATGTCATGGTTATCTTCAAGATGAAGACAAACAACAACAACAACAGCAGCAAAAACATATGTTTATAGAAGGACATTGAAGAGGTCAGTATCTGCTAGAATCTAAAAAATTCCAAATACTTGTCCACTCAAGCGCTTTGGAGACATGGCTCTGTAAGAGTACCTGAAAAGACAGCTTTTATTTCCCTCTGTCTTAGGAAAAGTAGAGAATTGAAATCTCTTGAGAGGCAAGAAGTATGGGCAAGCATGTTGAGGGAATGATCAAGGGCCCAAGAGGAGCATTGTGTCAAGAAGAGAGATTGTGGTTGTAAAAGCAAGAGCATTGTTAATGGCTACCCTACTACTCTCTCTGGGCCCAAATGTCTAATTACATGGACTACCAGAGGCTGAGTGGTGGACTACTTCTCTGAAACATGACCAGAGAGAGATCATTGCTATTGCCATGATGGGATAGAATATGTGACCTGGTTCCTGGGAACTATCCATGGTGAAACTTCTTTCTCTTCTTGGGGAGACTATCTATCTATCTATCTATCTATCTATCTATCTATCTATCTATCTATCTATCTATCTATCTCTATATATGTATATGCATATCTATATCTCTATCTATATGTAGACCTCTATCTATATCTGTTCCAAAACAATTTCTGTTTCTTTAAAGTTTATATTTCCCATTTATGTTCACATTGTCTCTAAAAGCCAGTATTAAGTTAAAACTACAGCTATTTCATTGAATTATTATCTGTATTCTGTTTGCTCAAGATTAGATGAGAAGGAGATTATGGTGAGAGTGGGAAGACATTGTTTTTTTTTTTGCATTTGTTTCCCTGTCCTATGCTCCTACCACAATTTTTGGTACTTGCTAATGGCTTAATCAAATGATTGAATGGATGTTTAGAGTAGAAGGGTGATGGAGTCTATCAGACAGATGGTGGAAGAGGTACAGACCAAAGACAAACTTCTCTGATCCCAGAATTGTTCATTGCCTGGAAAAAGAAATTTAATGGTTTTTACTCAGTTCTCAAGTCCCGCCAAGTCCTGTCTGTTTTACCTTTGCACTATCTTTGGTATGGGCCCTCTTCTGTCCTCTGATAAGGCTGCCACCCTGTTGCAGGCCTTCATCACCTCCTGCCTGGACTATTGGAATAGCCTATAGGTTGGTCTCTCTGCCTCAAGACTGCCCACTTTGGTCCATTCTTCACTCGGCTATCAATCTGATTTTCCTAAAGCGCAAGGCTGACTACATCACTCTACTTTCCTATTTAATAAATCCCAGTGGTTTCCTATTACCTCCGGGATCAAGTTTGTAATCCCTTTATAACTTGGTCCCCTCTTACCTTTCCAGGCTTCTTACACCTTACACACCCCTATGTACTCTTTGATCCACCAATATTTGCTTCCTTGCTGTTCCTTGCACAAGACAATCCATCTCCCAGCTCTGGCTATTTTCACTGGCTGTCTTCTGTGTCTGGAATGTGCTCTCTCTCTTGTTAAGGGTTAAAATTCTAGCTAGTCTGTCTAAAATATCTAATGAGTGGTCGCCAATAAATTATAAGCTTCAGCAAGAGTTAGACTTTTAAGCATTTATTAAGGAGAATAAGAATTTGATAAAGAGAGAGAGAAAGGCCTAGATTCCTATCTATTAAAGGGAGAGCACATTTCTAGCTCCGCTCTCCACCCGAGTCCAGAGGCAAGAGCCTCAGCCCGAGCGCTACTCTCTTCCTTCTTCCTCCCACTCATCCGCGTCACTTCCTGATGCCAAAGAAAAGACTCCTGGTCTTGCCCTCAAAGACCTTCGCTTCATGGGCAGAACTCTTCTACAGTAAGTATCCAGCAGGTGGCATTATTCCAATCGTTACACTCTCATCTCCATTTCTGGGTTCCTCTGGTGCCCTTCAAGTCCCAACTAGAATCCCACATTCTAAAGGATGCCTTTCCTAATCCCTATTAATGTTAGTGTCTTCCCTCTGTTGATTATTTACAATTTATCATATATATATGTACATACACACAGACACACATATATATGTATAAATGCACATATGTGTGTATGTAGTTGTTTGAATAATGTTGTCCCCATTAGACTATGAACTCCTTGAGAGTAGGGGCTGTATTTTGCCCTTCTTTGTATCGCCAGTGTTTAGCACACGACTTGGCACATAGTAGGTGCTTAATACATTCTTCTTGATGGACTGATCATACACACTGGGTTTCTTTATGTATTGGAAATTTAGAATAATAATAAAACCTACAGAGGTGGGGTTCAGTGTTGGTAGGGTATCATGGAACAAGGTACCACTGGGGAAATAAAGTCAGAGTTATGCTGATTGTATTGAAATTAGCTTTTGAATTCATAATTCTTGTCTTCAATACATCTGCCTCTGCCTGCAGACAAAGAAGGAACCTTCTACATAAAGTTACTTGAGGGGTTCAGAAGCATTGTTGGAGCTGAAACAGTGAATTCTGAGGCTAGGCCATCCATCAAAGGATCAATCAATATTTAAGTGCCTACTGTGTAGCCTCCCACTGTGCTAGACACTGGGGCTACAAAGATAAAGGTTCAGTAATACTTACCCTCAAGGTGCTTATATTCAACTGAGGGAGGAGAGAGATAACATGTTCACAAATAAATAAATGCAGGGTATGCATGCATATATTAATATATGACATTTTAAATATGCATATAAATATATATGAACATGTATCACACACATATATGTACTCTATATAAACATATTAATATATTTAACACACACAAAGTAATGGGGGACACTAATACCTGGGAGAATCAGGAAAGATTTCTTGAAGGAGGTGACCCTTGAGCTGAGTATTAATGGGAGCCGGGGGGCAAGGGGCAGAAAACATAGAGGTGAATAGGAAGAGCACCAGGAACGAGAGCCAGAAGACAGAAGAGTGTTCTGGGAATTAAATGGTCCTGACTGTGGAGGTGGTTGGGAAGCAAAGAGAAAGTTTATGGTTGGGTAATTTTGCCTGGATTTATCCCCAGGCAAGAGGATTACCAAAAAACAAAAACAAAAACAAACCCCACAAAATACTTGCAATGTAGTTTTCATTAAGCTTAGAAACTTATTCCATTTAACTTACATCATTATAACCTCGATTTCTTTATAAAAGGTTCATTTGCTCATTTTTTCAAAAGAGTGAACATAAAAGTAGGCTAAGCCTTGTTCCTCCAGTAACTCCTTTGGTGATTGGGAAAACAAGGTCCTTTCTATCTGGGATCCAGGTAACCTCTGTCCCCTTTCACAGGTCAAAACAGCTTTCTTTGCAGCCACCTAAATGACAAGTCAGGAGCATCTCTGGATTCTCTTCTAGCCTTTTCCTGAGCAAGTCTCTCTTCTTTTCTGGGCACATGACACTACTCAGATCTCTAGAGCTTCACTGCTCTGCTTCTCCAACATTCTTCACCTGGGGTCTATGAACTTGTTTTAGAAATAACATTCTGATAAGTGTATAGCAATGTAATTGATTTCCTTTGTAATCCCACATATTTTATGAATTTGAAAATCCATTATTTTGAGAAAGGTTCCATAGGCTTCACCAGACTACCAAAGGATCCTGTGCCACAAAGGTTAAGAATCCATGCTCTGTTTTACCAAGTTTGATGGAGATGGTCAATGGAACACAGTAATGGAATGAATGGGTTGTTCACTGAGCAAAAGATACATTAAGGAATAGTGTGTCTTTTCTGGGGGCACATCATGCCCAGGTACCTGATCTCCTTAACTCTGGGGATATACATTTTGGAGTTTCCACCAGCTATGGATATTTACTTCTTGGGGCCATTATAGAGGGTATGCTTGGTCAGGTATGGGTTAGTCTCTAGATACTCTGAGGTCCCTTCCAACTCTGAGAGTCTTGGAATCTTTTTGTCCACGGACAAATCCTCTTTGAACTTTCATTTCTTCCATCGGTAAAATCAGAATATTGATATCTATAGTACCTATTTCCCAGAGTCATCATAAGAGTCAAGTGAGGTCATGTATATGAAAGCCTTTATAAAACACAGATGTAACCCTTGTATGGAATTGGGAGCATCTGCTTTCCATGTGCTTCATCCTCATAGATGCCCCAGGAATGGTGTATCATAGGATTTAGGCCTTAAACATCTATTCTAGCTCTCTCATTTTAAGAATAAGGAAGCTGAGCCTCATATAGACTGAATGACTTATTCCAGGCCAGTCAGGTAGCAAGGCACCAATGAGAATAGGTAACTAGGAGATGAAATGAACCACAGAGATAAAAACAAGGACCCTTTGCCTTTCTTTGTATCCCTTGAACTTAGTAGAGTGTCTGGCACATCTCTTGTTGACTGACTGACTGACTGAACCAGAGGAGGAGTGAAGAGGCTTCAGTAGCTAAGGAGAGCAGGGGAAGGTGAGTTTAGGGCAATGTAGGTAAAAAGTCCTGTTGAGCTTAGCACATTCAGAGGACTTGTGTCCCCAGGGAAGATTTTTGCTATATAATACTGTAAACATTGGCATCTTCACTCTTGAGTGGTACTGTAAGGACTTATTAAGTCATAGCTACTGGAAGAATTAGGCTATACAGTTAGCCAATTAGGCTAACTCCCTTACTGATTCTATATAAACAATATTATGTTGATGAAATGTCCCTGGGGAAAGTAGGATGGACTTAAAGCGTGTGTTGGGGGGTGAGGGAGAAATGGAGTGGAGGGTAGGAGGGAAGCTGTACAAAGTAGGGCCAGGGGCTGGAGACTCTGGGTCTTTGGGGCCTGTGCCAGAGTTGGGCTGAGCAGTGGAGCTCTTTTGGTAGCCCTAGGTATAGGGCAACCCCAAGTAAAGAGTAGCCTAATAAAGTATGGAAGGACATGATAAGCAGAGAAGGCATCAGTGAAAACTGGACTGGTTGCTAGTAAATAAAATAACCACAATGGTACAATAAAGTTTTCCATAAAATGATGTGCCATATTCATGACTTTATTGGAAAATGTAGTTGGTTGGCATAACTTTAAGTGGAGTATGACTGTACAGGTGTTTCCTCGGGACTGAAAGTAGAAGCTTTGATAGAGCATCATAAATACAGAGCCAGAAATGATCTTGGATAATCTAACCCTGTCATTTTGCAATAGAACCAACTGAAGCCCATGAAATCAAATGAATTGACCACAGTAACTCAGTAAGTTTCAGAGATAGGATTCAAACCTAGTTCTTCTGACTGCAGAGCCAGTCTTCTTTCCACTGTACTAAACTAACTACTGGCTATGTATCTTCTGGAACACTGAGTTGTTTTAAAGAAACTGAAGCTTCGGTGACCATGGAAACAAACAACCCAGGTATCATTTTAATTTTTTTTAGTCATTGAAAGTATCTTTATTTAAAATTGTTCCTGTCCATCCTTTGAAAGACTTTGGGTTAATAAAATGAATAACATGAACATTCTTTTTTTATTACTGGCAGCTAGGTAGTGCAGTAAATGGAGGGCTGGGCATGGACTCAGGAAGATCTGACATCAAATCTGGCCTCAGACAGTAGCTGTGTGACCCTGGGCAAGTCACTTAACTCTGTTTACCTTAGTTTCCTCATCTGTAAAATGAGCTGGAGAAGGAAATGGCCAACCACTCCAGTATCTTTGCCAAGAAAACACCAAATGAGGGTGTCACGAAGAGTCAGACAGGACTGAAATGATAGAACAATGATGATATAAATTGTTAGTTATCTTGGAGGCAGGCAAGTGTTTATTTCCAGTGGTGTAGAACAGTTTTATTCCACAATCCGTTTAAGGAGAACCAGACTAGGAAGCTATTACAGGCTTTCTTATTCATTTGACAACTTTGCTCAGAATTTTGGACCATAATTCTTCTAGGCTTTATCCCTTGTCAACATTTTATGTTTCTAATTTGCCTAATGGTTCAATAGTGCTAATATCTATTTCCAGAGACATATATCCCAGTCTTTGAAAACTGCCCTTCCTCCTTTTTCAGTAAGTACCAAGATGAAGAATTCATTTTAGTCATGGCTAGAATTTATTAAAACTAAGAGTCCACCAACAAGAACAGAAACATCTTACAGTATAATTAGATACTGAAGTCTTGCCTCAGGACTGCTTTGCGTAAGAAATGGTTATTGAAATTGAAATACAAATATAGTGGCATGGATCAATATAAAGAAAAGTAATATTGGAGCATCCAGAAATATGGTTTGAATGACATTCTGGTTTTGTTTTTGTGTCTTTCTTGAAAATAATAACTTTTCCCCAAATCTTTCATATAGTAACAAATATATTACAGGTTGGCCTGTTGCCATATTCATTTTAAATTGGACCTCATAAATGTTTCATGAGGTCCAATTGAATGGGATTGCTTTTCCTGGCAATGAGCCTGTGTGGACAGCATCTTAAAACATTGATGCTATTTTAATGGAACTTCAGGAAAAAATTGTGAGGCATTAATAGGTTTATTAATAAATTGCTCAACACCAAGACTACACATCAAGAATGTTCTGAGAAAAGTCTGGAAAGCAATATTTAGTAATTACTCTCCTGTTTTCTTTTGACAGGTGGCAGAAATGTAAGCATACAAAACATCAAGCTATTATTAGAATTCAAAAATGGCCTTTTTAAAACAACAAAATGTAATAGTATTTGAATTCTTCCTGACAAAATGATATGATCTTCAGTCACAGATCTTCCACTATTCTTGTTGGGAAATTGACTTAAACTCAAATGTGGACAGAATGATATTGAAAGAGAGAGAAAGTATAAGAATACTGGGCACTTCATTGGCTGATATGTGGGTGGTGGAAGTTGAAGAAAGGAACCATCAGCAGTAGTAAAAAAGATTGATCTGAGGATTTGGAAAACAGAAACCAAAGAAAATGGAAGCTGGGTTTCTAGTGACACTTTTTCAAGATTCTCAATTTTTCTCAGGCTTATACCAATTCAAATCCTCCTCTGCCATTCTGTCGAGCCATTAATAACCAAAGATTGGTTTTGCAATGTATAAACCAAATAAGCTTTTATAAAAATTTCTGAGCTGGAAGGGACCCTAGTTATAATCTAATCCAGATCTTTCATTTTATAGGTTAGGAAACTGAGGCTGGAGAATTGAAGTACTAAGTGTTACCAAATTTCAAGTGTTCTTTCCTCTACATCCATGGTCCTTCAATTGTTTTTTGGTGTGGATTCCTTTGGTAATCTGGTGAAGCCTATGGACCCCTTCTTAGAGTAAAATTTTTAAGTGCATAAAATAAAATTCATAGGATTGCAAAGGAAATTACATTGGAAAATAGTTATCAAAACATTAAAACCACAAGTTCAGAGACCCCAGGTTAAGAACCCTTGCCAACGAGGGTAGTAACAGTATAGGAATAAGAATCATAGTAGAGACACTCCAAATATACAGGGGACAAAATCCAAATAAGGAGCCAACCATAAAAGCCATGACTTTTAATGTATATACACACAGATGCACATAAGGATGAGTAACAAGCTAGGGGTGGAGGGGTCAGAGAACTGGAGATTCTCTCTAATCATAGGTTGATATCAATGGTACCACTGAAAGTAGAATTCTGAAGGGACAATCAGTCCAGGAAGCACGGGGAACTCTCAAGAATGAAATCTTGAAGCTAAAAGGAAAAACAATTCCATGGGAAAGAAAAGGGGAAGAATTATCTAAAGAGACTTATGTAGATGCCCATTGATAAATGGAAGGTTTTTTAAAAAATATCATTTTATTTTTCCCCAATTGCATGTAAAAAATAATTTTGCCATTAAAAAATGTTTTGAGTTCCAAATTCTATCACTCCCTCCCCGCCCCATCCCTCCCTGAGGTTGTAGGCGATCTGATATAGATTATGCATGTGTAATCAGGTTAAACATTTCCAAATTAGTCTTTTTGTGCAAGAAGACTCAGAAGGAAGGAAGGGAGGGAAGCAGTGAATAACTGAAAGTCTGTATTCAGACAACATCAGTTCTTTCTCTGGAGGCTGATAGCATTTTTCATCCTAAATCCTTTGAGATTGTCTTGGATCATCATATTGCTGAGGAAAGCTAAGTTATCCAGACTTCTTTATTGTACAGGATTGCTGTTACTGTGTATAATGTTCCCCTGGCTCTGTCCATTTCACTTTCTATCAGTTCAAATCTTTGCAGTTAAAAAAAATATCTTGGAGAAGTGTAAATTTTAAAACAATGTGCAGAAGTTGGAAGTGAGGATAGATAATGCAGGATAAAATGTGACACAACTGTAACGATTGGAATGATGCCACCTGCTGGAGACTTACTGTAGAAGAGTTCTGCCCATGAAGCAAAGGTCTTTGAGGGCAAGACCAGGCTTCAGGAAGTGACGCGGACTAGTGGGAGGAGGAAGGAAGAGACTGGCGCTTGGTCTCACTCTCTTTCCTTTGGACTCTGGTGGAGAGCGGAGCTAGAAATGTGCTCTCCCTTTAATAGATAGGAATCTAGGCCTTTCTCTCTCTCTTTACCAAATTCTTCTTTTCCTTAATAAATGCTTAAAAGTCTAACTCTTGCTAAAGCTTATAATTTATTGGCGACCACTCATTAGATATTTTAGACAGACTAGCTAGAATTTTAGCCCTTAACACAACCCTGTAAGAATAGTATTGGGAATATTAAAGTTTAGAATGAGTTGATTTTGGTGAGGAAAGCTAGAGACAACAAAAAGGATTTTTAGTTATCTTGAATAAAAGAGAAGGATTAAAAAGAAGAGGACCACTTATCAGGTTGGATGGATTGATGATAATAAGTGAGAGAAAAGCCATTCCTACTCAACTCTTTTGTTTTGCTTTTCTTTGACAAGGAAATTGATTTTTGGAATGGAAAACACAAAAATGGCAAATAGTGTATCTGAGGTGTCATCAGGCACAGTTAAACAATATCCTAGCATTTTGAGCCACTACCAGTGATCTTTGAAAGATCATGAAAACCAGGAGTGGTGCCTTAGGACTGAAGAAAGATGAATGCTAGTTTGATTATCAGGAGAGAAGAGAGTAGAGTCTCACTGGAGTTCTTTGAGTTTGACTCCTATTTCTGACAAAATTCTAGAAGATATTAAAGGGCTAACTAGTGAGTATCTGCAAAAGAAGATAGTGATCAAAGAGTCAGCATGACTTCCTACAGAAATGCACATGCTAGACTCACCTCATTTCCTTTTTTTGCCAGGATAACTAGACTAATAAACTATAGGAATTTTGTAGATATAGTTTATGTAGACTTCAGCAAAGCATTTGATAAAATCTTTCAGGCTATTTTTTTTGTGGAAGATCTGGAAAGTTGTGGCTAGAGAATAGTGAAGGGAAGTGGATTCAGAGCTTGAATGGCCACACCCAAAGAGGAGTCATTGATGCCAGTTGCAAAAGGTTGCCAATCAAGAGCTCTTCTAGCACATTACTAGTTATTCTTTAAATAATATGCTCTCTATTTTTTTTTACAGGAGTTGAATTTAAGGTCATTGATTAAGGTTGTGCTTCATGATCATCAGAAATAGAAGAACTGTATCTTTTTCTTCTTCTCTACCTCCCTCATCCCTTCCAATGACTCCCATTCTCCAGAGCCCATGGTTTCATACTGCTTCCATCTGCTAACACTCTTCACTTGGTAGCACTCTTTATCTTAGTGTATTCCCAGCAGCATTCTATTCTCCAGACCTTTTCTTTGCCTTCTCTTGACTCCCATCCCATCAATACTCATTTTGTATCTCAATTTTTTTAAGGTTATTGGCTAAATAATCTGGGATATCCAACTTAACTAAGGTTTGAACAACTGATAATAGACACATTGGAAAACATGGACAAATTGGAGCACTTCAGAGGAAGATGATTAGGGTGGAGGGAGAATTGAAAACCATGCTATTTGAAGGAACTCGGGGTGTTTAGCATATGGAAGAATTGGAGGTGAGAATGGCGAACATGACAGTAGGATTGTAGAATCATATATTTAAAGCTGGAAGAGACCTTAGAGGTCAAGTCTAACCCCCCACTTATTTTATGAAAGCAGAAACAAAGTCTCAGAAAATTTGCCCAAGATCACACAGGTACGGGGCAGCTAGGTGGTGCAGTGAAGAGAGCACAGGCCTTGGGGTTAGAAGGATCTGAGTTCAAATTTGGCCTCAGACATTTACTAGCTCTGTGACTCTAGGCAAGTCACTTAACCCCAACTGCCTCAACTCCTCCACCCCCCAAAAAACAGAAAGATTTGCCCAAGATCGTACAAGTAGTGAAGTAATCTTCAAGTGCTTTAAAGGAAGATAGGTGGAATAGAAATGAGACTTCTTCTGTTTGGCCTCAAAGGGCAGAGTTTGAAGCATTAGATGGAAGTTGCTTAGAGGAAGACTTCATTTTACCATAAGGAAATACTTCTTCACTATTAATATGTATGAAAGTGAAAGGGACTGTCCTGGTAGGTAATAGGTCCCTTGTCATTGGAGGTTTCCAAGGCAAGTCTGGATGATTGGTCAGCCAACAAGCATTTATTAAGCAAGCACTGACTGTGGGCCAGGCACTATGCTAAGCACTGGGGATACAAAGAAAGGTAAAAACAGTCTTTGCCCATAAGGAACTCATCTTCTAATGGGGGAGACAATGTGCAAATTTGGTACATGCAAGATATAGATAGAAACTAATTTCAGGGGCAGCTAGGTGGCACAGTGGATAAAGCCCTGGCCTTGGATTCAGGAGGACCTGAGTTCAAATTTGACCTCAGACCCTTGACTTGACACTAGCTGTGTGACCCTGGGCAAGTCACTTAACTGTCATTGCCCTGCAAAAAAGAAGAAAAAGAAAGTAATTTCAAAGGGGAAGGCACTAAAAGTAGGGAATGGCTGAGCATTTCTGAGCTGTCTGAAGGAAGTCAGGGAAACTGAGACATAGATGGGGAGGAAGAGCACTCCAGGCACTGAGGAATAGCCAGTGGGATTTGAATGGAGTGTCACGTGTGAGAGAGCAGCAAGCAGGTCTGTATCCTAGCTCTGTCAGAGAATTTATGGAGGGGAATAAAGGATTAGAATACCGGAGATAAGTGAAGGGGATAGGTTGTGAGTAGCTTTGAAAGTCAGCCGAAGGACTTAATATTTAATCCTGGAGGCAATAGGGGGCCCACTGAGTTGAGTGTGCAGGACAGTCACGTGATCAGATCTATGCTTTTGCAACTTAATGGAGGATAGATTGCAGTGGGAAGAGATATAGGCAGGGAGACCAATTAAAAAGCAATTTGAGAGGGCAGCTAGGTGGCACAGTAGATAAAGCACCAGCCCTGGATTCAGGAGGACCTGAGTTCAAATCTGACCTCAGACACTTGACACTTACTAGCTGTGTGACCCTGGGTGAGTCACTTAACCCTCATTGCCCCTCCAAAAAAAAGCTATTGGAATAGTCCAGGTGTAAGTTGATTAATGCTGGTACCTTGGTGACTGCTGTGTGAATGGAAATAAGGGTTACATGTACAAGAGATGTGAAGGTAGAAATGACAATACTTGGCAACTGATTGTATATTTGGGATGAATGAGAATGGGGAGTTTAGGATGACAGCCATGCCTGTTCAAGTATGGCTTCTAGATAACTTTTTAGGTCCCTTTCTACTCTGAGATTCTGTATTTTATGTGTCTCGCCTTTTTGGAGAACAGTTGCATCTTTAACATGAGTAAGATGAGGGCTTGGACTTCATGGTCTTTGAGATCTCTTTCAGTTATAATTTTCTAAAATTCTAGAATGCAAGAAGCTGGCAGTGCTTTCATTCAAAGGAGTAACATGGATTCATGTCTCAGTGGTTTGGAAACAAAGTCTGATGCTATTTTCCAGGTTCTTCATTACATTTTTGTACTGCTGTGGAAAACCTATGTAGTTACCACATGGGAAAATGGAGTGGGGGGAGGAGAGGGAAAAAGGGGGAGATTGTCAGTGACTACAAAGAAGGCAGAATGACAGGAATACTACCAGGGGTCCTTAATTTGAGGTCCATAGATTGGTGGATAGTTTTCAGAAGTGGGTCTATGACTTTGGATGGGAAAACAACTCTATCCTTATTTCTGTATACCTAATTGGTTTCCTCTATAATTCTCTGTATTTTATTTTATTTTATGCATTGAAAAACCATATTCTGAGAAGGGTTCCATAGGCTTCATCAGACTGTCATGATACACAAAAATGGTTAAGAACCCTTGCTATAAGCACACTCATAGGCAGAATAGGTAGTTATCTTAATGATGTTATATGAGGGGTTCTAGGAAAGGCATCTCTGTTCCCCAATATCCTTATCTGATGGCCTTATCCTTCTTCCTGAAATTTTTACATTATTTAAGTGGGACTATCTCGGGCCATAGTGATCTCTCTTTTTTTCTAAACTTTTAAATGATATTGTTCTTGGGATATAGAGAAAAAGGTTTCAATAAAGAAAATGATGCATTTGGTTCTAATCCCCTCTTGCAATACTTCCTAAATTGGTCTACCCAGCTGAAAAAACTGACAAAGTAAAATGGGAATATATGGACTGACTTATCCTTGGCACCACTGCCAAAACAGGACATACTTGTGCCTTATGACAGTAGTCCAGAGAGCAAGAGTCTGTCTTTCTATATTCATATTTGCTAGGATTTCCCACTGTATAACAGCTGGATTTGCTAAATCAAGAATCAAGTATTCGGGGCAGACAATTGGAAAGGGTTGAAATTTGGCTTAGTGTCAGAAAACATGGTGTTGATTAAGTAAGATCAGGAGTGAAAACAGAGGTAACAAGTGGGGTGTGGAATTCAGCTATATTTATATCCTTTGTGTTTACTTTAAAGAATACAATTACCATTTGGTTTTAAAATTTAGGAACTTAGTGTCGATGCAAGTTAGGAAAGGCATCTCACATCTATCCCCTTCTGATGGCTGTTACATCGATGACATTTCTTCACTTCCATGACCCTCACCTCACACTAGACTATTGCAACAGCCTGCTGCTGGGTCTTCTTGCCTTAAGTCCCTCCCCTTACTCAGTCCATCCCTTACTCAGTTCTCAAAATGATCTTCCTAAAGCACAGGTCTGATTCTGTCACTCATACCATTCAGAAAACTCCAGTGATTCCCTGTTTCCTTTAGAATCAAATATAAAATTAGTCTGTCTGGCTTTTAAAGTCCTTTGTAGCCTGGGTCCTTCCTACCTTTTCAGTCTTTTAACTTCCTACTCTCCTCTGCTTACTCTGTCATACAGTGATACTGTTCTCCTTGCTGTTATTATGTAGAATGCTATCTGTTGGTCCTTTCTAGAACTTTGCTTTCAATAACAACAACAACAACAACAACAATAATAATAATAATAATAATAGATGGCTATCGAATGCTTTTAGGTTTGCAAAGGGATTTCCATACATTATTTTATTTGCTCATCACAACAACCCAACTTTGTAAATATTTTATCCATTATTCTTCTCATTTTATGGATGAGGAATCTGAGTTTGAGAAAGGTTGAGTGACTTCCCCATCACTAGTAAATAGGGATAGGAATTGAACCCAGGTCTTTCCTGACTCCAGGTGCTATGCTCTTTCCACTATAAAAACCCTATTTTTTAATTGATACTGAAATGACAACAGTGAAAAAAAGATTCCTTTTTATTTTGTCTGTTTGAGGAACTCTTTTCTCTGGAATCAGAATAATATACATAATGGATTTTGTATAATGCATGACACTGTAGCCTTCTCATTGCTAGAGCCATCCTCCTCAGGCAGAGACCTCATCATTTATGTTTACCTCTGGAAGCTTTCCATCTGGACAACCTTTTTGTCCTTTGGCAATTTGGAGTAGGGGAAAGGATACTTGATTTGGAGTCAGAGAGATCTGGCTCTATCACTTACTAAGTATTTGGCCTTGGGCAGAGTCACAGAATCTAAGAGTTAGAAGGAATCTCAGAGGTTATCTGTCCTAAATCATGATTGACCAGTACTTGCTTCTCCTCTGCCATATCTGACAAGTGGCCATGCAGCCTTTACTTGAAGACCACCAGTGATTATGAACCAACTACCTCTTAAGATTGCTCCATCCTACTTTGGGATAGCTACAAGTATTAGGAAGTGTTACTTTATACCAAACCTAAATCTGTTTTTTTTTTTTTTGTAGCTAATTCTTCCCACTGGAGCAAAGTTGAAAAAATCAAATAAAGTACTCTAAATACCTGAACAAAATTATGATGGAAGAGAATTATTTCATGTACAGTGAATACTGGTATACCTAGTGACCATCGGCATGTGGAGAAGAGAAGGTCTTCATCTTAAAATCCCAGAATCACAAGGGGATTTGCTAACATTAAGTCTTAAAAACCAGAGCATCTTCTGACTAGTGGATCCTTGTAGTTGATTAGTATTCCATAACTGGTTACTACTGATGCATCACTACAAAAATCTATTTATTCCCTTCAGTAAATAGTGCCAGAAGGATGCTTCTGTGACTGCTGTTATTGGTAACAGGGGCTATATATTTCAATCCTGTTCTGCCCAGCTGGAAGTGCACCCTCAAGTGACCTCAGAGAAGCAGAACATTAACGTGGGCTTGCTAAATGCTGCTCTGACACATTTTTTCTCACTGCAACAACTGTTGTTATATCTGTTATGTTGTAAATGCTCCAGCTGGAAGCAATATGGAGCTTTTTAGGGGGAGAGGTGGGGGCACAGTATTTTTATCAGTTAACTGTGCTTTTGGTTTTTGCAATTTTCTACCAGAAGTCTAACTACATGGCTGCAACTTTTTGATATCAATGATCTTCACAATTTCATAGCAATGATTGAAACTTCTGGGAGAGATAAATTTGAAATTGTAAGTCCTTCCCTATTTCCTCCTTAAATAAATGTGTATACACACATACATATATATGTATATTTGTACATTCATATATAAATATGTGTATATATTTGTTTTGTGGTTTGTCCCCTGGTATGACAGGGTATGTTAATTACCCATGTTCCTTCTCATAAACTTCCTGGACCAATTTGGAATATCTTTTCCTGTTCTTGATCTTCAAGAGAATAGAGATCTCTATGGCTTTGGATTAAATAATCCTGCCATTTGCTACTTGTATGACTTTGGGCAAGTTCCTTAAACTCTTTGTTCCTTGAGTTCTTCATATACAACCCCCCCCCCCCCAAACCCAGGGCATTGGAGTCACTGATATCTAAAGTTCTCTTTAGGTTTAAATTTATAAACTTGTGATCCTAGGATACTGAGGTGACTAGTTTGATTGATTAGTTAGGTTCCTGGAGCTTTTAGACAAAGCAGAACTGAGAATTCTTGCTAGATTTCTATCATTTTGTATTTAATATTTGAAAGAGAGCTATTATTTATAGGGATTTTTCTTTAACTATTCCTTTCCTAACTCTTTGGAATTTTCCACCTCAATTCCAATGGCTTTCTCACCCTTGAAATGCCTTCACTCCTGTGGTTGACTCTCTCTTCCTATTGGTGAGTTTCTGCCCAGAAGCTCCATTTGAGGAAGCATGTGAGACAGCCACAGCTCACTTCTCTCCTGGCTCCACTCCTGCCTCTTTAGACATTTCTAAACTGCCCCCCCTCCCTTACATCTCCCTTTTATGTGTTGTCCACCATTAGAATATAAGCTCCTTGAGGGTAGGACCGCTTTTCTTTTTGCTTGTATTTGTATCTGCAGTGCTTAGCACAGAACCTGCCACATAGTAAGTGCTTTAATAAGTACTAGTTGTTGTTAAGACTTTGCTTAGAAGGTTTTTTTTTTGCTCGTTGAAGTATAGGCATTATATATATGTGTGTGTATATATATATATATATACACATATGCACACATACATACACAAATAGAAATGTGTATATAAATTCCTATATATATCATTGGAGCACAAATATTTATAACTTTGAGCTTTTTTCTGGATGTAGCCTTTTGATTTCTGGAAACCCCAAAGAACAAAGTGTTATGGGAGAGGATGTTGCGTCTCATTAATTACCTTGAATTTAGAGTCTCAGGAGCACTGAAAAATCAATAAAGAATAGTGGGGAATAATAAATGAAAATCCTCTTCTTCACAAATGGGGAAAAAGTGAATAAGGGTTTTTTCAATTTTTTTCACAACTGCGAAGTGATTGGTATCTTTTAAAAAATGTGACGTTAAATGCAGGAACTGGAGACATTTAAAATGGCAATAATATTACTATAACATGTTTCAAAATGTTTTCTGAAATGCTTCCTTGCTTACATCATAAAAGGTACCTTATCCTTTATTTCTCCTACTTTTCCATTAAATTGGAAAGAGGAATTGTTGAAAAGGTACTGACCTGTATTGATAGCAATACTATATCTATCTATCTATCTATCTATCTATCTATCTATCTATCTATCTATCTATCTATCTAAATTTATTTTTTTTGGTGAGGCAATTGGGGTTAAGTGACTTGCCCAGGGTCACACAGCCAGTAAGTGTTAAGTGTCTGAGGCCGGATTTGAACTCAGGTCCTCCTGACTCCAGGGCCGGTGCTCTATCCACTGGTCCACCTAGCTGCCCCTATAGCAATTCAGTATTGATGGTAATACAATAACAGATCCAGTCCCAGTACTGCCTTTGTATAATATATCTATAATTGATGTCATAATATTGTCTATAGTATCTTAGTTTCTAAAAACTTTAAAAATATTCTTTGAGTCTTGGAACACATTAAAATTTTAATTTGGGTGCTATCTCCATGGACAGTATATTCCTCTAGAACATTAAATAATGACATGATGATGATGGCGATCATGATGATAATAATAATCATACAATGGACTTATTGCTGTCATCAATGAAATGAAAACAACAAATTCTACTTTTAGAACAAAAATTCAGCATCTTTGGAATTGAGAGGAAGATCATGTTCAGAGGTGGGCATCGATGTAAAAATATATTTTTAGTGTTTGAGGAAACCTTAGAGATCATCTGGCTACCCACCATTTTGTTAATAGGGCATAATCCCAGAAAAATTAAATGGCTTGCTCAAAGTCACATAGCTGGTTAGTTGTGGAACCAGGTCTAGACCATGGGTGTCCTGATTCCCAATAGAGTAATTATTCTGCTAGATCATACTGTCCAACCACTGTGTTCAAGAAGTCAGTGTTACCAGATGATATTTGGTTTTCCAAACATTATCAATTTGAATAGTCAAGCAAAACAAATTCCTACATTGACTGTATAAAACAAAAAGTTGCAATCTTCACTCCAAGTATACAACCTCACTATCAGGAGGTGGGTAGCATGTTTCATCATGAGTCCTCTGGAGTAATGGTTGGTCATTTTGTTTCTGATTTGAGGTTTCAAAGTTGTTTGTCTTTAAAGCATGTCACTATATAAACCATTCTTCAATTTTTTCCCCATCTCATTCTGCAGCAATTCATACAAGTCTTCCCAGATTTCTCTGAAACCATCTCCTTCATCTTTTCCTACAGCACAATAGTATTCCATCACATTTATAGACCATAACTTGTTTAGCTACTTCCTAATTGTTATGTAACCCCTTAGTTTCCAATACTTTGACACCACAAGAAAAGCTGCTTTAAATATTTTCCATACCTCCAAGCTTGAGATTATTTTCTTAGTAAGTCGGGGGAAGATTTAGTGCCTACTATGGGCCAGGCACTGTGCTAAGTGCTTTATAAATATTCCTTCATTTTATCCTCACAACAACCCTGTGAGGTAGTTACTGTTATCCTCTTTGTCTTACATTTGAAGAAACTGAGGCAAACAGAGGTTTAATGATTTGCCTAGGGTCATATGCCTAGTCAGTGTCTGAGGCTGGATGTGAACTTAGGAGTTCCTGACTCCAGGCCCAGAGTTCTGTGCCATTATGCCATCTGTTTAGGGATACTTTCTTCCTTAATCTATCCTTCTTATTTTTCCCTCTCCCTTCTCTCTTTTCTTTGCCTGTTGAATGAAATATATTTTTTGTACTCAACTATGTGTATATATGTACTTTTCTCTTCTTTTACAAATTCAGATAAGAGTGAGATTCTATTTGTTCACCCCAGTTATGTGAGATAATTTCTGTTATCTTTCCTCCCCCTTCTTCCCTAGCATATTCTTCTTCCCCTCCATTTCTATTCTTCTTTTGGGATTGTAGAAATATAACAAAAGTACTCCCAGATTATCTTTCTAATTATACTCCCACTATGTCTCCTGATGATAATGGTGTTCTAAAGGGATACATTTTATCTTCTTATATGAAAATATAAAGTTTGTCATTGTTTAAGTTCCTTATGATTGCTTTCTTCTATTTACCTTTTTGTGTTTCTCTTGACTTATATCTGAAGTTTAAAGTTTCTACACAGCTATGGTCTTTTAATCAGGAATATTTAGAAGTTCTCTCTTTTCCTCAAAGATCTGTTTTTCTCCCTGTAGTATTTTACTCAGTTTTGCTAGGTAAATTCTTTTTGGCTGTAAACCTATATCCTTTGCCTTATGGAATACAAAAGCTTTATACTCCTTTATAGTGGTGGCTGCTAAATCATATGTGGTCCTGACTGAGACTCCTTGGTACTTTGATTCTTTTTGTTTTTTTTTTGTTGTTGTTTATTTATTTTTTGTCTCTCTCCCCTCCCCCCCTTGACCCAGAAGCTCTGCATTTTGACTAAAATGTTCCATAAAGTTTTCATTTTGGGGTTTCTTTCAGGAGGTGAATTCTTCCTATTTCAACTTTGTCCTCTGGTTCTAAGACATCTGGGCAGTTTTCTCTTATGATTCCTTGAAATATGATGTCTAGGCTCTCTTGCCCCCCTTGGCTTACAGATAATCCAATGATGCTTAAATTATCTCTCCTTGATCTGTTTTCCAGATCAAGGTATTTTTTTTGCTATGAGATAACTGACTTTTTTTCTCCTATTATTCAGTAGTTTGACTTTGTTTCAATATTTCTTGTTGTCTCATAGAGTCAACTTCTATTTGTCTGATTCTATTTTTCAGGAAATGTGTTGCTTGTTTAAGGTTTTGTATCTTTTGGACCAAGTTGCTAATTCCTTCCTACATATTTCTTTCATAATTCATATTTCTTCAATTTTTTTACCTTGAGGGCTCTCATTTCATTTATAAAATATTTTAAAAAACTTTTAATCTCCTATAGGAATTCTAGTTGACTTTGTGCCCAAGCTGTCTTTTTCTTTGTTGCTTATGGATATTTTGTAGTCATTCTCTTCTGTGTTTGTGTCAATAGTTAAGCATCTGACTTAAGGTAATTCATAGTCTTTCTGGAACCAGTTTTTTTTTTTTTTGTGAGGCAATTGGGGTTAAGTGACTTGCCCAGGGTCACACAGCTAGTAAGTGTTAAGTATCTGAAGCTGGATTTGAACTCAGTTCCTCCTGAATCCAGGGCCAGTGCTCTATCCACTGTGACACCTAGCTGCCTCTGGAACCAGTTTTTTTTTTTTTTTAATAAATTGTGAAGGTGTTTATTCTGATCCCCATAAGGTTATCGTAAATAGCAAAAAAAGGAAAAGTGCTATATAAATGTGCTATACAAATTAAGATTTGCCTATTCACCTTATACATTACAATAGACTGCATTATAATAAATTCTTTTTTTGGTAGGATCACAGGATTTAGCTCTTGACTGAACCTTACAGAGAATTCTATTCAACCTCTTAATTTTATAGATGAAAAAACTTAAACTAAAGGAAGTCACTCAGGGAATAAGAAGCAGAGTTAAAACCGAGGTTCCCTAAATCCAAATCCCATCCTCTGTCCACTACACAACACTGACTAAATAATCCTCCTTAAAGAGATCTCATTTTAACTTTGACAAAGACTTATTGTTATTAGTTGTTAGAGTGGTACCACAATAAATTAGATTTGTGTAGGTAACAGAATTGTTGGACCCAGAGCTTGGTTTATTTTGCCCAGTACTAAGAAAACCAGAAGGAATAAAATTAGAAAGGAAAATCCACTTGTCCTCCAAATGACAATGGAAGTCAAAATAAAAGTGTGTTAGACAAGCAGTCTTAATAATTTTCAGAAATATCAAATTGTTTTGACTATTGTTTTGCAGTGAAGTTTGAGATTTGTAACTGCTAAGTACCCTTCTTTCAGACTCTGTTTTCTTATATTTTGACCTTTTGTTCCTCCAAATGCATTTTTTTATTGTTACTGTTTCTCTACCTCTATAAAGTAATCCTTTGGTAGTTTGATATGGCACAGAGCAAGTTAATCAATTTAGTTAATGGTGTTATTTTTATGATGCTGGCTCAGCCTACTTAGGAGCAATTCCTCTAATTATTCAGGTCTATTTAAAATTCTACAAAGAGTACTTTATAGTTGTGTTTTTATAGTTCCTTTGTATGTTTTGGTAGTTAGACTCCCAAAGAATTTTAATCATTCTGTAGTTATTTTAAATGGAATCTTTCTATCTCTTCATCCTGAATTTTGTAAGCAATATATAGTAATGCCGATAGCCTTTTGGATTTATTTTATATTCTACAGCTTCATTGAAGTTATTAATAATTTCAGTTAATTTTTAATTCACTTTCCAGAGTTCTCTAAGTAAAACATCCTTTCATCTGCAAAAAACTGATAATTTTCCCCTCTGTTTGTACTTATTCCCTTAATTCTTTTTATTATCTTATTGCTACAGTTAGCATTTCTAGTACTAAGACAAATGAGTGGTTATAAAGGACATTCTTGCTTTACATCTGATCATATTGGAAAGGACTTCCACCTTCAATCTTACTGGAAACCTCAAAGTTATAAACATACTGATTCCTGCAGCTTGTGACCAGCTGGTAAGGAAATGGATGCCATTCTAGAAAGGGCTTCTGTCTTTGTGATGAGGTGAGTCTGGGAATGGAATGTAGATTCCATTCTGTCTGTGAATTATGCTTTGGTTATGAGTATCATTTATTTCATCTGAATAAATGTATTTCTAAAGATAGAAGTGACTCAGTAAGACCCAGAATCCTTTGGTACATCAAAGTAATTAGTAGTTAAGGACATATAAGCCAAATAATTTGATTATTAAAGATACAAATTTATACCCTGAGATGCAGATAAGAAACATGTATCTGGCAACCATCCATGTAGAATATGGAGGTAATGGCTGACAATCAGATTCTCTGAGATGTTAACAGTGGAGAATGAGCAGGTGGCTGATACCTACAGTGACTCCTGGTATTGGGCTGAATATATTATATTTCAGGAAAAGGAAGGGGTATATAAGACAAAGTGATTTTGGCCCTAATATTGTCTTTTTCTTCCACAGCTAGGTGGCATAGTAGATGGAGCACTGGACCTGGAGTCAGGAAAAACTGAGTTCAAAACCATTTCCAGATATTGACTAGCTCTGTGACCCTGGGCAAGTAACTTAACCGCTACTTGCCTCAGTTTCCCCATATGTAAAATATGGATAATAGCATTCACTACCTAGGGTTGTCATAAGAATCAAAAGAGACAGTATTTGTAAAGTACCCCATAAACCTTAGAGGGATTTATAAGTGTTATTGTTATTATTGTAATTAATAACAATACTTTTTAATCCTTAAAGCCCTTTGATGGGTAACAGGAAAATCAGAGATAGTAAAGGAATATGGACTATGATCTCTAGGAGAAGAAAGCAGAAAAATGCAAAAGGGAAGTAAACAAATGACTCTATAGGAATTAGGTTAGGAGGATCATTATAAAATTATTGGAGATAACTCTAAAGGATATTTTTAAAGGGGTTCAGATGCCAAGGATGAAGGAGAGTGACATGCATAGGTAAGAAGGTGGGTTAATTTTGTTCAGAACAGGATGAACTAGAGTGAGGACAAGACGAATATTTCATGAGGAAAATATGCTTCCCTTTTGGGATGTCTGGTGTCACTCAGAAATGCCAAAAGAAAGGACAATATGGAGAACTACAGAATGCTAGAGCTTTAAAGGACCTGGGAGATGGTGTCCTCAGAATCTTAGAGTTAGAAGGGACCCCAGAGTCCTTCTAGTCTGACACAGACATGAAAAGAAATTCCCTCAGCAATATATCTGACAAATGTTCATTCAACCTTTTCCAACCATTTCATTTTATAGCTGAGGAAATTGAGACCCAGAGGAGTTCCACTATACTTGCACTGATTGTCTTGAAAGTGCCACAGAAAAAGCCTATGCAGATGTTATGAAAATAGAATAAATATGTGAAATGGAGATATGAATCATTGGAATACACTGACCAGTGAATAACAAGGAAAGGAAAATTATAAAAATTGAAATTACAAAAGGAGGGGATGATTCCCATGTAAAGGGGCATGAGGTGGTGAGAAGAAAGGGAAGGGAAGGCATGGATTTCCAAGTTTTCTAGATTGTTTGGAGGGAGATAAAGGAAAGATCAAGTGAAAAATGAACAAATCATAACTAAATCAAGGGGAATATGTAGGGTTAAGTCGGGAGAGAGTTTTTTAGATTATTCAGAGAAAATATGAGGGCAAGAATTAGAGTTAGGCTGGGACTCCCTTTAAGATCCCAACAGAAGGAGACTTGGAGAATATTGAGGTTAAAATCACCATTAGAAAGTTAGAAAATGTAATGGATCTCCCCACGAAGTGCATTGCTTATGCACCAGCACAGCTTGCTAATAGATTTTGTAAGAAGTGAATTGACTGTTTAAATAATCTTTTGGTGTGTTTTCTTATGTAGTTTTGGAAAACAACAAAACCACACAGAGATATTGACTTTTTGCTTAAAACAGGGTACAAAAATGATATTAGGATTTGAAGACTCAATGCTATTGAATAGACACTATAAAATATTTGTGGGAATGTTTTTCAAAGATGAATATTAGTAGCTGACAGAAGAGCACACTAGGAAGATGATGAATTTCTTAAGTACCTTGAGAGTCACTTAACCTCTCTGGGCCTTACTTTTCTCATCTGTAAAATGAGAAATGATCTCTAAATTCCCTCCTAGCTCTAGCATTATGTGATTCAGGGATTCTGCGAGTGAAACAAATTAAAGCAGGGGGCATGAATGGGTTATCACTGAGCCAAAGAAGATTTTGGAAAGGACAAAGCATCATTTTGATTTCAAATAAAGCCAATAGTTGCTATTCTAGCTTGTGAGATCATTCAGCAAGCATCAATTAATTAATTAATCACTTGATCAACTAATTAATTTTTTTTTGCAGGGTAATGAGGGTTAAATGACTTGCCCAGGGTCACACAGCTAGTAAGTGTCAAGTGTCTGAGGCCAGATTTGAACTCAGGTCCTCCTGAATATAGGGCCAGTGCTTTATCCACTGTGCTACCTAGCTGCTCCTATTAATTCATTTATTCCCCAATTTAGAGGGTAAAAACTATTATCACATACACATGTATTTGGGTTCTCTTACTAGAAGTCTTCAAATAATGACTGTATGACTATATATAAGTGTGTATATATTTGATTGGTGGAAATATAAATGTACACCCTGAGATGCAGATGAGAGGCATATACTGGGGAATTATGCAGGAGGTAGAGGTAATGAACAATTAACAACCGGATTCTCTCAGATACTGACAGTAAGGAATGAGCAAACTGACTGATATCTATGGTTCCTGTATATGTATTTATACAGAGAGATAAGTATGTGTATAAAAGTATATATATGCATATATAAACACACACACAGAACACCGCAAGTTTTCATCTTATCTTTTCTTCTCCCTTTAGGAGAGGAAAAACCCCAAATCAGTGATGCAAATTATTATCAGACTTTCTTTATTAAATTGATTTTCAAAGAAAATAAATTTCTTTGGCTATGGAAACTCATGAAACAAAGAAAAAATTAATAATGGCATTTCGTAGCCTCCATTTGACTACTTCACTGATGGTGGCTGAGTGATGGAGACAAAATGATGCATGTATATATTCACATTTATATGCACATATATATGCTTACTCATATATACTCAATAGAGGATATCCTTATTGAAAATAAGAAATGAAATATTTTCTTTTATATATTTCTCATAAAGAAAGGGATGGCATCCTAGAAAAGGTTTCTGCCTTTGTGAGGAGCCGGTTCTGAGGCTGGAATGCACATTCTGTGTTACCTGTGAGTTATGCTTCTGCTTTTATGACCATTAATCTGCTTAAATGTATTCCTAGAGTAACAACATTGATAGACATGACTCAATGATATCTAGCATTCTATGGTACATAGGAGTGATTAGCTCTTAGGGGCATATGAGCCAAGTAATTTGATTGGAGGAGATGCAAATTCACACCCTGAGGTACAGATGAGAGATATATATGCAGGCATTGCCCATGCATGATATGGAAGTAATTACAAAACTTCTGGTCAACAAACAGCACAAGTCCCTCAGTCATGCATGGCTGAAAACCAGCTTCAACCTCCTTCCCTACCCTCAACCTCCTGGTTTCTGCATGAAACCTGGAGGAAACTATATTCATGTTTCAAGGACTTGCTTCCATAGGTTTATGCGAAACCTAATTTCTCATTTCTATTAAATTGATCCATCACCATATTTTCCAAACTATTAAAAAAACCTTTTCACCCAATGTTCATTGAATTATCTATGTGTATGTTGATTTGGTTCGAAGCATACTGTAGAGATCTTTGGAAATTTTCTATACCCAACATTTATGTAGTCATACTAATCTTTTTGTCTATGTTCATTACAAGCACTGCAAAGATGAACAAATATGCAATATATCATTCATATCTTCCAAAAATATGTCGGCTCAGTGGTGACTGGACAAGGATCTCATAACCATCTTGTAACCATCACTGCAGAAGACAAATGGGGGCTACATAGGACAAAGGACCATTTTGAATATTTCTTTGTTTCATGGATTGCCATGGCCAAAGAAATTTGTTTTCTTTGCAAATAATATTAATAAAGAAAGCCCCACAATAATTTAAATTACAGGTTTGGGTTTTTTTTTTTTTGTTTCCTGAGGGCAGAGGAATGGGTAAGATGAAATCTTGTGTTCTTTCCAGTCCCAGGATTCTAAAAACATTAGCTACTACTAATCCTTGAATAATTGAAGATGAATCATCACCTCAAATAGTCCATCTACTACATCACAAGACATTTTTTTTTTAACAGATTAATTTCCAGGGATTACATGAGGCTGATGGTTTTTAGGGTTCTGCAAAAAACAATGTCTACTCATGTAACCTTTATCTGGTTAGCTTCATTGTGATACTTTTGGTTAACTGAAACATTATGTATTATGGTCTAATGGAAATAGAAAGGTTGATTTTTGACCCTATTTGATAATAGAACTCTTATTTTCTTTAATGTCTTGTGTTACTTTAGAACCACTTCTGTTTATAGGATGCATGTAGTTTTATAAAACTTTTAAAAATTATAATGCAAATACCCAATGAAGACATGTAGTTCTTTTATGTTCTGATCATTTAATAACAATTACACTTGATGTTGCCATGTAATTCAGAAGATTATTTGTTTTATAACTTTTAGATCTCATCAAAATGATGTGATTTATATGACAGATTATCTTTTGATTATGGTACAGTGACTGTATTTTGTCATTGTTCATTTGTTCTAGCTGTGTTTGACTCCTTGTGACTTCATTTGGGGTTTTCTTGGCAAAGATACTGGGGTGGTTTGCCATTTCCTTCTCCAGCTCATTTTACAGATGAGGAAACTGAGGCAAACTGTGATTTAAGTGACTTATCCTAGCTCATACAGCTAGTAAGTGTCTGAAGCCAGATTTGAACTCAATCTTCCTAAATCCAGGTGCTGTGTTCTATCCACTAGACCACCTAGCTGCCTGTAACCATATACTATACTTCATTAATTCATTGTACTCTTATGATATGAATATCATTGCATCAGATATTGCTAGGTTGGTAGGCCACTTTTGAAAACAATTGTTTAGATGTAAATTTGAGTATTTGGATAGAAATAAATGTAATGGTAATTACCTAACATTGAATAGTAATGGCATTTTGATCTGGGAGATTTCTATAGTGCCTAACTTTCTGTCTCAAAAGTACCTTATTGTAAAGGTTCTGGCACATTCCCCAATGGGAAAAAAATCTACATGCTTTTTTGGGTGTAGTTCATAAATTTTCTTTTTATTAAGAGAAATTGGCCTGTCTTTTTCAATCATCATTTTATATCTTCACTATATTAATCTCAGTCCAATTGATGACCTGATATTTGTCTTGTTTCATTCTTTGTATTTGTGCCTTCAAAACTTCACACAGTGCCTGGTATATAGTAGGTGTTTAAGGAATACTTACTGATTGATTGGTTATATTTTATTTTATCTTCCTAACTTTCTTCCTTTTTTGTTTGACTCCATAAAAGGGAGCATCCTAGGCTAAAGTAATTTTGTCAAGCAAATACACTTTTCTGAGTTTCTAAATTTGTAAAAGATACCTGCTTCCTATTTACACACTTTTGAGGGCTATGGTTCCTGTAATTATAACATTATTCAGAAGATTGATTTACTAAACATGTAATTTGATAGTTTTAATTAATAATTGTGTATAGTGTGGAGTTCAGTGACAGTTCCCCAATGGTCAAGACCTATCATTTATGGACTATTAATTAGCCATTAAGTCATTTACTTAGCTGACCTGTAGATCCATCAGATTGATGGATAATAGAGACCTAAATGATCCTAAAAGGTATTTTATTTAACTTTCAAAAAATTCCAGCAAAAATTGAGACTAAAATGAAAAGGAAGTTAGTAGAAGCAAAAGTTGACCTGGCTTAGAGAATGTTTTATACTTTTCAGGACAAAGTGGGTATTAAAGAATAACATTCCTGTCTTAGTTATTCTACTAGGCTAACTAGTTAAAATGATATGACTAGTATCTTAATTCCTTGTCTGTAAAAAGAAGAAATCAAAATGATTTTTTTTATAGATCTTTGGTATGTAGGATATAAAGCATAAATTTTAATTGCACTTCATTTACTAAGTGCTGCATTACCTCATCCTTTAGTTTTAACAATGGATTTTCTATAAATCTTCATATAGCTAAACATGATAAACTGCTCAACATATCATAGAACATGGCAGTGCTTATTAGCACTTGAGAAGTTATTGATTGCTTATCTTGATTAATATTTTATGGGACTCTATAGTATTAATTCCAGAGAAGAGACTTTGAAGGTTCTTTACCTTTTGAGCTCATTCATAGTTTCTGTTTCAATTATGAGATTTCCTCTGCCTAGTGATATTAGGGTAATTATGACCTTTTGGGTATAGATTGCTCTTTCTGTTTATCAAGAATTAATTTTTTAAATTAAAAAGATCACCAAGAAGTGAGAATGATGAGATGACATATCTGCATTCTATTTAAGGGTGAAGATGAATCTTTTGAAAAAGGTAAAATTGCTAAGTCAGTAGGTTTGTAGATTCACAATATGTTAGACATACTTGCTTTTGCTCCTAATTCTGATGCTAGAAATATTTTCTGAAGGATATAAGAATAAATGTAGAGATTTCTAATGTCATCAGAATTATACCTTTCCTTATCAGTTGATAGTTGCCAAATGGGACTTAATGTCAGGGGAAACCTAGACTGGGTTGCTGGTCCTTAAGTATCAACCCCAAAGACTTTTATTCAACCATTATTGATTCATTCTTTTGAGCTGAGTCATCTTCCAGAGACCACTATTAAAATGTAAATGCTCCTAGGGAAGGAATCTTACCTTAAGCCCTTAACAAGGAATACTATCTGTCAGTCAGTGTCACTAGGTAAGGGATGCTGGTTAGATTCCTGGGAGGATGAGTAACACATTTGTAGACTAGAAGGAAAGCAACTTCCTTAGGGGAAGTGGAAGGGAACCAAAGTTGGATTACTTTCTCCATTCTGCCTAGGGCTAATTTCAAAAGCTGGATTTCTGAAAAAACTGTGACCTTGGCTACCCCCTCTTAAAGTAACCACAATAGATGTTCTATTCAATTGTCAATATTCTATTTGTGGTTATTGCCTTGTATGTTTGTCTATTGGGCCAAATGGGTCTGAGACAGTTTCATTTTTTAAAAGGGATTTTTAGATAAATGAATTTGCCAACAAGTATACAAATATGTTTGGCCTGATCAAATTTCTGTCATTGTGTTGGCATTTTGTCCATCAGTGTGGGATGAAAAATGTGTGCTGCTTGAACTTGGAGGACTTGTAAGTAGGTTCTCCATATTGATCTCAGACTTGGAAAGTCAAGATATTAGGTATGCCCATCGTTCAAATTAAACACACACATAATTCTGAATTTTCAGCTTAGCTCACTGGTTCTTTTGTCTTAAAGAGATATGAAGTAAAATTCCAAAGAATCATTGTACTCGTGGAGTAGAATGTGTTGGTTGGTTAACTGAATGTTCTAACAAACTAATGATTAAGTAGTGAAATCACCATGTGTTTTACTTAAAAGTATTTATGTGCTTCTTAAAATGTGTCATCCCACCCTCGATCCTTGACATTTCAGGGTATAGGAAAAATAATTCATCTCTTTTTTTTGAAGATGAAGGATCTTGTGCTTCAAGGTCATGATAGTAAAGATGAATTCTCATTGTACAGGAACACAGATGACAAAAGTATAGGCAATTTGGCTGCTTTCAGGATGTGCACCTGACTTCAAAATTTCCTATCCTTATGTTTATTTCTTGTCACTTTCTGCTAAAGGCATAGAGATAACAATTCAAACTAACTGAGGGTCCATTTAATTGGATTCTAATTTAGCAAAGTTTTACTTTATTATGGTGAAGTTTTTATTTTAGCAATGTAATAAAACCTGGGAAAACATGCCTCTCAGTCAATTAATCAATGAACAAACATTTATTGACCATGTGCAAGGCTCTAGGATGGGGGTGACAGTCTGGGTGGGATTTACAGGTGGCACTAGACCTTAGGAAGTTTACAGTTTGGTTGGGGAAATAAGACATAAGCACATGGGCCTATGAAGGATGGAGAGGGTGCTGGATTCAGAGTCAGAGGACCTAGGTTCAAATGCTGACTCTGCTGCTTCTTACCTATCTAACACTGGACAAGTCACTAAATTTCCCTGGGATTCCAGTTTTCCTTTCTTTAAAAGAAAGACTGAACCAAACAACCTTCTAAGGTCCTTTCAAATAAAATAATTCTTGATAGATAATAGTATTATCTAAATAGTGGTATAAGATGATATAAGAGCTGTATAGCATTGTAGCACCAGATCTATTACCAAATGAGTAGTATTGGCAATAAATGCTATATATTCTGAAGAAACAGGGATGACTGGGGTGTGGTAGAGATTCTTGGAAGGAGATACTGAGTTGCATTTTGAAGGATGAGTAATATTTAAACAGAGATAAGAATCAGGAACATTCTAGGCAAGGGGGAATGGCATAACTATTTCTGTTTTTTTCTTTTCTTTCTGGTTCATTCCTGAAAAAAAAATCAAAGAAACCAAAATAAATAAAGATGAGATTATTTTGTCTTGGAATCTAATCTGTCATGCATTGTACAACCTGGAGCAAGAGGTTCTATATGATCATAGAATCTCAGGGTTGGAAGTGATTTTAAATTCTCTACTCCAACCCATACTTAAAGAGGCATTCTCTTGATAATGTTCATGTCAATTGATTATCTTTCTCTTGAATACCTCCTATTATGGGGAACTTACTACCAAATGAGATAGCACTTTCTACTTTTGGACTGCTCTAGTTTTTAGGGATGTTTTTCTTCTTATATTGAAATGAGGTCTGTCCTTAAGAATATTACAGTCATTACTTCTTGTTCTGACTTGATGGGCCAAATATAATGTTTCTTCTGCTTGACAGTCTTTCCAATATATTTCTCCTATCAGTCCCCAGATAAGGATGTTTATCATTCTCATCATCAACTATGGATGATTACAATTTCTTGCCATAGGAGGTTAAGTTTTGTGATCTTCTCACTAGGCTAGTAATTTTCTTCTGATCATATTCGAGCATATAAATGAATATACTTTTTGAATTTTCAGAACTGAAAACAATATCCCAGACATTGCCTGACTAGGGCAGTGTAAACTGAGACTATAATCTCCCTTTTTAAAAGACACTATGAGTCTATGAAAGAAGCCTGTTCTATCATGGGCTTCATGAGCTATCATACTTGACTTATGAAATTGTGAATCTTCTGGGATCACATTGTTCCAAAATTTATAGCCTCATATCATCACCAAGAAAACATGAGTTAAAGACATGGACTTTAATTAAGGAAAGGAAAAAAAACCCAACTATGTACAAAATAATTCTAACTACCCCACCCTTTTTTGGTGGCTAAGAACTGGCAATGAAGAGGATTCCTACCAGTTGGAGGATATCTGAAGAAAATATGATATATGAAAGTAACAAAATACTTGTGTGCCACAAGAAATGAAAAAGAGATGGTGTTAGAGGTATTTGAGAACATTGATGCAGAGTGTAGTGAGCAGAACCTGTAAAACAATTTATATAATAACAACATTATTAAAATGAACAACATTGATAGACTTAAGAACTCTCATCAATACAGTGACCAAACATCATTCTAGCAGACCAGTGATGAAGAATGTTACCCATTCTTTGACAGCAAGATGATGGACTAAATATGTATGATACACATATCTTAGGATATCTGAGAATTTGTTCTGCTTTACTAGGCATATTTGTTAATAATATTTTTTGTTTTTATTTTTCTGGTAGAGGTATGTAGGAGGGAGATAAAATAAGACCTGTTCATTGAAAATAATTAAATTTAATTATAAGAAGAATAAAAAATGAGCTCTTTTGGAAGCAAGCAACTTAGGACCACTGAAAACATCACATGAATTTTCAATTATAATGCAGTCCAATATCCATTTAATTCTGGTTCAGTCTGTATTGTGCTATTCTTAACCTCTGTATAAGATTTTCTTTCTTCCTCCTTTCTTAACTTCCTATCTACTTTCCTTCTAAGTTTCCCCCCATACCCCTATTGGACTATATGGCTAATTATATCTCATAATCTGTGCATTATGTATTCTTCTTGCACTTCATTTTTTCCTATGTATATTACTAGACTAATTTCTTTTGAGTAACTTTTGAGAAGTCCCTATAGCATTCTATTATGCTAGATACAATCAGTAGCATATCATCAAAGATGCATGGCAGGCATATTTAGACTGTAAAAATGCTAACAATGACTTGAACATAAGAAGGAGCATGATAAGATCATAGATTTAGAGTTGGAAGGGACCCTCAAAGTTTTTGGATACAACCTTTTTATTTTAACAGATGAGAAAACTAAGGGAGAGTGGTTATGTGACTTATATATCTAGGGTCACATATCTAGTGAATGAGGCAACATTCAAACTCAAGTCTTCCTGACTACTAGCCCAGAATTCTATCTCTTGAACCAGGTAACATTAAAGACATTAGGGAATTTATTATAAAAAATGAAGTGGGATAGTCATACAGTGAGCCTGAGGGATGAGCCAGGTAAGCCAGGTAAGCACTGATATCCATGAAATATGAAAAGAACTTGAGGAGGAACTTAAATATGCTGGGGCAGGGTGGGGGACAGACACTCCATGGAGTACTTAATATCAACATATGAACAAAAATTTCACAAAATGAGAAAGCTAAATTAGGATAAAATATTGAAATGTAAACATATGACTACATATACTTGAAGTCCATTAAAAACAATGTTGTAAGAGCAGCTAGGTGGCACAGTGGATAAAGCATGGGCCTTGGATTTAGGAAGACCTGAGTTCAAATCAGACCTCAGACACTTGACTCTTAGTAGCTGTGTGACCTTGGGCAAGTCACTTAATTTCCATTGCCCCAGAAAAAAAAAGAAAAACGATAGTCTGGAGTATATTTCACATGAATAAGTGAAGTTCAATGTTAGCATAGCTACCCAGCTTTAGGTTTTATCTTTTAGGTTTATCCCAATTAGGGGGTCAGAGGCTAAAGTCCTAGATGATGGGTTTTATGTCTTCAAGGAGGGTGATATCTTCTGGGACCCAAATTATGACTTACTGAAGTTTCAGGCATTCCTTGGCCAGGGAATGCCCATGTGTCTTTCAGTAGACACATTTTTATGAGACTATTCCTAAAGGGAAGATAATAATGAATAGACTATGGCTTCCCAAACCTGCTGTACATCTGCCAAATCCACCTGCTTCTTAGTGACTAAGCCTCCCTGAAGAAACATCCATTTTACCTATTTTTTTACGTGATCTTGCAAGGCCCACCATAATTATAGAGCCACAAAATCTTACAGCTGGAAGAAATCTTGGATCACATTGTCTTACTCCATCATTTTATGTAGGTTAATTTGACTGAAATAGAGTGCCTGTGTAGGGGATTTGTAAAAGATAAGTTGATAAAGAAATATTTGCACCAGGGGCAGCTAGGTGGCACAGTGTCTAAAGCACTGGCCCTGGATTCAGGAGGACTTTAGTTCAAATCTGGTCTCAGACACTTGACACTTACTAGCTGTGTGACCTTGGGCAAGTCACTTAACCCTCATTGCCCAGCCAAAAAAAAAGAAAAGAAAAAAAAAGAGAAATATTTGGACCAGATTGAGGGGCAGGGCATCTTAAATGCAGGGCTAACTGTATCAAGTCATTGAAGATTGGTTTGAAAGAGGAAATATGATGAAAGCTGTGTTTTAGGAAAGTTAATATGCTAGCAAAAGAATTACAGAAAAGAGACTAGAGTCATAGAGACCAATTAAAGGGCTATTGTCACAATACAGACATAAGATAACAAAGATCTAAACTATGGTGATAGTGACAAGAATAGAAAGGAAGGGACAGATCAAGATTCCTCACCTTTTTGTGTGTGTGAGATGGATCCCTTTGGCAGTCTAGTGAAACATATGAACCTCTTCTCAGCATTTTTTTAAACTCTTTTTTCACCTAACAAAAACTTTTATTTCCTCTTTTTATGTTTCCCCTCACCATTGGAAAAACTAAAACTAAACCAAAATCCTTGCAAGAGATATGAATCATGAAGCAAAACAAATGCTGACTTTGGTTATATCCCAAAACGTGTGTCTCCTGCATATTTGTCCATTACCTCTCTCTCAGGAGGTGGGTAACATTTTTCTTTATTAGTCCTCTGAACTGCAATTATCAGAGTTAAATCTTTGGAAATTCTTCATTTTTATAATGCTGTTATTTTATAATTTTTTTTTTGTTTTTAATATTTTTTGTTGTCTCAGACTCATTAATTTCTATTTGGCCCATTCAAAGTTTCAAGGAATCTGTTGCTTGGGGAAGGTTTATCCCATTAATTCTGTTAATTACTGGGGATACAAAGAAAGGCAAAAACAAAGCCTGTGCTCTCAAGGTGCTCACATTCAAAATGAGGAGGCCGCATGCGAATCAATTTGTACCTCCAAGTCATATACAGAATAAGTAGAAGGAAATGTGAGAGGATAGGGAATGCTTAGGGTGAGGGGAAAGACTAGGAAAGGCTTGGAATACCTTTGAATAGCCCCTTTGCCACCGTTCAGTCTGAATTACAAAGGGGAGCAATTATCTTTTCTCCTGTATCCAGATTCATAATTAATCTAAACATAATTGTCTTTGTGATAATACCATTCAAAGCATTTAATTTCATGTTCTCACTCTTAAAGTCTGATATTGTCATCAAATGTTAGGAATCTGGATAAGAAGAATTTTGCAGAAACATCAAATAGCCTTTAAGTCTTCCTTCCTTCCTTCCTTCCTTCCTTCCTTCCTTCCTTCCTTCCTTCCTTCCTTCCTTCCTTCCTTCCTTCCTTCCGTCCTTCTGGTACAATTCCAGATGCACCAAATCTTATCCTTTTTTCTTTCTTCCTTGAGTATGTAGCTCAGATTTGCCCCATAGCATTATCATCCTTATTCAGGCTTTTTAATCACTTTATGGCCAGCTGATTATAATAGTTTTCTAGGGGGCAGTTTAGGCTCGATATCAGGAAGAGCTAATAATAGAGCCATACAAAAGTGCAGCAAGTTTCCTCTTTGAGGACCCCCTTCCCTCAAACTTCCTTCATGAAAGCATCTTGCTAGTCCCTTCTACATTCTCTTGTGTGCCTCTGTCATTCTAATATTTGTAAAATACCTTGTTCATCAGGCTGTTCTCTTATTCAGAAATTCATAATGGGTAGTTATTGTCTACTACACTAATTCCAGATTCTTTAGCCTAGCTTTCCTCCATGTTCTGACCCCTCCTCATCTAGATACCTGTTTCCCATTTCTCTGAAACAATTACCTTCAGTTCCAAACAGGGCAACAATATGTATACAAGGAACACAGTGAAATTTGTTGGAAATAAGCTTCATCCACCATAGTATTGTATTATATTCCACTTAGAATTTCCCAAGGGAAGTGAACATGTCCCTTGAATCCATCCTCACTAATGAATTCATCTATACCCTGATCAATGATGTTGAAACCCATTGGCATTATTGAATCTGTGATTAACTTCATGTATATACTAAGTGTGATATGAAAATTAAAAAAAATCCTCACCATTCAATTGTTTACTACCTATTGAGCACCTAAAAAAGTGACAAGTTCTCTAGAGATGATGGAATTATGTATATTTCCTTCCCATTAATCTCACTGTTTTAAGTGCAGATAAGTAAGATACATGCAGTTTTTATGAAAATAGAAAACTAAGCTTTCTCTACTTTGTGATACGAAGATGGACTTTGGCTTAGGTGTTAAGTGTCTGCAATGTCTGTTTTCTGAATACTCCAAGGGAAACTTAGCTATTGTCTAGGAAACTGCTGATTATATCCACATGAAAATTTAGTGACCTTCTGTGTTTCTGTCCTTGTCTTGGCCATTGCAGTGGGAAAATGAAAGGGAAGAATGCCATTGTTTTTCCAAGCAGAAACATTGTAGGAAAAAAATGTCATCTGAAAGCAAGAGACTATTTTTATAGTAGAGACCTTGTGCTAGAGAGGAAAGGGTGGTATTACCCATGAATGTGTTAAATTAATTTTCACTTACAGGGTAACCTATAATTCTCATAGGCTTTGGTTGGACTTAATGTTTTCCTGTCTTCTAATGGACAGTAATTGAGAAGGATCCATCATCTAAATTATCCCTCAGTTCAGGACATCACTTAGAAAAATGGGACTATAAAATGGAATCTCCATGGTAAAGAATCAATCTGAGGCAGCAGGTGAGTTTCAGGATGAGACTCATCCAACTTTTGTCTTCCATATGGTATCTGAAGCTGTTTGGGGGATTTGGAGAAAGATTACATTCACGTAGATTTATATTCCGTTCTTTCTCTCCCTTGTACTTTCTGAGCATTTTGTTTTCACATGACTTATAATACTTATTAAACTTTGCCTTGCATTTTTTACACATCATATCCTGCCTACTAGATAGTAAGCTCTTTGAGAGCAGATGCTGGGTTTTCTTTATCTCTATACCATCCCTCACTCCAGTGCCTAGAATAGTGTTTTGTTCAATAAGTGTTTAATAGATATTCATTGGATTGATCATAGATCATGAATAAGAATAACAGAATCTGAGAGCTTGAGTGGACTTCAGAAGTTATTTATCCTATAAACCCCTTCCATAAGTTTTCTGGAAAATGGTCATCTAGCCTCCACTTGTGGAACTCTAGTGATAGAGAACTCAGCATCTCATGAGGCAGACCCTTTTGGACAATTTTGATTGTTTGGAAGTTATCTCTATATTGAATTCTGTCTCTCAGAAACTTCCATGCAATGATCTTAGTTCTGTCTTCTGACATTAAGCAAAATAAGTCATGTCTATTCAACATGACAGTCAATCAAAGACTTGAAACATGGTAACAAACATCTTTTTAAAAATAACAAACATTTTGATTTAAAGTTTTGAGTTCCAAATTCTATCCCTCCTTCCCCCACTCACTCCCTGAAGTGGTAAGCAACCAAATATAGGTTATACATGTGCAATTATGTAAAACATTACCATATTAGTCATATTATATAAGAAAACTCAAAGAAAAGAAAAAAATGAAAGAAAGTGAAAAATAGCATGCTTCAGTCTGTGTTTAATCAATATCATTTCTTTCTTTGGAGGTGCATCATATGCTTTATCATTAGGCCTTTGGGCTTATCTTGGATCATTGTATTGCTGAGAATAATTAAGTCATTCACAGTACTTCATCAAACAATATTGCTGTCCCTGTGCACAATGTTCTCCTGGTTCTGCTCATATCACTATATATCAGTTCATGTAAGTCTTTCCAGGCCTTTCTGAAATCATTCTGTTTGTCATTTCTTATAACGCAATAATATTCTCTTACAATAATATACCACAGTTTATTTAGCCATTCCCCAATTGACAGGCATTCCTTTGATTTCCAATTCTTAGCCACCACAAAAAACTTCTAGAAATATTTTTGTACAAACAGGTCTTTTTCTCTTTTTGGGGATGTCTTTGGGATAGAAATCTAGCAGTGGTATTGCTGGATCAAAGGGTATATACAGTTTTATAGCCTTTTGGACATAGTTCCAAATTGCTCTCCAAAATGTCTTGATCAGTTCACTGAATTCTTATCAAATTTAGAAATCTTTCTAAAAGGACCAATTTCTATAGATTTATAATGAAAAAATATGAAATGAACCTTGTATATTTTATAGGGTCCATTGATAGTGGTTATTAATTTACTTCTGTCTTTAGGTTTGCCTTAAAACAAATATATGACTGGTGAATGGTCCTAACTGGAATAGTGAATTGCTTTGCCTATTTGTGCTTTATCCACTGTGCCACCTAGCTGCCCCATACATTTCCCTATTCTTAAAAAAACCCAGCCTCTTTCATAAAGACTTCCTTAATCACTAGACATGGGTAATCTGTGTTCCTATTGTCCTTATTGCCTGGCCTACTTTTCTGGCAATTAGGATATTGTTATTCATGTTCCTAGCTAATCTCTCTAACTAGATTATAAGAATCTTTTGGACCATATATAGATTGTAAGTAGATCTTTGTATTCCTAACATTTATCAGAGTGCTATGAATTTAGTAGGTATTCAATAAATGTTTGCTGATGATGGTGATGATGTACTATATTTAAATCTGAGTTGGATGAGCTGTCTCTGGACCTGAGGGATTCATCTGTTCTCTGGATTATTTCATCTATGATATTAATCATCTTCTGCCTTTTCCTTTCTCAAATCACCTCAGTAAGAACTATCTCCTACTCAAATTTTCTGGAACAGATTCAAAAGAATCAAATTCTTGATGACTTAAACCATTCATTACTATACTAAGGTGAGAACTACCTTTGCTTTTTGCATTTTGCTGCCCCACCACACTCCAGTGAAATCAGTACAATAACATAGTAATCATTAACGGAATGATATCCTTTTAACATTTTTAAAATCAGCAATATAGATAAAGGAATAGACGGTATCTTTATCAAATTTGTAAATGATTCAGAACTAGAAAAGATATCTAACACTTTGAAACATTCAAGGTCCAAAAAAGATCTTGGTAGGCTAGGACCTTGGGTCATATCTAATAAGATGAGATTTAATAGTATAGTAATAGGCCAGAAAGCTACCCAGCTGAAAGAGTGAATAGGTGTTCACACATTCATGTGATATATGTGTGACATGTTCTATATTGTGGCTAGCCAGGACTTCATATATGTGTGAGACATATATTCCAGGAACAAGAAAGTACTCATCCTTTTGGACTGTGCCTAAGGTCAGACCACATATGATGTGCTGTGTTCTGGTCATCCCAATTTAGGAAGGATCTTGATAAATTGGAAAACAAACAGAATGATGAAGGGCCTTAAGTCCATGCCACGTGGGGATTGGTTGAAAATGGGAATATTAGTTGAGTGAAAAGAAGATTTGTTGGTGACATGATAGCTGTCTTAAATACTTGGAAATCTGTCACGTGGAAGATAGATTAGATTTGCTGTTTGGTCCCTGAGGGCAGAATTAAGCAAAAGGTAGAAGTTGCAAAGAAACAAATTTAGGCTTGATATAAGGAAGAACCTCCTAACAATTACTTCTATTCAAAAGCAGAATAGGCTGCCTATGAGATCACAAGTTTTCTCTCACTGGAGGTCTTCAAGCAAAGGCTAGATGACTGCTTTTTGTGTGCTGTAGCAACTATTCCCCTTTGAATATGAGTTGGCCTAAATAACCAGAGATCTCTCCCATCTTTGAAATTCTATGGTTTTGTGATATATTTAAGCATAGGCCGGACTATCATCCAAGCAGCTTCCAAAGCTTGAGGGTCCAGCAAAGAAGGAAGCTTCTAGGATGGATGCATTTCTGGGAGGAGTTGGTGGAAAGGCAGGGTTGACTCTTGCAGTTTCCTTTGAGATCCAGAGTGTAAACTTATGCTGCTGCATTCAAATATGATCCCATTAACAGGTGAACCCACTGGAATTGGTAATTATTTCTACCTACAGTGAGAATCACTTGGGTAATGGGTGATCTTTTTGTAGCAAGTGAACTTTTTCCCAGGTATAAATTGTGCTTTTGGTAAAGTGCTTGATTTATTGTTGAGCTTGATGGTAGCACTGACTATTCTGTAACAGTTACTTTCCTTTCTCACTCTTGAAAGTTTCTAAGCCACAAATCCCTGATAAGCCCATGCCCTGAGAGATCTGAATTAATGTGTCTTAAGTAGCATGGCCAGAACTGCTCCCTGGAACTCCTAAATATGAACCTTTTTCTTTATAGTCAGTCTTTTGTCCTAGGTCCCTTGAATGCACTCTGCTTAATACATCCCTCATGTCTTTCTTTGCTTTGTTCCCCATATCCAGATTGCTTTCCTCCATCCTTCTTCCTATCATTACAATCCTTCAAGGCCAAGCTCAAGCTCCACTTGCTCAATGAAACATTTACTGACCATTCCAACAAATTGGAAGAAAGTTGATCTCTCCCTCTTCAGAAAGCTCACAGCACTACTAGGGTGCACAACATAACTACAGACTACATCGTATTCTGTTTCACCATTTCTATTACTCTGGTGTTCTCAGTCCTCTTAGCTATTCCCTGCTGGAGGGAAGAATCTATGCCTTATTCTTCTTTTGCATAATTGTTTGCATGTTATACCCCTTTAGAAGTGGGAAAGGGAATATAAGTGCTTTGCAAATATCTCATTGGATCTCCATAACAATCCTGACAGGCTTGAGCTCAGGTCTTCCTGGCTCTAGGGTTAGAGCTCTATCCACTTCCACCTAGCTGCTTCATTAGACTGTGGTTCCTTGAAGACTGACACTGTTTTTTGCCTTTTTTTTTTAAAGCAACAACATGGGGGCAACTAGGTGGCCCAGTGGATAAAGCACCAGCCCTGGATTCAGGAGGACCTGAGTTCAAATCTGGCCTCAGACACTTGACACTTATTAGTGGTGTGACCCTGGGCAAGTCTCTTAACTCCTATTGCCCCGCAAAAACAAAACAAAACAAAAACACAACAACAACATCCCCAGCATTTAGCACAGTTCCAGGTACATAATAGGCACTTAAAAATGCTAGTAGACTGACTGCACCCTGTAACACCCAGACCTGGTATAATGATAACTACAAAAAAAAAAAATCTACCTAGAAAAATCAGCACCTAGGACAGGGCTGGGTATAGAATAAGAACTTTAAAAAAAGACTTATTGAAAGGAAGCAAACAAAAATGAAAAATTGGGTTACTATGTGTGAGGCACTTTAAAAATATTATCTGATTTAATCCTCATGACAACCTTGGTGTTAGGTGCAATTATTATCCCCATTTTATAGCTAAGGAAACTAAGGCACACAGACATTAGGTGACTTGTCCAGGGTTATACCACCAGTCAGTGTCTGAGATTAGATTTGAACTCAGGTCTTACTGACTCTATCCACTACACCACTTAGCTGCCAGCAATTGAGTGATTGGTTATATTTTATTGTCTTCTACTGGTTTACAAACTGCTTTATATAATTTTTTCTTTAAGGGGCAGCTAGGTGGTGTAGTAGATAGAGTGCCAGGCCTGGATCCAGGAAGACTCATTTTCCTGAGTTCAAATTTGGCCTCAGGCACTTACTAGCTATGTGACCCTGGTCAAATCACTTACTCCTGTTTGCCTCAGTTTCTTCATCTGAAAAATGAGGTGGAGAAGGAAATGACAAACCACTTCAGTTTCTTTGCCAAGAAAACCTCAAATAGGACCATGAAAAATCAGACATGACTGAAAAATGACTAAACAACAATATAATTTATTCTTTAACTTTATTTCATATCTCCATCTCCAACCACATTGGAAGCACATTGAGAGCAGGAATATTACATCCTTTCCTTTGGTATTTTCCCCATCTGCTGTAAGGCTATGCACACAACAGGTACCCAATATATGTTAAATGAAAGAGCTTTCTAATCAGGATGCTGCAAACACATCACACCACTTATATTCTGACTCAGGGTCAGAATTCTAAGGTATTTTGTATCTTAGTGGCTGATAGCATCATATTTCCATAAAGGCACTGATGTCATGGCTTCTTCTGCTTAATTTTCATTTTATATTGTTTTCCAGCATTGCCTAGTGCTATTCTTCTGGCTGCTTAAGTATGCATCCTCACATCCTATGATATCACAACTCATTAATCAGGCAATGGGCTAGCTTGAATGAGATCACAATGTGGGATAATGCCAGTGTTCTTGCAGTCTGATTAACCAGGTGATTTTTTTCTTCTTCAATGTGGTCACAGAAGAATAAATAGGAACAATATTTGATAACAGTCTTGAAAAAGTTATTTAATCTCTTTGGCCTTCAGTTTCATTTTCTTTAAAATAAGGGTGATTGATTTCTAAAATTCCTTCCAGCTCTAACAGCATATAAGCCTTGAGATAAGCTTCAAATATAATGTGTAGCCTTTTAGATGGTCATAGGTTCATAGACTTGGAGATGGAAAGGACCTTGGATATAATCTAATCCAATTGCCTTATATTATAGATGAGGAAACTGAAGTAAAGTGACTTGTGCAAGGTTAAATGGCAAGGTTGTTGCTTGTCCCTCATTCTCGAAGAGGGCCATGACATTGGGGTGATGTCATGACTTGCATTGAATTGGATTTAAGTGAAGGAGGGCTGTGCAAGGTCACCTACCTCACTCTCTCCTCCAGAGCCATCTAGGTCCATTGGCAAGATATACATCAGGACAACAGGAGATGGCCCCAGATGTTTTTAATGCAATTGGGATTAAGTGACTTGCCGAGGATCACACAGCTAGTAAGTATCTGAGGTGAGAGTTGAACTCAGGTCTTCCGAACTTCAGGGTCAGTCTCTGTCAGAAAGGCAAGAGTTCAAGGGATGACAATGTATCTTTAGAGTAATATTTAATTATGTCCTAATAATAAGCAGTCTTAGAATCTTAAGACTAACAACAATTACTTTTTTATTTTCCATGATAAGGCTATAGGATTTTGTCCTCCCTAAAAATGCAACATATGTTCAATTTATATTTATTATTGTGACCAGTTCTTATGAAGTTCTAATCTTGTTTGAGGCAAGCCCAAGGGAACAAAAGAAATGTTTAGTTAAGTGAGCTGGTTAAACCACACCTGGACTTCTCCTTTACCCTCTTCCATTATCTCATCTGGTAGAACTTGTAATTTGGACCACCCTCAAGTCATGTCAACCAATGGAATTGAATGATGCAAACCAATTAGCTTTGATCAATGTATAATGACCCACCTCAATCAACAGAGGATAAAAAGCTTTGTGTAGACCTGCTCCCATAGTTTGGAATGCTGTCACTTGTTGTGCCTTCTTCCTCTTAGACCTTGAGACCACATACTGTCTCTCTGAGAGACAAAATGGTTCTGGGGCTTTTCTCCTGCCATGTAGTCAATTCTTTACTGGCATATATGATATTAATTAATAATAAATCCTTACTGCTAAAATCAGTGCAATAGCCATTAATGTATAAGTAGCATTTAATTTAGAAAACGCAGTTTAGCACAATAATTTAAAAAACACAGTACACATATTCAATTTCAATTCAACTTAATTCAACAGATTATCCTGCACTTGGATTCAGGCAGGACTATCCTGCCTCAGAAATTTGGACAAAGCACTTATCTTTACTGAGGTTCACAGTTTCTTTATCTGCAAAATGGGGGCAATAATATTATCTACCTCTAAGGCTTGTTGTAGGGTCCAAATGAGATAATATCTGCAAATATCTTGCAAGTTTTCAAACTATATAAATATAAATCAGCTTTTAATAATAATAATAATAATAATAATAATGTATTGAGAGCACTGAGGAAGACAGAAAATATAGATAAGACTCAATCTTGCCCTTAGAAGTTTTTGATACACTGATAAGTTAATTGTGTGGTTTATATACCTCTCTGTTTGCATAAATTTGCAAATAATGGATTAGAGCATCTGATTTTAGGTATAGCATACCTCATACTTCAAGAATCTGAGATTTTGTTGATGTTGGTATTTTCTCTTCTGAGGTAAATAGCAGCTTCTCACTGATTCAATAAAATATCTTCAGAGAATTGTGTGGGAACAATTCATAACATTTTAGCCAACCTGGTGAAGTTGCTGCTTTGACCTGAGGTAGGCTGCAACTCAGATAGTAGATCCCCATCATCACTAGGATCTATTCTTGAAAGCTTTCCCACTTGGGATAACTTTCTAGAGCTTGCATTTCATTGGCAAAGCTTTCAAGATCACAGGGTCACTTCAGTGCCAGGGTGAGGCATTGGAACACGCTATTAGTTCAGGTAAAGAATATTAAATAGAATAAAATGGATTATGTTTCAGTTCAGTTGCATTTAGATTCTATATTTAGATAGGATAGGCCTGAAATATGTAAGACTCATGTCAACTTGATCAAGGCCCTGAAGAAGTAGAGACAGAGATGTTTAGAGATCTAGCTATGGAGGAATTGCCCTCCCACTTCTTTGTCTATTGCTATTTGTTTTTTCACCACCCCTCCCCCTTTGCTTATTTTATTTTTCATTTTAAGGAATGGTCCTGGAAGGACTCTTCTATTTGGGAGCCCTGGGAGGAGACAGAGCTATCATTTAGGAGATCCTGGCCCCAAAGGATATGTTGGGTCACCTTGTCAACTGACTGGGTAGAGAATTATAAAACTTCCTATCTGTCCAATAGAATTAATCATCAGGAAAGGAGGGCAAAAGCATACTTCAATGAGCCACTCAATAAATGTTTATTGATCACAAGCTGTTTGTCCATCAATATTAGAAACTATAGGAAAGCATAAGATATGGCTCCTGCCACCAAGGATTGTACAAGTCAAATTGCAAAAGCAATAGTAGTATGCATAAAACAATTAGAGGACCATGAAGTGTCACTTTTAGAGTACTTATTCATAATGCAATAAGAATTCAGAGAAGGGAAATGTCTACTCATTGTGAGAACTTCAGGGAAGGCTTCCATATTGCCAGTGTTGGATGCCATATCTAGGCCTATAATTGTGGATCTTAGAACAGTGGTTTCCATGAAGATAATTTGGATATTTCCTTCTGGCAGTGAAATTTGGGAAGTAGGGTGGAGCAGCTAATAGAGTATTATCCAGGGCCAGGAAGATGTGGGTTTAAATCCAGGCTCTGATGCACTCTACCCTTGTGATCATGTGGTAATCACTTCACTTCTTGAGACTTAGTTCCTTATTTGTAAAAAAAGAAGCAGTGGGACCAGATGACTTTTAACTTGCAGTCTCTATATAGTTGTCTCACACTATTGTGGAATCATAGAAGCTTAATAATTATACTTTAACTGTTTTTTACATAATGGCAATGATGATGGAAAGTCTCTGTTATTTTAAGGTATCATTAGAGATCTCAAAAATGGAGTGTACAATTCTTAACTAAATATTTTTTCTTCCAGCAAAAAATACTATTGACAGTTAAAAATAATCAAACCAGACACAGTAGGAATGGTAGAAAAATGGGGGGAGGATACGCAAACATTTTTCTAAAAATTCACTATCTCTTAAAGACACCTTTTTATTTATCACCAGTCCTGAATTTAATGCCTTCTGTGATCTACTCCATCAATCTCAATCTTTCCTATCCTTTAAAGCCCAGTTTAAGTCCTCCCTAAAGACTCCTATGACCATCTGAACCCACATTTAAGTCTTTCTTTTCTAAACTCCTATAACCCTCATTAGTAATACTTCCCATTCTGACACATTATTTAACAAATATTTATTGGGTGCCTTTTGAGGACATAGCACTTTCCAGGTGCTGCCATAAAATCCGAGGTTTTAAAGCTATAAGGGATCTTGGAAGGCTGAAAAGTAGCATAAGAAATGGACTCTGCTTTCATAAAGCTAACAGCTAGTTGGAAAGACATATTCACATGACATGTTATTAACAATTCAAGAACTAAATTGTGATATGATACATAAAAGAGATGTCACTTGGCAGTAGATGATTAAGTACCAATCAGGAGATGCAGATAACAAGTGCTATGAGTTCAGAGGAGGAGAAACTCATTTGCTGTTTTGTATTATTTAAACGTTTCACATGTATATTTCTCATCTTAATCATATTGTAAATTCCCAAAGACTGAACTTCCTTGAATCCTCCTGAAGTACTTAGAAATGTTATCATACTGCATTCTCTAAATGAATAAATGAATTGGAGAAATGGCTAGAGAAGATCAAGAATGAAAATTCATTTCTTTAAAATTTTAAGTATATAAATTTTAAGTGTGTGTGTGTGTACATAATACATATGTAGATTCATACATACATATGTGTGTATACACACACATTTATTTTATTGCCAGAACTCTTGCATCTAAATCCAGCACTCTAAAATGGAAATTTTCTTTCCTAGAAAACAAAATTTATATTCTTTGATGACATTGAAGGGGACCTACCAAAGGAAGGTAGTGAGTTCTCAGTCTCTATTTTGAGGGCTTAAATCTAGTTTGTTGCATAATGTTGATCTTGAAGTCAAGAAGACCTGGGTTCAAGTCCAATCTCAGGTACCTTAAGAACAGAGATTGTTTTTCCTTTCTTTGTATCTCCAGCACTTAGCAGAGTACTTGGCACATAGTAGGAACTAAATAAGTGCTTGTTGACTTGATTTAAATCTAGTTCCCTATTATTCTCTAAGATTATACATTGCAGAGGAATTTCTGATCCCCATTGGTAGAGGATGTTTCCTTAGAGGGAGTGGTTCTCTACAGCAGTGAAATCACAGGTCTATTAAAAACAAAACCAAATTTTAGATACCCTCACCACCAAATGGGCAAAATGATTACATCACATAGCATGTATAACATAAAGATTAATGTAAAGCTCTAGGAGAGAAAATTGATGGCTGTTTGAAGTATAATTTTAATATTTCTTGCTTAATTGAAACTCACTTTAATGAATTCTAGACTTAAGGTATTAATGATTTAAGACACAGACTTACTCTAAGAAACATCACCCTAGAATGTAAAATTTGGAAGTTCTGTACCATCATCCTAGGACTACCATTTTGTTTTTGTCATTGCTTACTGTGAGTCCTGATTCTTCAAACAACTGGTTAATATCTGCTTCTCCCAGAGATGCCTTCCCTGATTGAGGATTTGGTAAAATCAAGTCAACAAGCATTTATTAAGCTGGGGATAGAAAGACAGTTCCTTCCTCCCTCCTCTCCCTCCCACCCCCCCACCCCCACTGCCCAACGTACCAAAGCCTGTCTTTGCTCTAATTTTCTTTTCTTTTTAAAAATAATAAACATTTTTATTTATAGTTTTGAGTTCCAATTTTTCTCTCTCCTTCCCTCCCTCTTCTCACCCCTCCCTGAGATGGTAAGAAATCAAATATAGATTTAAACATGTGCAATTATGTAAAACATTACTATATTAGTAATTTTGTACAAAAACAAAAAAATTAAAAGAAAGTGAAAAATAGCATGCTTCAGTCTCTGTTCAATCAATATCAGTTCTTTGGAGATGGATAGTATACTTCATCAATCATCCTTTGGGATTGTCTTGGACCATTGTATTGCTGAGAATAGTTAAGTCATTCACAGTTCTTCATCAAGCAATATTGCTGTCACTGCACAACATTCTCCTAGTTCTGCTCACTTCACTATACATCAGTTCATACACATCTTTCTAGGCCTTTCTGAAATCACCCTGCTTTGTCATTTCTTAGAGCACAATAATATTCCATCACCACCATATACCACAGCTTGTTTCACCATTCCCCAATTGATGGGCATTCCTTTGATTGCCAATTCTTAGCCACCACAAAAAGAGATGCTAAAAATCTTTTTGTACAGATAGGTCTTTTTCTCTTTTTTTGAGGAGTCTTTGGGATATAAACCTAGCAGAGGTATTGCTGGATCAAAAGTTCTATAGTTCTATAGTTCCAAATTGCTCACAACTCTACCAGCAGTGGATTGTCTGCTCTAATGGAGAAGATGACATGTAAATAATTTATGTACAGGAAAAACTGGAGATTATCTTAGTGGAGAGACATTAGCATTCAGATGAGTTGAGAAATATTTCTTACCTAAGGTGAGATTTGAGTTGTGATTTGAAGGAAGCCTGGGAAGCCAGAGATGAATAGGGAGAGAATTGTAAGCCTGTGGATGGAGTTTCTTGTGTGAGGAGCAGCAAGGAGGCCAGTGTCACTGGCTCATAGAGGATGTAGAAGGGAGTAAGGTTTGATTTAATATTATAGCTCCTATTCTTATGGAGGGTCAGCTTGAAAGCTCGAGGCAGGAAGGATTTCCATTTCTTTGATAAAACTGTGGTTGATGGTAAAGTACCAGAAAACAAATTCTTGCTTGATTTTAGTACTGGAGAATTTAACGGTTTTTTCCCCTTTTTGCTGTCAAAAAATGAAAATGGAATGAATCTAGTGTGTTTTCTTACTTTTCTGAGTTCCCAGGAAACTTAGAATCAAATTTGATACCAAGATGTTTCAGTGAAAGATAGGTAGGGGGCAGCTGGGTGACACAGTGGATAGAGCACAGGCCCTGGATTCAGGAGGACCTGAGTTCAAATTTGACCCCAGACACTTGACACTAGCTGTGTGACCCTGGGCAAGTCACTTAACCCTCATTGCCCTGACCAAAAATGAAACAAAAACAAACAAAAAAAGATAGGTAGGTGCCCAAATACATCTGCTCCCTCTCCTTTTTTTGCAATAGATTCTATTTTATCCTCAAATGTCTTGTCTTGCATTATATTTTCATCTATAAATTAGGTTATATCCAAGTCCCTTCACAAGCAGACTAATGGAAGACAATAATCAGTTCTTTGACAGATCTGGCAAACACCGTTTTGATATGTTAACCATTCTTAATAAGTACACCAGCCATCAGTTAAATGAACAAGCCATCAGGAGAGAACAGAACTGTCAACACTAGCACAATCTATTCAGTTTTGTACAGTCATTAGCCACTTAAAATATAATGACTATTTTGAGTGTTAGGCAAGCCCTGAAGATCATTGGTAATGTTTTCCCCCCCGCAGATAAAGATCTTTCTGTCTCTCCCTGTTTTAATAAACAACATTATTTAAAAGAGTTATTATTTTCTCAAATATACTTTTATTATATCCAGGTGCCAGAATTTCTCCTAAGAGTATATATATTCAGTTTTATATTGTAAGTAATTGGGAAATTATGATTTTCATAAAAGGTCTTGATTTTTTAGCCAGAAAAAATGTTGTAAATGCCAACAGGGGAAGAGTGAAAACTTCCACTTTGTGTTCATTACACTGCTCAGAACTGTATCATAAATAAAAGTACTTTCACTTAGCGAGAGATACCTGTAATTATGTGAAAAAAATACACACACACACACACACACACACATATATATATATGATTATATAAATCTGTTTTAGCTTAAGGGTTATACCAGGATGCCATAATCTCTCCTTCAAGGGAACACAATTTTCGTATCCCTCTAATTTCTTTTTTTCCCCTCCTGGAGAGCTATCTGTGTACTATGAGGCTACATTAACTGTTGATGTCATTTGGGACCTGGAGGTTTAGAGACCTAACAGATGTATGTTTTTCTGGGTGTGAGGCTGTTGGTATTGTTTTGCAACCAAAGAAAGTGTAGTTTAGCGAGCATTCTATTACACAATTATTTGGACTGTTGCAGGTATTTTGAAGAGCAATAAGGCAAGATGCAGGTAAAATCATGAAACTGACCATAACTCTTTCCATTTGGTGATTCCCTTGTTATGACTTTATACTTAATACATCATCAAAAGTTAAAAAAGTCTGCAAATGTTTAAATAATGCAATAGAATATGATGTATATTTTAATGCAACTAGAATGTGATGTGTAACAAAGCATTATCAACAAATGCTATGGGAGTTCAGAGCAGAGATGTTTATAATTTACACACTTTTTAGCCAATAGAGGCAGGAGACATACTGACAAAAATGATGTCTGTATGCAAATTTAATAAAAATCTGACATCTGCTAGAGCATTTCATGTTTTGACTTTGAGGATAAAACTGAGCATCAAGAGAGTAGGAATGCATGGCTCACCCATGGCAGGGATATATTCTTTTTTTCCTTGACCTTGTTAGAAGGTACCTCCTGTCACTGACCCATTTACAGTTAGTAGACCAAAACCAGTTTAATGACAAGAGTATATATGCTGTGTGAAGGTTAGTTTGGTTAAATATTTACCTATTATTGTGTAATTAACCATTACAAATAGTTTTGTGATATTTTTGGTTTCTGAGCCAAAGATATTTCTTCCTTCTCCTATTCCTCTTTCTTCTTTTTCTTCTCCTCTTCCTCCCTCCACCCCCATCATTATTGTATTGGGCAGCTAGGTGGCCCAGCAGATAGAGCTCTGGTCCTGAAACTGAGAAGACCTGAATTCAAATTTGACTTCAGACACTAGCTGTGTAACCCTGGGCAAGTAAGTCATTTAACCTTTCTCTTTCACCTTAGTTTCTTCATCTGTAAAGTGGGACTAAGAAGACCATCTACCTTTCCAGGTTAGTGTAAAAATAAAATGAAATAAGATTTGTGAAGCATTTACAAACATTAAAGCACTCTATGAATGCTAGCTATTATTGTTCTGAGGTGGCTATACAGAGCTTTTGATGAGCCAGAAGTTGGCTTTGTGCTATAGTTCCTCTAGTTACTTTGTCTATCAGTCTTATCTGCTCATATTTGCTATGTATGTAATTCTCTTGACTATTCTGGTGAAGGGTCCTTTCTGAAAAGTCATAGTGAAGTCAACACTATGTTTGTTTCCTGCTGTGTCTCTATTTGCATGTTAATGACAGATTAGTGCCATCTTTCCCAGTGTCCTTACCCAAGAGACTCAGCTATGTATTGTTATGGATTAGTTCCTCTTCATTTAACATTTAAATGGATATTTTCAAATTGTTGCAAAATTATAATGGTATATTTGCTCAAGGCATTTAATTCTGATATTAACTGAATCCTTCAACTCTACTAATTATGTGTGTTGTATATAGAATAATTTGAGGATTGTCATACCATTCCACAGTTAGGTTTGATTCACAAAATTATACTCAGGCAAAAATTCTCAGAGTTAATAGCAGGAAAAAATCGCACTTAGTACCTAAAGGAATAGGAAAAGGGCAGATTTTTAGGACTTATATTCATAAGTTGTTTTCCTATTGATCCATCTTGAAATTTCCACAGTTGTTTGTAAAATGGAAAAAAAATTAGTTTTTGAGACAGAACCTCACAGACCATATTATTACTCTTTTATATGACTAGTTTGCCATCTCTCAGAATCTTTATGACTTAATCTACACATGAATAGTGATAAAGGTTTGAGGAAGAAACATTTGTTCCACAAATGTCACCCTGTAGAAGATCATCATTTTTCATTCATATGATTGGCAAAAAGATATAGATAATGCAAGATCATAGCATGATTATTTGTTTGTTGACTACAGAAATTTGAATCTATAAAGCAAATCTAACCAAAAAGTTCTCCTCCAACAAATTGTCTTTCATGAATATGTAAAAATATACAATATTTTAAAAAGATATAACTATATTGGATAACCTTTGATTAGTAATATCAAATGATGCATGAAAGAGGGAGGAACTGTTTGCCACTGTCAAAAAGGACATCTAGTACAGAGTCCAAATGGAATAGGGGTTCCCTATAGCTATGATATCCTCTAGATGACCCTATTTGTAGATGACTGTGCTCATTATCACAAAACCTGCAACACTGTAAGGCCTTCTAAATAAGACTAGTAATTGCTTGAGAGAGTTTGACTTAATCAGCCATATAGGAAAAACTATGTGGATGAAAACTGCCTACTGAGTATCATATATAATTAGAAGGATAATGTATAAAGCTCCTCCATCTTCAACAGATTCTGTGGATAGACAATGAACAGGAGGAATAATGCAGGTAGGATGGCTTTTGAGAAATGGTGTTATCTTAATGAGACTCTAAGCTTACGCCTAAAACAAAGATCCATTTAAAAAAGAGAATATTTTTCTAGAAATGATGCATAGTTGTAAGTTGTTGAATACCCCAATCTCTGAAGAATCCAAATTGAAGACCACCCAAAGTGCAAAGGAGATTAATGTAATAGGCATTAGTAGGCTTTTAAAACATACCCTAACATGACAAAATCTCAAATTGAGATGACTTTCTTTCTATTCTGAATATTATATTTTATTATATATATTATATATATTTTGTTATACACACACAGAATTATAAAGATTTACTGTTAGAAAGGACTTAAGAATTAGACTTTACAATTCTACCTCTCATTGGGCAGGTAACCAAGTCATATTTCTAAGTGTATAGATTTCTTTAAATATACTTTGTACAAGACATCATATTATAGTGGATAGAAAACTGGCCTTAGAGTCAGAAAGACCTAGTTTAAGTCTGCTTCTGCTACATATTAGTTGCATGATCATAGGCAAATTAGTGAAATTCTTAGTGTCCTGGGCAATAATCTGAGACTAAAGCTTACAAGTGAGTTGCCTTCCTGCATCGGGTGGAGGTGGGAGGAGTTTCCACACTGGGAGTTGATTATCAATCAAATCACAGGTCCCTTTCTAGAAAGGGACAAATGGGAGGCAAGAGAGCTCCACAGGGCAGAGTAACTCTCTTTAAGGTCTATATGATGAGGAGCTCTTCTCAGCTCCATGGTATGTCACCCAACTCCAACTATCCCACAAAAAGAGATAAACAAAAAAAATACTTTGCAGGTATCATCCCTTCATAATCAATTTCCACCTTTGCACCCTGTCTGAATTTATTTCTATCATCTGCCCTAATATTGAGAAAGTTCTTATGAGTTAGATGTATCAAATTGCCATGTAGGAATGTAAACAGTGTAACCTTTTGACACCCCTCTTAATTTCTTTTTCCTGTTTACCTTTTTATGGTTCTCTAGGGACTTGTATTTGAAAGTCGAATTTTCCATTCAATTCGGTTCTTTTCATCATGAATACCTGTAAGTCCTCTTTTTCATTGAAATCTCATTTTTTCCTCTGAAAGATTATACTCAGATTTCCTGGATAGGTGATTCTTGGTTGTAATCCCAATTTCTTTGCCCTTTGGAATATCATATTCCATGCCCTTTGATCCTTTAATGTAGAAGATGCTAGATCTTGTGCTATACTGACTGTGGCTCCACAGTACTTGAATTCTTTCTTTTTGGCAGCTTGCAATATTTTCACCTTGACTTGGGAGCTCTGGAATTTGGCTAAAATATTCCTGGGAGTTTTCCTTTTGGTATCTCTTTCAGGAGGTGATCAGTGGATTCTATTCTATTTTACCTCCTGTTTCTAGAATATCAGGGCAATATTCCCTGACAGTTTCCTTGATCATGGTTTTCAGGTAGACCAATACTTTTCAAATGATCTCTCCTGGATCTATTTTCCAGGTGAGCAGTTTTTTCCAAGAAGATATTTCACATTGCCCTCTATTTTTTTTTTTATTCATTTGGATTTGCTTTATTTTGTCTTGGTTTCTCATAAAGTCACTAGCTTCCATTTGTTCAATCCTAATTCTTAGGCAATTATTTTCATCAGATAGCTTTTGTATCTCCTTTTCTATTTGACTTTTCAAGCTGTTGACTTTTTTCTCATGTCTTTCCTTCACCACCCTTATTTCTCTTTCCATTTTTTCCTCTACCTCTCTGACTTTATCTTCAAAGTCCTGTTTGAGTACCTCTATGGCCTGAGACCAATTCATATTTTTCTTGGAAGCTTTAAATGTAGGGGCTTTGATGTTGTTATCTTCTTTTGAGGGTACACCTCGATCTTCCTTGTCACTAAAGAAGCTTTCTATGGTTTGCAATTTTCTCTGCCTCCTCATCCTGCCTGTTTTTCATTTGACTTTTAACTCCTTCTTAGTGTGGGGTCCTGCTTCCATGATATACTGTCACAAGCTTAAGGGGGTCCCAGGTATTATGATTTAATGAGGGGCAGTTTCTTCACTTGCCTGGCCCTTTCTCTGGTCCATAGATAACCTCAGTCTAACTTGCTAATCAACCAGACAGCAAAACTTTATGTGCCATGGTTGCTAGGTCTGATGAGACTGCACGCCTCCCCAACCTGGTCTGCCACCACTCAAGGTTTCTTCCTGGTTCCCCACTGTGGTAGGACATCCAAATCCCCCCTTAGTTCCTGCATACACCCCTGTAGACTCCACTCCCCCACCAGCCAGCCTTTCAGCCCTCTCACCAGACTGTGAGCTTAGTTCCAGAAGATGCCAGCACTGCAGCTGATTTGGAAGCTTGGGGGTAAGTTTCTCTGGTGCAGCCTGCCTGGTGCTATATCTTTGTTGGGGTGATTATGGGGCTGGACTCCACTTCCAGCCTGGCTCCCCCTTCTGCAGAACTTCCAAGGTGTCTTTAGCTGGAAAATAATCTCAGCCATCTTTTTGTGGGTTCTGTCGCTCCAGGAGTTGTTTTCTGGCTGTGTTTGGAGTTTTTTTGGGGGTAATTGTGTCAGGAAGACTCAGCTAATCATCTTTTGACACATCCTTCTCCTGTTGCAGTGATAGAGATGAAGGGATTGCTTTATCAGTTCTTATACTCTTGGTTAGAACATACTTGCTTCATGGAAAGTGGCCACTAGAGGTAAGCTCAGTTTAATGCATGCCCCATGGACAGCTAGGTGTCACACTAGATAGAGTGACAAACCTGGAGTCAGGAAGATTCCTATTCCTGAGTTCAAATTTGACCGCAGGCACTTCCTAGATGTGTGAGTCTGGGCAAATCACTTAACTCTGTTTGCCTTCATTTCCTCATCTATAAAATGAGCTGGAGAAGGAAATGACAAACCACTCCAGTATCCCTGCCAAAAACCCCCAAAATGGGGTCATGAGGAGTTGGACATGACTGAAAATGACTGAACAGCAACCATGACCACCATAGGATGTTCCCCATTACATATCAAATGAGGACTAGATTATTTATGACTCTCCTATTCAATCCAGGCTTCCTATTGATTCTACAAGAAAATGTTAGGTCTTCTCTTTAGCTTTTAAAGCCCTATACAAAGATTCCAGGGGGTGGAGTAAAGATGGCAGAGGAAAGGCAGTAACCACGCAGATTTCCTGACACAATTGCCCCCCACCCCAAATCCATCTCTATGATTTTACACTGGCTATTCCATATGACTGTGTGGTAAAAAGTTTTTTAACAGTTGGTTAGTGAATACGGAAAGACGCCAGTTTTTAAAGGACCACCCTTTTGGGGAGGAGACCGACGGCCATGCACAGGCTATGCACATCAACCTGGCTGCTAAGCACTCCACTTCTGGGGTGCGAGCTTAAAAGGCAAGGAGAGAACGGAAATGGGAGCTCTTGCCTGCTCTCCTGGTCCGATGACTGGCGAGACAGACAGACAGACGCAGACTGGAGTTGGACCCGGCCCGGCTCGCAGTTAGCAGCATGTGCTTGACTCAGCTCGGTTCTCTCTCCCCAAAGGTGGCCTTGGGCTTTTGATGAGTTTTATATGGAATATAGACTAAGCTTAGACTTAAGACTATTTGTTTTGTATTTCTACTTTCCTATCCCTCTAATCGACATCACCTGGCAACTACCACACAATAAAAGCTCTAACTATAGACTAGAGGTTTCTTCCATTTACTAGTCTGGGAGATAAATTAAGGGAAAGGTTAAAGAAGTGAGATTTATGATCTAATATCCAATTTTAAATCTCACAACTGGAATGCACTCCTTTCTCAACTCTGCCTCATAGATGATCTCTCTTCTTTTAAGAGCTCAAGTGAAGCCTTTCTTTGTTCTCTAAGATGTTAGTACCCTCTCCTCCAAATCATCATGGATTAAACTACTTTATGTATATTTATATTTATTATATATACATACATGTACATATATACACATACAATTAAATGTGTGTGCATACAGTACACACATTTACTTGTCTGTCCTTAGAATGTAAACATCTTGTGAAGAGGGATGGTTTCATTGATTATATTTATATTCCTTTCACTATGGCAGCTAGGTGGTGCATTGGATCGAGCACTAGAATCACAAAGTCCTGAATTCAAAACTGGCCTCAGACATTTACTAGCTGTGTGACCCGGGGCAAGTCACTTAACCTTTGTTTACCAAAGTTTCCTCAATTATAAGATGAGGATAATAATAGCACCAACTTCCCAGAGTTGTGAGAATCAAATGTTATAATATTTGTAAAGTGCCTAGCATAGAGATTCTTCCTTCCTTCCTTCCTTCCTTCCTTCCTTCCTTCCTTCCTTCCTTCCTTCCTTCCTTCCTTCCTTCCTTCCTTCCTTCCTTCCTAGCATAGTGCCCAAAATATAGTTGGTACTTAATAAATTTATGTTGTTTGACTGATCAGGTCTCTTCCAGCTCGAAATCCAGGCCTACTGCCCACAGGAGGGTATCTAGCAATCATAAGATCCCAGATATAGATCTAAAAGGGACCTCAGTAACAATGTAATCCAATTAAAAGAACCAGAGAAGAGTATTCTAAAGAGAGTTTATAGCAAGACATTTCATTAGAATTTCATAAGCTGAGGAGACGTGCGAAAATTATGTTCTATATGGGTTGGATGAATATACACCAATGTAATTGTAGATTCATTCAAGCAACAAAGAAAAAGAAAAACAAAAACCAGGAAGAGATTAACCTGGAAAGCAATCCCTCAATCTGAATTGTTAGGGTTGATTTGATATTATCTACCCTCCTCCTGTTTTTTTGGCTGGACACTTGATTTCGGATTGTATACTCAGTGATGTCAAACATACTGTCCTCAATGCCTACAACATTCCAAGCATGGCCCCAACCAGATTAAAATATAATTGGGAAATGTTTAGTAAAATAAATTAAAATACAATAAAACATAGATACGTTAATTTGTGGTTATGTAAATCACAATGCCATCAGGAAGGGATGCCTTTCCATTTGAGTTTGACACCATTGCTATAGAGAACTCCTAGGGTGGAAATTCTTTCCACTAATGGAACTATTCTACAATTCATAATCTTAGGGATTTGCTTGGTACAGTAAGAAATTACATAATTGAATCATGGTCCCAAACTTATCATGGGCCAGAGGCTAGAATTGAACTCAGGTCTTCTTGATTCCAAGGAAATCTCTGTCTTCACCATGTGATGCTACCTCTCCAGATGCCTTTTACATTTTAAATTTTAACTCTGGCATGTGAATTGCATTACACAAACCACATTGCTCCATAAAACCTTAAAGCTTTAGAATTAAATCTTTGCTAAGAAATTGCAGGACTCTAGTTAATTCACGTATTGATCAGCACAAGATGTCACTATTGTGCTTGCTGTAGAGATAACAGTCTTGTTGAAATGTGGATGCCTGAAATGGTTAGCCTCTCTAGACCACAGGGAAATCAGAAAATCTGTTCTAGGATATAAATCACAACACATTACTGGGAAACCTTAGGTGAGATAAATCAAAGTTTTTTTCAATCAATTGGCTTTTCAATCATTCTTTTTCAGTCACGTAGAAAATATAGTCCATGTTGTATTTACAGTTTGATGGTAAGGAGATGTTTAACACCAATGTAAGAGATTAAAAATGACAAGTTATATGGCAAAGAGTGTGAAAAGGTGTTTATACTGACATGTAATATCTGAGTTGATCTACAGCTCAATAATAGATGCCATAAATCAGCAGATCCACACAATTCTGCATTAGGTAAGTTAATATGGTAGGTCAACATATTCAAAAACTATATGCTGTCCTTCATGTATAAAGGTGATGGTGCTGATCTGGCAGCTATAGGAGGTGCACTCTGGGTTGTTGGTTTCCCCCTCCTCTCCTATGGCTCATAGATTTGCAGCATTCAATTCACCATCCTTCATCAGATTGTCCCTCCATACTTCTCATGTCAAACATTTAAGAGAAAGCTGACTTTCAGTGCATTTAATGCATTCCTTTTTCTTTCTAAAAATATATCTGCTGGAACTTTAGTGACATTGAAAAGGGATGAAACTTACTTTGCATGGCACTACAGGCTAGTACTAGGAGCAATGGGTTAAAATATTAAGGAGGCAGTGTTCCTTAATTCATTCAATTATACTTTTCAATAAAGGACTATAGAGGGCCCTGTGTCAGATACATAGTATAGATAAAACAAGGTCCCTGGCATCATGGGGTTTATAGTCTAGAGCAGGAGTTAGCAAACTGTGGACCAATGGCCAAATTTGGCCCCTGTTTTGTGACCTAAGAACAGTTTTTATGTTTTGAAAACACAATAAAATTTTATTTTAAAATGAAAAAAAATCATGCTGAAAGACAAAATAGGCCAGGCTTGGATTTGGCCCATGGGTAGTAGTTTTCTGACCTTCGGTCTAGAGTTCAGCTCATTATAAGGAAAAGCTTCCAAACAATTAGAGGTTTATAAAGGTGAAATGGACTGCCTTAAAAGGTAATGAATTCTGTTATCACTAGTGGTCATCAAAAGGATGCTGGATGGCCACTTATCAGGGATATTGTAAGGGCTCATTAGGCTTCTGGTATGAGGCGAACTATATGATCTCTGAGGTCCCTTCTAGCTCTGAGTCAATGATTCAAATGAAAGAAAAAAAAGAAAAAGAAACCCAGCAATTTAAAAATAATTTATTTTAAATTACCTTGTATTATATTTACATATTATATTAAATTACCTTCTTATGTGAGGAAGATGAATGAGTAAATGAATGAATAAGCAGAAAGTTTTTATTATACAACTGTGTGCAAAGCATTGAGCATTGTGCTAAGTGCTGGGGACAAATTGAAAAGCAAAGCCATATCTCCTCTCAGGGAGCTCACATTCTATTTGAAGGAGACTGTATATAGATTTCAGCTACTAGTCCCTGAGACTGTATATAGATTTCAGCTACTAGTCAGATGGAAATGTCCTATTGTCTTTGGGTGCAGCAGTAAAGCTAATGATAATGAGTCTTTCATGTCATTTCCATTGATAAAACCATTCCTATTTCTGATCTTGCAACATTTGACATTGCCAAAGATTTTGGTGCCATGAACCTTTTATGGGTTTTCAGTAGCTTTGGCTATTGAGAAGATGGGAGCACAGTATCTGCAAAGCAGTTACCAGGGTGTATCTCCACAACGGTTACTTCCTTGAATGATGGCTAGGGGATCTGGGTTGAAAGCAAAGCTAGTAGTCTTGGGGAAAATACTATATGATGACTAATCAAATAAGGAAACACAAATAACTCCACAAAACATGCAACTCATGTTTACAGTGTTGAACTCAAACTGGATCTGGATCTGGATCTGGATCTCAGAATTAAGGTTAGGAATAGAAGTAGTTGTATGTATTGCAAGGAAATATAATGTGAATCCATAGTGTTTGCAGATGAGAAATTTTCGATTAAAGGTCAGAAGACCATGGTATAATAGATTTTGACATGAAAGGGATCTTAGAAAGTACAAGCCTAACTTCCTTATTTTACAGGTGAGGAAACTGAAGTCATAGGGCTAGTAAGTGTCTGAGGCAGGATTTAAAATCGGGTCCATCACTCTATCTACTCTACTGCTTTCTTGAATTGTGCTAAGGTAACTATGTATCAGGATCATCAATTTAGACATGGGTGAGTCCTCAACATAGCATTAAAAATAGGAATTGCATGTATGCCAGATACTGAATGTGTGTAGATTTGTTAAACTAAGTAACTATTACCCACTGCTTGTAATTTGTATTAGGACAGATTTTACCTCCTAAAGGAACCTAGAAAACATTGCTAAGGTTTATGAAGATCTGGGAAGGAAACTGAAGATATTAGGAACATGGGTGTTTCCATTCTTCTTCTTCTTTTTTTTTTTGGTAAGGCAGTTGGGGTTAAGTGACTTGCCCAGGGTCACACAGCTAGTAAGTGTCAAGTGTCTGAGGCTGGATTTGAAGTCAGGTCCTCCAGAATCCAGGGCCAGTGCTCTATCCACTGTACCACCTAGCTGCCCCCTCCATTATTCTTTTTTAAATTTCGTGTTGCCAATTGAAGACTGGGACTTGAAAGAGAAAAGCAGATTTGGGAAGTGAATATTTAGCTAAGGAGATGGTATCTGGAAACAAGCTTTGGATTTATGTGCCACGATGTAAATTATAGTAATGATGGGCACTTGGCTCAGGAGGGAATATACATTAGTGAGTGCTGATAGTTTTATTTACCAAAATGTTATAAATCTAATGGAAGCTATACTTTTAACTGAAAAGGGATGGTGATGGGAATAAAGTACTTAAGTCTATCTTACCAAGCTATATGCCATAGAGGATAGATACCATATAGTAAGAATAGCAGTAGACATACTTAGAATTTCACAAGCCACAAAATCCAAGGAAGAAACTAGCAATAGAATCCATGCCAGCAGATGTCTATATATAAATGTACAAAGTATGGGTAAAAATCTGGGTGAATTAGAGATCCAAATAAAAAGGAGGCAAATTTGATATCATAGGTATCATTGAGCCTTCCTCAGATGGAATTCATGACAGAAATATGCTTCTGGAAGTACATAGTTTAATTGAAAGGAACAGAACAGATAAAGGGAGTGGGAGAGGTATGCAATCGTATTATAAATTAAGGAGATATAATCATTTGAGGAAATCCTAGAATCAGAGTGTGGAAGTCTGGGGGAGAGCATTTGGTTGTAAATTGGGGTAGCATGAAATTATTAATAGTGTTATTGAGTATACTATAGACTAGGAGTTGATAAACTTTGCCCTGTTGGCCAGCTGCCTGTTTTTGTTTGGCCTGCTAAGAGTGGTTTTTGTATTTTTAAACCAAGTTTCATTGTATTTAAAAATGAAAAAATATTTATAGTACAAATAAGTTGTGATTGAAATGGCAGGCAGGCAAACATAGCATATACATAGCATATATGGGTCATGGAAACAGTTCTTTTCATCTCTAGGCTTCCTGAGTTTCAATTTGAAATGGAATCCTTTGTGTTTCCTCCTATGAGCTCCCCTATCAACCGCCATGGTAACTTACCTGTTTTCCTGCCTAGTCAAGGGCCCAGTTCAATAGGTTGATGTAAGAAACAATCAAATAACCTATGTTGTAAGAACTTTCTATCTATAGCGCACTCTACACTTGGCAAATCCATTATTCTAATAGGAAGTGTGGTGTAATGGAAATCCTGATGGAAAGTTTGAATTTGAATTCTTCCTCAGACACTTCCAAACCATGTGGCTTTGGGCCGATCATTGAATTTTTCTGAGTTTCAGTTTCTTTATTTGTGAAATGGAGATAATAACATCTTGTTGTCCTCATGGCACCTGAGGATCAAATGAGTTAATGCATAAAAATCTTATAAAGATTTAAGACTCTATAAACATCAACTATTTTTATTTTCACTGGAGGCTCTGGAGAATTTTTTAAGCCCAAGATGTTCTTCCCTTCCTCCATGCCCTTAAAGTCTAAAGACTGATAATCTGCTAGGCTTTGGTAATTAGCTCTGACATGTACCACCTAGGTGTCAAGCCCAGGCTTCTTTAGCAAACACAGTGGAATAAACCCCTATAGACCTTTGACAGCAATCATGGAAATATTTTACTTCTTTCCACTTCTTTTGTTAGATTTTTTACTAGGGGTTTCTGCCCACAAAGCAGTTCAGCTTTATTTAAGAATTCTTCTAGATCATTTGTGTAAAGTATGCTTAGTTGGTGATATGGGTTTGGATTTTTTAGCCATCTTCAGAAGTGCCTGTCTGCCCCTTCAAGTGCTTCTCATGTAGGTCTCAAACAGTTGTTGCATATGAGAAATTGTTAGTAGTGTCAGGGAGGAAAGGCTCTGGAGGGAAAAAGGGACTAGCTTAACCCCCTTCTTAAGAATTTAGGGGAAATGTGGGAAATATAGAAAAATTTAATCAAGTTAGTGAGACATGCCTCAAGATGTTCTACATAAGAGAAGCAGGAAACAACTTGTTTGGTGGTTTTGTGTTTACCCTAACACTTCAGATCTGAAGACACTAAAAAGTAAACCCAGTTCATTGGTTTAACCCCAATCACCTAGTAGCAGAAGCAGTCTTGGAATGAAGACATACAATTGTGGTGTTAACCCACCTAGCCAGCCAAGCTTCCTTCGATTGTGAGTGTCTTTTATTACATATCAAAGGAACTCCTCAGAGTTATTTCTGTCATTTACAAGGATATTGAAAAAGAGCTGTAGATATTTGTTCAATCATTTATTTAACAATTCCTTGTTGAGGATATAATAGTACCTTATAGAGTACTAAGCTCAAAATGGGTACATTTTGATGTTAGTACCCTATAAAGTGCCTCAGGGAACACAAGAATATCTGTAAGAAAGATTCCTGCCCTTCAGGAATTTACAATCTAGTTGGGGAGATGGCACATAGATACAAAAAACAAAGAAATCAAGACAAGATATAGTAGGATAATATTAAAAACATGGCATAGACAATATGTTTAGGGGAGTGAGGGAAGTTATTTTGAACTGGGGTGATTGGGGGTGAGACTTGAGTCAAGGCTTGAAGTTTGAATTCTATTTGGATACATGGAAGGGATGGAAGGGTATTATAAGTATGTGAAAGAAAAGTTCAACCATAGGGGGAAATTCAAGGTATATTAAGGGGACAAGAAGCTAGGTGGACATGGACAGTTTGCAGAGGCTCTGGATTTATGCTACTGAAACACAGGGGTTCCTTTAAGGGGGTAGTGACAGGTAATAGAAAGCTCAAAGTAGGAAGGACCCAAAAAACTCACCTATTCCAATTCCCTGATTTTTCAGATGAGGAAACTGAGGCCCTCAAGATAAGAAAGATCAGCCCAAGTTCACATAGCTAGTTAGTAGCAGAGCTGGGACTAGAACCCAAATCTCTCAATTAGTTCAGTGCCTTTTCAGCACATGGACTCCCATTGTTCTTCAAAATGTCATGATTATGCCATATAATTATAGATTTAAAGCTGAACTTTAGAAGCCATTTAGTCCAACTTGGCTCCCCCCTTCCATTTTTTTTTTTTACAGAAGAATTAATAGATCCAGAGAAATAAAGAGATTTGCTCAGCGTCACATAAGTAGTAAGTGGGAAAGCCAGGAATTGACCCCATGTCCTCTGATTGCAAGGTCAGCATTCTTTCTACTGTGCCATATTGTGGCTGTGAGAATGTTGACCCAGTAGATGGCAGCTCCTCTAAAAGCCCTAATTGACCATCTTCATGAGCTGCTAGGACCCAAAACCCTGATTACCTGTGTGCTAGTGTTCTGAGGGTAGAAGTCTATGTACTTAGCTATGTGTTCCTGAGGATAATGGACACATAGATTGCTGTTAGGATCCCATTGCACTCTCATCCAGCTTGGTAGGATCTGCCAGTCTGTGCTCTCCTGGAATATTCTCCAGTTACCTCCATAGTTTAATGAGCCACTGAAGTATGACATTGTTGTAGGGCACTGCATATTCATTCAAGGGTTTATGTGAAAAAGTTTTTTTTTTTGTGTGTGTGTGTGTGTGTGTGTGTGTGTATGTGTGTGGATTACAAACTCCATATGTATCAACAGTGTTTTATAGAACCTCCAAAAACTACTTTTAGGCTACAAATAACAGAAGAATAATGCCCAGTGTGAGAAAGGTGATTGAGAGTCTTGCTGTACTCTTCCCCTACCCAGTACCCATCTGGATTGTTGTATTTAGCTCAAGATGTCATATTTTAGGAAGAGTATTGAGAAGCTATGAGTGCATTGAGAACCAGCCTTAAAACTAGGAACACCTTGCTTCAAGTTCTGCCCCTGACACAAAATGAGCCAGGTAAGTAACCCAAACTCTGTTCACTCCAGGCAACTCTCTAAGACTGTAATTTGTAGAAAAAGGGCTGATTTGCATGGGTAATAGGAGGTCCTTCAACTAGGAGCTTTCTGTGCCAACAAAATCCCACATATAGTTCCTATCTCTATCCCTCTTGATAAACTGTGGGGTGTTCAGAAAAGTGCAACTTGGACAGTGAGGGTACTTGAAATCACTTCCTATTAGGTTGGGTGAAGGAACCTGAAGGTTATGGGAGAAATAATGGCCATGGTCCAAAATTTGGAGAGTTGTCATGTGAAAGGGAGATAAATTCATTTCGACAAGCATTTTTTGAAGACCTACTATGTCTTAGGTACTGTGGTTAAACTGGGGATTCCAAGACAGCCATGGGGAAACAATGATGACACGCAGACGAATAGCTTCTTGGCCACAAAGGGCAGAGTTAGGAGCAAGCTGTAGAAATGAGAAAGAAGCAAATTTCGGCTGACTAGAGGAACTTGCAAATATTCAGAGCCATCCCAAGGTGGGATACTCCTCCTGCTCTCTCTTCTCTTATTTAGTCTTTAGATAGTGCCATAAGGTTTGCAGAGGGCTTTGAATGGATTATCTCATTTGATCCTCAAAGCAACCCTACTGTAAGGTGGGTGCTATTTTAATCCATTTAGTAGGCACAAGTTGAGTCACTACTAAGATGGCTTTGGATACATATTGCATAGTTCCTTTGAGGATCCCATAGCCCCTGATTTGTCTAACTGTTTGCAAAGTTTTAAGCAATGAAGTATTATCCCCGTTTTGAAGATGGGAAATTAAGGCTTTTAGCAATTATCTTATCAGATTGCTTGCTAAAAAGCAAGTATCTAAAAGTCCAGTATCCTATCCACCAGGTGACGCTGCTCCTGCCTGTGCCCATCTTTAGTATTTTGTGGATCCAAAGAATGCTCATGATAAAATGAACAAACCAAAGCAAAGGACAAAAATCTAAAGGTGTGTTGGATCTGTGCATAAGACATTTGAGGAAGATTCATAGAATTCCCTCCTAATGAGGGAAATTCCAGGCATGCCCAGAAAACATCTTTCATAACCCACGTTTATGTTTGGTTTCGTGTGAAGTTTTGTTTTCTTGCCAAAGTGTTTTCTAGTGTGATGCCAGGTCTCATGTAGTTAGTGTACGATGTAGAAACTTTGATGGTCGAGGAATTCTTCTGATGGGAATACAAAGGCTGAGAAACCTCAACATGTCTAGTGAAGGTAAATAGACACACTACTCCATAATGGGATTAAAACATAGTTTGGTGAAAAAGTAACTTGGTAGGCACTGCATGACTTAGGAACAATTCACATGAAACCTTTTACACCAATGAAAATACCTTTATTCCTTAGATAATTCACAGGTGGAGCTTATCTGCTATAGTATCTCTTTTGAAGCTAGAAGCACTGAGGCTTCTTCATCCATCATTTTTGTGGGTGTCTAAACAATCTTCAGGCCTTTGGACCTGACACAAAAAGAAGCTATTCTATTCCTATTGTTTCTCACCTTAAGTGGAGAGAGATGGTTGATTGGGTGGTAGTTTGGCAAGTCACTCAGGGAAGGGTAATAGTACTGATCACAGGCAGATAGGTAGGCAACAAGCATTTATTAAGGCTTACTATATGCCAGGCACTGAACTAGGTGGTGATGATACAAATCAAGCAAAAATAAAAGTTGGTCCCTGCCTAAAAGGACCTTACCTTCTAATGGGGAAATGCATGCACCATATAAAAGGGAAGTGAAAAGGAAGGTGGAGAAAGTAACCATGTAGAGGCATGGTGGTGAAGTTTGGGTAGTCAGAAGCATAGGGGAAAATACAATAAAAATAATACAATATATTTGGCCTGGGCATATTGCCCTAGAAGAAACTCAACCAATGGAAGAAAGAGGTTGGCATGGTGGAGAAATGTTTGAGGGTGGGAGGGCTCCAGGACTGAGAGAGATTCCAGGGTGAGATGCTCTCAGAGGCATGGTGTTGAAATCTGGAAAGTCAGAAGCACAGTTCAGAGGGGAATGAAGAGAGAAATTCATTGCTTTCCTCTACAGGGGTCTCCTCCCTAGGGAACTTGTGGTGTGCACTCCCTCCAATTGACATGCAAATCAGAGTTTGCATTGATATAACAAATGACAGAATGGTTATATAAAGGGAGAAGATGACTCCTAATTCCTCTGCAAATCTGGAAAGTGAGAGGTCTAGATAAGTTATGTTTCATGTGGGTCATGAATTGCTAGCAAAGCACTTTACCAACTTCCTCTCTGATCCAATATGACTCATATTTCTTGACAGAAGACATCATATATTTATTACAGAAAGGTCAGAATTGAAGTGATACTGCCTATATAGACCAATTACATGTTTATGTACATTATACAAAGCATTTACAGTTTGTAACACCTCTAAATTTATAAGTATTTATAAAAACAATATGTTAAGAGCAAAAAGATATGCCAAAAAGTCCTGGGGACATAAAAAGCAATTCATTATCAATTTAGCGATTTTTAAAGAAGCCACTTGAAAGGACTGTAACATTTATACTACCTTTATTGATTATTGTGAAACCTTTGACTAGATGTTCCCCTAATGGCTTAGCTATGGACTGCAAATATATAAAATAGATACAAGCATAGTTGTACCCTCAAATGCTTGATGTCCACATGGAAAGCTGCTTTCCATTTAAAACATGCCACCAATAAAATAATGTAAAAAATAATTGATATAATATGTGACATCTTGTAGTGCAGAGATTCTCAAACTTTTTGATCTCAGAATCCCTTTACACTCTTAAAAATTATTGAGAACCCCAGAGAGCTTACTCATATGGGTTTTATTTATTGATATTTACCATGTTAGAAATGAACACTGATAGTATCTAAAATATTTATTAATTATTTCAAAATAATAATACATCCATTATGTGTTAATATATATAGCATATATTTTTATAAAATATATTTTTCCAAAACAAAAAATTAAGAATACATTGTTTTACATATTTTGAAAAATCTCTATGATATTTACAAAATCATATAACATCAAATCCAATCTAATCTCTAGAGATTTTCCAAAAATATGACAATAGAAGACAGATAGATTTTCCTATCTGCTTTTATATTCAATATGTTGCAAATTATTGTTTTGCTTGAAATATAAGAAGAAAATCTGGCCTCACGTGGATAGATAGATAGAAAAATGAGGAGCATTTTAATAGGCAAATAACATCTTTGTATTATTATGAAAATAGTTTTGACTTTGCAAGCCCTCTGAAATGGTCTCCAGGGACTCTTAGGGGTCCTCAACCACATTTTGAGAACTGCTATTCTAGGAAGACATTTTTTTTTTTTAGTGAGGCAATTGGGGTTAAGTGACTCGCCCAGGGTCACACAGCTAGTAAGTGTTAAGTGTCTGAGGCCAGATTTGAACTCAAGTACTCCTGGCTCCAGGGCCAGTGCTCTATCCACTTCACCACCTAGCTGCCCCCCTAGGAAGACATTTTAATCCTGCTAAGCCTAGCTCTGAATCCATCCTTACCACTCCTGAAAAAACAGAATGGTTTGCAAGTTAATATGCCCAAACACTCATTAATGACTTGTTAAATATCCATGGCTCTACTGAAAAATACATTGAACTCCATGCTATGGAAACTTTCCTCAATTACATCAAAATGTCTTTTGGACTTTTTAGGTGTAACATTATCAACATGTACCAAGGAGAGTAGATATTGGTAACTATGAGCTTGAATTCAGAGGTCAAATGGAATAAATAGATAAAGATAATACTTTAAAATGCTTTGGTCTTCTCCAGACAAGACACATTGAACATAAAGATATCAAGGATAAGGTTCTGTCTGAGTGTCAAAAGATTTACTGGCATCCTGAAATCAAAGCTTAAAGGGAAGAATATGTTCAAAGTAATTAAATCCTAACTAACAGGGAAAGGGATAAGGACTGACCCTGTGATTTCATCGATAACAGGAGCTTTTGGAATTCAAAACTTCCTCTAATAATTCAGGTTAGCATGAAAAGGTAAGTGGTGTGCTCAGGGCTAATGTCTTGTGGAAGTGGGACTGGAAATCAGGTCTTCCTTGTTCCAAAGCCGTCTCTATCCATTCTGTCATACTACCTCTTCCAGAGCTACAAAATGAGTCATAAAAGTTTTGGAAAACATGCTAACCAAAAGACAGATAATAATGAAACTCAGCGTCCATCACCCTAAAGCAGTTGTAGAAAGATAAACAAATACTTCCTCATCAAAAAGGAAGAAGATTGATGAATGTACTTAGAATATGTGATAAACAGATCAGAAGCCCATAGAAATACTTTAAGAATTAACAGAAATTAATTCATTGAAAAATAAATCAACAAGCATTTAATAAAAGCTACTATGTGCCATTTAGTTAGCTTGGTGGCAAACTGGATAAAGTTGAGTTCCTGCCTACCATAAAGGAAGGCATTGGGAGAAGTTTGATACTCTGACCTGTAGCCCTCCAAAATCAGAGGGGAAAGGAGGTTGAGGGAGATTGTGTCAATCAAGGTGAGTTAGCAGTATGGTGGTGAGTTTAGAAGTGATGAGCTCATCCTGGGAGGGGAATCTTGTTCTGTGGAGTTGAGCCTAGGTAGGGTAGCAGGTATAGAGTAGAATGAAACTGTATCTCTCCATACTGCAAACATTTAGCACCTACTGAATACCTACCAAAATATGATCTGGTGGTTAGAATTATGCAACAGATGTGTTCATAGATGGAGCTAACATATCTCTAATATATACATAGGCCTCAAAATATCCTTGAGAACTCAACTGTCCTGAAACTGAGGCATTATCATAGACCAAATAGCCTGAATATAAAATTTCTCCATAAAAACTTAAAAACATTTTTGATAGATATCAGCAGACCAAATTTTCATAATTTCTAAGGCATTTGGAGTAAAAGGCTTTCAAAATATAAAGATTTGGTAGAAGATGTCAATACCATGTTGATGTTGATAGCATTCCTGTCATTTTGTCTGCTATTGAGACTTTACCAAAAATGCTTTCAATTACATAAGACAATTATGTTGTCCATCTGTGAAAGAGTATGAAATATTAATAAAATAGTAGTAAGATAGCAATATGTCCCAGTAACACTTCTACCTGAACTCTATGAAAAAAAATGAGAATGGGATATATAATAATATTTTATAGATTAGAAATGTTAGAGTGTGTATGTTTTCTTTCTTGATGTCTTACTAGATATAATTATTTGTAGTAATTTTCAGACAGTGTTATGTATTTCTTTTGGGTAATCCTCATTGTGGTTTATATGGTGGTCTTCATACAATGTATGCTTAGGAAATAGTGTTGGTTACTTTCCACTTTAAATACACACAACAATTAAGTAGACTACAGAGTTGGGGCTCAGGATATGTCAATTTTGACTGAATCTCTACTACTTATCCAGCTGCATGACTAGTATCAGTCATTAAAGTTCTTTGGCTATTATTTATCTCATCTGTCAAATGAGAACAATACTTTCTTAGGTATGTCACAGGGATGATGTAAAGATGAAATGTTAGAGGATAGGAAAATAACTGGAAAAGTTATAAAGTGCTACACTAATGTCAGATATGAATATTCTGTGGGTTCAATGTCCTACTCTCATTGTACCAATAATCCAAGGTAGAATCTTTATGAACTATTAACTCTTTTACTCTCTTGAACTCTGATAACAGAAAAAAGTCCAGATTTTGGAAATACAACCTAACAGGCAGGTGAGTATTAGAATGAGTAACCTTTCTTACCCTTTGTGCCTATTACCTCATGGAAGCCTGTCTTCTGCAATTGTCAGAGCAAACAAATGGGGGTTTAATTAAAAGAAAATAATTATCATAATTACAGTATAGCCACACAACCACTGGCTGTCACCCATTCCTGAAACATTCTTCCTTCTCATCTCTGCCTCCCAGCTTATCTCAAGTCTCAGCTAAAGTCTCATCTTCTATGCAAAGCCTTTCTTGGTCCTTCTTAATCTAAATGCTTTCTCTCTGAGATCACCCCCAATTTAACCTGTATATAACCTGTTTGCCTGTAGTTGTTTGCATGTTGTATCCCCCATTAGACTGTGTGCTCCTTGAGAGCAAGGACTTCATTTTTCTTTGTTACCTCCCATGCTTAGCACAGTGCCTATCATATAGTAAGAAGTTGACTGACTGAATGGCTTAGAATTACACAACTTAAGCAACAAGTAGCTGTTAGGCTTATTGGCCAGCAGATTTGGGCGGCTGAAATTTTTGCACCTTTCTTCTAGGCTCAGCTTGTTCTACCATAATGCTGCCTCTCGCCATCCCAGCCCAGAATGCATTCTTGGTCCTTGAAAGACATAGCAGGAAGTGATGGAGGGTAAAGGAGAAATTCAGAAAAAGTGCCCCAGGAATATTTAATAAGGAAGAGAATGCTTTCATTTGGGAGGATCAGAAAAGGCTTCATAGAGATTATGACTCACCTGAATCTCAAAGGAGGCTAAAGATTCTCCAAAGCAAAAATGGGGAGGGATTGCATTTCAGGCATAGAGAAATAGCTTGCACAAATTAAAGGAAGTTGGAAATTATATCTCAGGTCTAGGGAATAGCTTTTTGTTGGGGATCAGTAAGTTTTAGGGTCCAGTCTGGCTAGAATGGGGAGTATATAACAGAGAAATGATTGGAAATATAGATTGGAGTCAGCTTATGGACCGCCTTAAAGGTCCATGAAAGAAGTTTATATTTGATGGTTTTGGAGCAGGAGAATTACCTGATCAAACTCATGCCTTATTTTGGCAGCAGTGGAAAGTATTGAAAAGGGAGACTGGAGACAAAGAGACGAATTGGTAGACTATTAAAATAATCTAGGCATAAAGTGGTGAGGGCCTTACCTTGGTAGGGGGTGGTGCATGGCCACCTGAGTGAACAAAAGAGAGAGGCGCTGGAGAGAAGTTGTGACAGTAGAATTGCCTGGAATTGGCAACTGGTTACATAAGAGGGTGTTATGGACCAGGAAGAATCAAGCATAACACTAAAATTTAGAACCTTGGCTCCTGGGAGGATGGTTTCCACAGAAATAGGGAAGTTCAGAAGAAGGGAAGGCTTGGTGTGGAGGAGATGACAAATTTGGACATGCTGTGTTTGGAATGCCAAGGGGACAGCCAACTGTAGATTTCTAGCAGGGTTCTTTCCTGTTGGTGACTAAGTTAAGTATTTCCTTAAGACTCTGGTTAGGGAAAAAGAGAAGTGGCACCAGGCTTACTCTCTGCACCCAGGTCATCATGAAGCCATGAGTATATATCACAGCCATTTTTGTTTTTGTCTATGTTGGGATCCATTCTTTCTTACTCTTAAATGAATGAGTGTTGGAGGTAGAATGGACTGGGCTATGACCCTGTAGTTTTTGAGAAGTCTGGAGAACCACTGGGTGTCCAGGGACTGGAATTTATTTCAGAGTTTACTGACAACTGAGTCAGGCGAGATGCCAGTGTAGTCCTAAGGAGAGAATTGTGGGATACAGCCCAAAGATTTTATGTCCTGCTGCAAGGGATTGCTTCATTCAAAAACCATGCTACATTTGGAAGTGAACTTGGTGGAGTAGACACTTTGTAACAACTACTTTAAGTCTGAATCCATTTTCCCCGGGCATCAAAGTGATAAAGGGAGGAGTATACCTCTTGTTTGGGGAATGATTTTTTTGTCTGCCTTAATTAGTATTTTGCTTCAGTAAATATCTCTCAACTGCACTACTAAGCCACCTCATTTCTTTACAAAATCAATCCCCCCCCTCTCCACTAGGTGATGAGTGCAGGAGAGAAATAGCATTTACTGTTTCTACTACTTACTTATCATTTCCCCTATAGTGCTTCATGATTTCTCTCATAGTATTGTTTTACAATTCAGGGGTATGCTGGAGCCAGTTTGAATTGGCTTACGAGAACTGATTGTTAAAATTCCAGTGTAAGCATTTATTTACTCCAAAGAAATTGGCAAATGCTACAAATCAGGACTTGACATTGTTTCATTGATTGTCTAGACTTAAGAAAGTCATGGAGAAAATAATAATGCTAATTAAACCAAAAAGTGTGTTGTGTGTGCATTTTATTTTTTGGAGAGTCAGTTTTTAAATAGCTACCAGCATGTTCCCGTCTAACATTGTCATCTGACTTTTCCTGAATGCATGTCTAGTCTCCATGGCTTGATTATAAGCTTCTAGAGGCAGGTACTACTTTTTACCTTTAAAAAACCCCACCTTCTACAGCACCTAGGATGGCATATGCATAGAATGCATAGATATTCAGAGAATGGAGCACAGAATCAATCAATAGATATTTATTAAATAAATAGAATCATAATATTGTTAAAACACATTTTGGGGGGCAGCTAGGTGGCACAGTGGATAGAGCACTGGCCCTGGAGTCAGGAGTACCTGAGATCAAATCTGGTCTCAGACACTTAACACTTACTAGCTGTGTGACCCTGGGCAAGTCACTTAACCCCAATTGCCTCACTAAAAAAAAACCAAAACATTTTTTTTGGGGGGGTTGTCTTTAGACCATAAGTATCTGACCCAATTCACAGTCAATGAAAAAGTCAGTACTTAAAAAGATAATGCATATTAAATTCTTTGGGTTGATTTAACTTTTTAAAAGAAGATATTAAATTCTCACAGTTATAAAATTAGTGGCATACTGTACCTTCTCAGGGGCCAAGCTTTTCTCATCATTCTCTTCCTGGGAAGGGGTTGAACTATTTTGTATTCATTTCTTCCTGGAAAATTCCTAGGTTCTAAATACAGGTATACCTTCAACATAGCACATGTTATTATTGTTTTTCATTGTCATTATTAGTATAATTTAAGACCTATGACTCAAATTACATTGCTTCCTTTTAAAATTTAGTATTTTTATCTCATGGGAGGAACACCGGACTGGGAATCTCAGGATCATAGGAATTAGAATAGGAAGGAACTTGATGTTGGAATATGTGGAATCAAACCAGTCACTAATTAGCTCCATGATTGTATGCAAGTAACTTAACTTTCCTGAAATTTAATTTCTTCATATGAAAAATGGGGATGGTAACATTTGTGCTACCTGCCTGGGGGAGGGGGAGATTTGTCAGAATTAAAAGAGTTAAAAATGATGGAGGATGGCTTTGTAACCATAAAGCACCGAATAATTATAAGATGTTATTATAATCATATCTCATTGTGTGGTAGACATTTGCATGAGACAACAATAACAGGTCACAGTTATAGATAGTTGTGAGATTTGCAACTGCACTGTGAGATGGTGCAGTGGATACAGCACTGGGCTTAGCATCAGGAAGACTCTTCTTGTTGAGTTCAAATCTGGTCTCAGACACTAGTGTGACCTTGTGCAAGTCACTTAACCCTGTTTGCCTCAGTTTCTTCATTTGTAAAGTGAGCTGGAGAAGGAAATGGCAAACCATTCCAATATCTTTGCCAAGAAAATCGCAAATGGGGTCATGAAGAGTTGGAGACAACTGAGCAAAACCAAAAGATTTTCAAAATACTTTACATACAGGATAAAACACCAGCTCTGGATTCATGAGGACCTGAGTTCAAATCTGGCCTCAGACACTTGACACTTACTAGCTGTGTGACCTTGGGCAAGTCACTTAACCCTCATTACCCCCACAAAAATCAAAACAAAAGAAAACACCACTTTATATATGTTATCTCATTTGATCCTCACAACAACCATAAGAAATTCCATTAAAACAACAATATAATCTCCCATTATATTATCATTATGTATGTATGTGTCTGTCTGTCTGTCTATCTATCTATCTATCTATCTATCTATCTATCTATCTATCTATCTATCTATCTATCTATCTATCTACCTACCTACCTACCTACCTACTTAACTATCACTATTCCCATTTTATAAATAAGAAAACCAAGGGTCTCAGAGGTTAAGTAACTTGTCCAGGGTGACAAAGCCAGTATGTTTCTGAGGCAGGATTTGAAATTAATTTTCCTATCCCAGGTGCAGAACTATAGAATTGTCAGGGTTTTGAGTTGGGATAGAAGAGAATGCCATTCCCATTTACTCCCCACCTTTAGAAAATACATGATGCAGTGGATAGTGGGCTGAGTCTGGAGTCAGGAGAACCTGAATTTACATCTGGCTTCAGATACTTCCTATTTGTGTGATCCTGGGCAAGTCAGTTATCCTCTGTTTGCCTTCTTTCCTCATCTGTAAAATGTAGGTAATAACAGCACCTACTTCCCAGAGTTGTTATGAGTATCTTGTGAGACAATAATTGTAAATCACTTAGCACAGTGCCTGTAACATAGTAAGTGCTATATAAATGTTAGTTATTATTATCGCTCATTTTGCTGAGTTCAAATCCAGCTTTAGATATTTACCTAGCAAAGCTCACGTGCTCTATGCAAAAGAATGACATTATAGCAAATTTAAAAATTTCCCCAAATATATATTTCCTGAGAGACAGCCTAGTATGGATAGAATGCTGGACTTGGAGTCAGAATTACCTGAATTTAAATCCTGACCCTGACAGTGTGTCATTCTAGGCAAGTCACTTAATCTCTCTTGGCCTCAGTTTCTTAATCTATAAAATGAATGGATTGGACTATATGACTTCTAGTGTCCCTTCCAACTCTAAAATCTATAGTCTTGCTATTTGCAGCTGTTTCCCTCCAGTTTCCTAGAAAGGAGAAAAGGTTTTGTTTGTTGGACAAAAGCTTCAATCAATGTGTCCTAGGAGGTTGTCAGTGACTCCTCATTAGAGTTCATGATGTGGAAGGTCTTACCAAGTTGGTGTCATGGTGTGCTGGCCAATAGGAGCCAAGTTCTTAGAAACATGGACAACATTATTGGCTTCCTGTAATCCCTTAGATGGAAGATTTGTGAGTCTGTTTTTGCAAGCAACCACTTTCAGTTTGAACCCAATCTTCCTCAGTGATTGAGGTATGGGGGGGGGGGGAATGGTCCCTGGTGCAGGAGGTATGGGTGGAGAGACATATGTTTGAATTCTGATCTTCCTATATCTTCTCAGTAAGTATCTCTTTGTAAGAAGCTAACAGATGTTCATTGGTTAAATTGATAGTGGAGCTCTAATCACTGGGTCAATGTTAGAGTGAAGATATTAGCTATACCTGGTGCTTGACATTAAGGAAACACATAGGAATAGGGGCTAAAGCCAATAGTAATAGAAGAACCCCATTGCCCCTCAGGGTACCCCATTACCCCTGAGGAAGGGTCCTTCTGTGGATTTGGCAGTGTTAAGGAGGAGTTGAGTTAAGGACCCTCAGATTTGATAAAGGCTATATTGGAAAAGGCTTTAGATATGTGTCTCTGCTTTCTAAGGACGAGCCTAGCTAAGTATGGAGAAACTCATCACCACAAAGTTGGTTACTACATAGTGTTTTCTTAGTCCAGGAGAGTCCCTGAAACAAGTTATCAAGCATGTTCATGGATTGATAGTGGTTTCCTCCAACCTTTATTTCCAGAGACATAAATATATTTTAAAAAGTCATTTATGACTAATGATTTTGTAAAAAATCAGTCCTTATCACTACTAGGTCTATATCTCAAAGAGATCACAAAAAAGGGAAAAGGACCCACCCACATGTACAAAAATATTGTATGACCCATAACTTGTTGTGGTAGCAAAGAATTTGAAATTTAGGGGATGTCCATCAAGTGGGGAATGGCTAAACAAGTTGTGGTATATGAATGTAATGGAATACTATCATGCTGTAAGAAAGGATAAGCAGATGGATTTAAGGAAAACCTGGAAAGACTTACATGAATTGATCCTGAGTGAAATGAGCAGAACCAAGAGAACATTGTACACAGTATCAACAACATTTTGTGATGATAAATTGTGATAGACTTCATTCTTCTCAGGAATACAATGATCTAAGAAAATGCCAAAAGACTTATGGTGGAAAATGCTTTTCACATTCAGAAAAAGAACTATGGAGTCAGAATGCAGACTGAAGCATACTACTTTTGCTTTTGTTGTTGCTTTTTTGTTATTGTTCTTGTTTATTCTTTCTTGCATTTTTCCTTTTGTTCTGATTAATGTAGAAATATGTTTAACATGATAGTAATGTATAACCTATATCAAATTTCTTTCTGGCCTCAGGAGGGGGGGAAGGAAGGGAAGGTGGGAGAAAAATTTGAAACTCAAAAATATCTTTACATGTAATTAAGAAAAATTAAAAATTAAATTAAATTTAATTTAAAAAGCAGTCCTTCCACAGGAATGGAGTGCACTGCCAGATGGTTGTTTGTATGTGTCAATATGTCTATCACCAGAAGAGAAAAAAAAAAGTGAGTACATTAGGTAGCAGTCCATAGGTGTTAGAGCTAGAAAGAACCTTACAAGCAACCTTTATTTACCATATGAGGAAAGTGACTTGACCAAAGTCACACAGGGAGTAATCAAGAAAGACAACATTAGAATCCAGGTTCCCTGACTCCAGAGGTAGATCTTAGCTTGAGATGCCAGGAAGAGTCTAGTGGGGCTTACTAGAGTGCCTGACCCATTTTATCAATGACCTAACATATTGGTCAATTAAAGACTTAGGGAATGAAATTCTATACCTTAGGCTAATGATTTAATGATGTCGAGATATTTTGTAGGTATACCAAATTACTTTTTTTTTCTAACTTCATCATCTAGCATGTTTCTGACATTGGTTGCTATTTTTGTTTTTAAACAGAGACAGAAAATGAATGAGTTCTCTGGAGATGGGATTATATTAATTTTTGCCTTTTTACCCTTTCCTAAAATACAACCCAACTGACATTTAGGAACTGTGCCTCTGACAACTGGTTTTTCTTTAATAACACCATTTGACCAATAATCAAAGAAAATTCTACTATGGAGTTTTTTTTTAAGTTGACTGTAGTGAAGAATTTGATTTTGAATATGAAGTCAAGGAAAAAATGTCAAGTAAGGATAATAAAACTGAGGGACTAAATCAATAACATTAGAGGACTAAGAATACCTAAATGCAACATTGGAGAAGTAACAAAATAAGTCAGAAGAATGTGAAAACAATTAGAATGATGGGAAGGGTATACAAGAATGTAAAGGACAGTTAAGGAAAACAGGACAGGAGAAAAGAAAGGATAATTTTATTGGTGATTGAATTAAAAAAAGAGCAAATATAATAAAATTATTTTCCCCAAAATTGTCATTTAAAAAGAGAACAGGACATTTGACAATAGAAAATTATTCGTGCAATCAATAACACAATGAAGAATTTAAAAACGATATTTCCCATTAAACCAACACACTTAATCATCTCCTGCAAGGTGAAAATATTTTTTTCTTAGACCCCATCCCAATTTCCCCATGGAAATGTGAGCTCTTTGAGAGAAGGCACTGTGTTTTTGCTTTCATTTGTAACCTCAGCACTTAGCTTAGTCTGACACATAGTGTTTAATAAATGTGAGGTAATTGACTGATTGACCAGCCACAGATTTGTTTGCCCCAAACTACAGAATTTAGGATCTGGTTCTCAGGCCATCTCATCTCTCATTAAGACACCAAGTCTATAAGCATTTATTCATTGCTTACTATGTGCCAGGCACTGTGGTAGGAACTGAAAATCAAAATATAAGAAAGCTTCCCCCAAGGACCTTTTGTTCTTTTTTTTTTTTGGGGGGGGTGTTTGTTTTATTATAATAAACAATCATGTTCTGTGCTTGACAAAAGATGCTTTAGGGGGCAACTAGGTGGCGCAGTGGACAAAGCACCAGCCCTGGTTTCAGGAGGACCTGATCCCAAATCTGGCTGCAGATACTCGACACCCACTAGCTGTGTGACCTTGGGCAAGTCACCCAACCCTCATTGCCCCACGGAGCTTTCATTCTAATGGGGGAAGATAAAAGAGATGAAAGAGTAGGAAAAGTATGAAGGTACTTGGCACAGAGGATGTGGTAGAGAAAGTCCTGTGGAGAGGAGCTTCCAGTGGTGCTTGGGGAGGAATGAAGAGATGGTTAGCCTGGGCCTCTTCCTTAAAATGAAGGCCAATCCAAGGGATTGGAATCAGCCATGTGGCTGATTCATATGACAAGCTAACTCATTCCCAGATTTTCATAAGTTGTAAGTAGTTTAATGTCACCTGTTTCAAGCATTAGCCTTACCTTGTTCTGCCTTTCCTTGAGGGTCAGGATTTTCCCCTCCCCAACTGCCCCATCAACATAGGGTACCTTTTGTGCTGTTTGCTCCAGGTAAGATTGCAGTGTTTGCCTTTAGCATAAAAAAATCCTAATGGTGGTTTTTAGACCTCCTCCTGACCTCTTCCCTCATTCTTCATTATTTTGCTTGTTGTGCCATTGAGTTTCTATAGAATAGATACAATAGTTCTATGTGCATGTACAAAAATACATTCTAAAGTCAAATACAAACTATTCTGAATTATTCATACACTCCACTACTCCCCTTCCTCCATTAGTATAGATAACCAGGGATCTGACAACATTTTAGCTCCAATGAAAACTTGCTCTGTATTTTAAATACCCTTTACTCAAACTGGATTCTCTGCAATTTTTTTCAAGTTAATATGTATATGGATCATAGATATACTTGATGACAGCCCCAAAATTAACTTTGAGGTGTCATTATGTCCATATTGGACTCAGATCAAGGCTACATGCATTCATGAGATATCATACATTTATGATACTTGTTTATTTTAAGTAATATGGCCCTTACCTTCTATCTTCTCTGACCTCAAGGAGAACATAGGATCATAGATTAAGAGCTGGAAGGGACCTTAGAAGTCATTGAGTCTCATCTTTCTCCTTTTACAGATAAGGAAACTAAGGCCCAAGGAAGTTGTGACCTGTCTAGGACCACACAGCTCATAAGTGTCTGAAGCAAGATTTGAATTCAAGTCTTTCTGATTCCAAATCTGACACTCCAAGCCTTTTTTCTAATGAGGTGAATAGAAACTGCATATAATTCCAATAGCTTTAAACCATCTAGTCATGCACCTGCTAAGCAGGTAATGGGAGGAGCACTGGAAACCTTCATTCGTATTCTACCTTTAGCACCTGTTTTCTTCCCATCTTGTAGCATGTTATGAGAAAAAATGAAATGTGACCTAAATGAATTCTTCCTTCTCCTTAATGGGAACAACTTACTTTCTTCTTACCATCAGGATTAGGCACAGTAATTTACACGACATTAGCTGTTGTCAAGTTCTCTTATTATTTTTCTTCCTAAGAGTAACAAGGTCACCACCTCCTTATTCCCATTTTGTAAATGGCTTCTGGGGGTTGGGAAAATGAATTGATTGGGGTGGGAAGTAAGGTTTATTTACTTGTAGAATTTCTTACCACACATCAGTGGAAAGAATTAGGAACTGGATTTAGGTGATTTGAAGTTCCAATAACAATACTACTTGAGGTATGTCGGTATCATGAATAGTTTAATAATCTAATTACCACCAATCCTTGGGGAAAAATTGAGGTGAAGAAGCATTTTTTCAATGTGTCATTCTCATTCTGGGAGAATACTCTTTGAGTCTGGGGATGAAAGGCAAAATAGTTTTTCAGCTAGAAGGGGAAGAGGTAAAGTGTAGATTATCTTGGAAAACCTTTGAATGTAAACCTTTGGAAACAAACTCACTCATCCATGATCTCTTCAGCTTGCAATATGGCAGTCTTTTCATTCAACTCAAGAAGTATCATATTGTTTGAGTGATTACAGTTGTGGCATAGTACTGTGGACTATAGGAAAATAAGTGTCAGTTTATGAAAATATAGGGTAAAGAAAGGCTTTGGTGAATGTGAGAATGATTGAATCATTGACAGCCAGGCAACAAGCATTTATTCAGTGACTACTATATGCTAGGCACTGTGCTAAGAAATGGGGATACAACGAAGAGGGGGAAAGTCCCTGCTTTCAAGGACCACAAATTAAGGGAAAATAATATGCAAATCACTATGTTCAAAGAAGATAAACACACATATAAATTAGAGGTAATTTAAGTTAGTAGCATCCAATTACTCTTAAATTAAATAAACTTTTCAATAACATTATGAATTTAAATGAATCAAGGTTATATACAACATCCCTCCACAAATGTCATATTCGTCTCAGGAATAAGGACTTGCTTAGCAAACTGATATTAGTGAGGAAGATGAAGAGTTTAGTGTTAATATGCAGATTTGGTGGAATGTCCAGTTTGATATGTTTTGTATAAGCTAGGGTTTAGCAGGGCTAAGATAGAAGTTGGAGCAAGAAATATAGACTTGGGAATTACCTGAATAGAAATGCTGGGTGAAACCATGAAATTGGCCTCATGCTCTGAGGAAAAGACAGAATGTCCAAAATACATGCATGAGGAGAAAAAGGAGCACTAGAAGGAGACAGAGAAAGCTCAATTAGAGTATAATTCTTGAAGTTAGAATCCTCTTGCTTATGATAGGCACTTAAGAATTTTTTGAATTGAATTATAAACTCTAAAATCAGAATAATTCTGTGTTCAAAAGCCAAGGGAGGAAAGAAAGAGTTTCAAGAAGGACAATGTAGCAAATGGTGCCAAGTGCTGCAGCAAAGTTAAGGCGAGTGCTTACTTCAATAGCACATATTCTAAAATTGGAACCATACAGAGACGATGAGTATGGCCCCTGTTCAAGGATGACATGCAAATTCATGAAGTCATCCATATTTTTAAATACATGGTTAGGAATCAAAAAGCATGATTAAAGAAGAATACTACTGCTTAAAAACGTTAAGGATGTTAACTGACAACAGATCTCTAAACTTGGTGTTTAGGAGGTCAACAGTGACCTTTGGAACAGTGGTTGTGGGCAACCAGGAATAAATGGTGTGGAAAGAGAAGAAGGGAGTGTACACTGCATACTTTGAGAAATTTTCAGTGAAAAGGACTAGAAAAATCATACTAGTATCTGGTGATGGTGGTGGTCTGTAACAAAGCAAGTGAAGTGTTTTTTCCCAATATGTAACAGATATGCACATGCTTTTAGGGAGAGAGAAAGGGAAGAAATTTAGTTGAAGGCACAAGTGTGGGACTAAGGTCTTGAAATGATTTTTATTGTGATCTGGTAGTTCCTTCATTAATTTGGACCCTGTCCCATCCATCATGGCTAATCTGTCTCCAAAATGTTGACTAGCTACTGAACTCACTTTGTTCCTTCATTACCGACAACTATCATTGAGCAAGCTCTGCTGTAGGCATGTATATAAGAATGCTAACAGTTCAAAAAAAATAGAGAATTGACCTGGAGAAAATCCTAGTCTTAAAAAGTGTTGTAGCCATTCTGCCTCCTTCCTTGGGTATCTTTTTCTTTCTTTCTTTCTTTTTTTGGGTCAGGGCAATGAGAATTAAGTGACTTGCCCAGGGTCACACAGCTAGTGAGTGTTAACTGTCTGAGACTGGATTTGAACTCAGGTCCTCCTCACTCCAGGGCTGGTGCTTTATTCGCTGTGCCACCTAGCCACCCCCCTTGGGTATCTTTTTAATGGGAATTCCATTTGTGTCCCATTAGCCTTTTTTCTATAGAGAGAACATACCAAAAAGTCATAATGAATGTAGATGGGACTGGTAGAAAATGTTGAGCTGAACTGGAGAACAATTTTTTCTTTTTGGCCAGGCAGTGAGGGTTAAGTGACTTGCCCAGGGTCACACAGGGGAGAAAAATTTTTAATAGGACTAATGAAATGGAGGTAATTGTAGCTTAGGGATAGAAAGATGGTCTAAGAGTCAGGAAGAAGACTTGGGTTCCTAGGATCATAAATTTAGAAGTGGAAGGGACTTAGAAGTTATCCATTCCAATCCACTTACTTTATAGATGAAGAAACTGAGGCCCAATGAGGTCAAATAATTTATCCAAATTCACTTGGATAGTAAGTGATAAAACTGGGATTTGAACTCGCATCCCATAATCTAAGTTTAGCATTCTAAGGACTTTGTTGCTTTCTTTCTAGTGCCTTCTAGTGCTACCTGGGAGAGCCACTATGCGTCATTTAACTCCTCAGTGCCCAGGTAGCAAGACAATAAGCTGTAACACATCTGCTGACCTACATTGGAAAGAAGCAAATTACCTTACCTACAGGTCCCTATATCAAGTAAATCAGGTCTGATAAAAAATATCCCAAACAAAACAGAAATGGAAAGGGGAACCATCACATGTTTCATATTGGTGATATCTCCCATAAGGAAGTGAAACCTATAGAGCAATCATTTTATAATGAACATGAGGTTTTTAGATGGGAATGATTACATTTAAGGAAATACCCTGGAGCTCATGCCAGGGTGCTGTGCCTCATAAGTGATGTGGTCTGATTATTATGTTTCTTGATATTTCAGTAGTCCAAAGTTTAAAGTTTAGTTAAACCCCTTTGGACACAGGCCAAGGTGGTCCTGGATTAATATCGAATTCTTCCTTCTAGTGAAGTATTACAGCAGAATTCCAGTGTCATCAGATCTGGTTTATTTATAGGTAGGAGAGGCAGCAATGTATGTGGTATTATTTTAGGGGTGCCCAGAAAGACCTTTTGCCTATAAATACATTACTCACTTAGGCACCTGAAATTCTGCCTTTAGAATAGGGGTTCTTAACCTGTTTTGGTGACATATACTGCTTCGGCAGTCCAGTAAAGCCTATGGACTCTTTCTCAGAGTAATGTTTTTAAATACATAAAATGAAATATATAGAATTACAAAGGAAACCTATTATGTTGAAATACAAATATTAAAATATATTTTTAAAGTTTGTGGACTTCAGATTAAGAACCTGTTTTAGATATTCTTTTCTTTGGGGTTACCTTTTGCAAATGCAAATATTTTTGCCAGGGGTGTTGTATTAAATCAGTGGTGTCAAACTCAAATAGAAAGGAACTCTGCTGCTGCATATTGACTTAGAGAACCACAAATTAACATCATCTATGTTGTATTTTTATTTATTTTATTAAACTCTTCCTAATTACATTTTAATTTGGTTTGGGCCTCCTGCAGTGAGTTTGACATTTCTGTATTACATTCTTATCAATTTAGGTATAAATTACTTTATCAAGTCATTTTTATTTACAAGTTAAACATAGGGTATTGGATATTTGGAGAGAAGAGACTCAAAAAGGGGAGAAAATATTGAAAAGAAGATATTAGGTATCTGAATAAGTCAGTCAACCTACTGGGCATTGTGACATGCAGAGAGGAAAATTATATTCTCAGGATATTAAATGGTCTGAATATGGAAATCTTTCATTTTTTTCTATTCCTGACAAAAATAAATCCTAACAAGGTAATCTCAGGGTCTAAGAGCTGGAAAGAACCTAAGGGATCATAATATCCCAACTTTTTATTTTACATATGAAGAAACTAATGCCCAGAAAAAGGAAATAGTTTGCCTAAGGTCATTCAGTTCATGATGGCATATTTAGGCATGAATGTGGGTAATTTTTTTAAATTAAAGAAAGGAAGAATACTTACCATAGGTTGTTGAACAACTCTTAAGAAGGCTAGAGGGTATAATTGGACCACAAAAGTCCAAAGCAAAGGAGAATGGCAGGATGTGACAAGAAACTTAAAGTGATCTGGCTCTCTTTCAAAGCCTGTAAAACATGTGTAAAAAACATCCCTGTATGGTGGTTCAGGAGCTAGTAGGGTAGGCTAAGCCAAATATACAGAATGCAAAGTCAATATATTAAAGTTTGTGTTAATGTGTAACTATCCCTGGTACAAGTCCTTGCAAGGGATTGCAGGTCCTCGCCAAGTATGAATATGACACTATGTTTGTTACTTACTTACCAGGATTAATATTCAAGGTTTCGGATTCCTGCCAGGAGAACACATGAGTAAAAGAGAGGAGAGAATACCTGCTGCCCAACCATGTGGAAAAAATAGGCACACGCATATATAAACATATATGCATGTATATATATCTGTACATAATAGACAATGTATATGTGTGTATATATATATATATATACACACACATATATAGATTACATATACACACATGTATATAGGTCTGATAAACTAATGGAAAATTCAAACTGAGTGAGGATATAAGGATAGTGAAAGGGACAGATGGACCTATCAAACTGATGTTATAACTGCAGATGTGCAAACAAGAATGGTTGTTCTTAAGGGGCCAGGCCTTTTACCCACTAGTTGAAGAAGACTCTCCCTTAAGAGGTAGTCAAAGGTACTAAGGGAAGAACATGCCCCATACGATAGTTGATCTGCATGAGTATAAAATACCAGTTTGCAGGGAAAGAAGAGAAACATTTATCTACAGAATGGTAAATAGCTTGAATGGAAGAACTGTAACAACTCTTAGTAAAATCATAAAATCATATGATGTTAGAGATGGAAGAATCTTAGAGGTTATAGTTCAACCCCATCAATTTACAAAGCAAGAAACTGAAGTCCAAGGGAAGTAAGGTGACTGTCCACGATCATAAGGGAGAGACTAAATGAACTAGGATTTGAAAAAAAAAAAAAGGTCCTCTGGCCAGAGCTTTTTCTATTACACCACGGTAGTCTCTTCCCCTTATTTTTACAAGGTGTGTGTATATGGGAAAACTGAGTCTCAGAGATGAAGTGACTTGGAAAAGTCATATAAATAATCACCAGCAGAACTGCTGCTTGAATACAGAAGGACTATAATGCTCCAGATGAGGTATGATTAGGGTAGAGAGAGCATAGTGCCATCACCTCCCTGAAAGCTTTTCTTTTTCTTTTCTTTTCTTTTCTTTTCTTTTCTTTTCTTTTCTTTTCTTTTCTTTTCTTTTCTTTTCTTTTCTTTTCTTTTCTTTTCTTTTCTTTTCTTTCTTTTTTCCTTCCTTCCTTCCTTCCTTCCTTCCTTCCTTCCTTCCTTCCTTCCTTCCTTCCTTCCTTCCTTCCTTCCTTCCTTCCTTCCTTCCTTCCTTCCTTCCTTCCTTCCTTCCTTCCTTCCTTCCTTCCTTTCTTGTGGGACAATGAGGGTTAACACAGGAATTAATGCAGGGTCACACAGGAATTAATGTAGTTTTTTTGGCTGCTGCATTACACTCTTTGGAGTCCTCTGAAGTCCCAAGATCTTTTTCAGAACTGTGATCTAATCATGTCTCTCCTATCTTTTACTTCTGAATGTGTTTTTTTTTTTCCTGTGAAAGTCTTTATTCTTATCCTTATTGAATTCCCAACGTTCTGCCAAGATCCTTTTGGATCCTGACTCTGTTATCCAGTATATTAGGTTAGTGACATATGGGAGAAAAGGAGGGTAATCTTTCCTGAGATTACCTCCCATTTAAACTATACACACATGTACACAATACATATATACATTTGTAGATATATATGTATTGCATACATGTATTTATGTGTACACAAGTGGATATATCTGTATATATATATATCCATTTACATCTTGGAGGTTCATAGTTATTTGCATGTTGTCTCCCTGATTAGAATGTGAGCTCCCTGAGAGCAGATATTGTTTTTACCCTTCTTTATATCTCTGCCTCTTAGCATATAGTGCCTGGCATTTAAGTGCTTGTTGACTGATAGAAGGGACATGAAATAGTATCTAAATATAATGATGTTACAATGAAATTTTCTTTATAATATATTAATGTATTACTAGCCCCGCCACAGTAGGGCAGAGCACATTAATGGTAAGAGTATGGTGCTAATAAAATCAAAATTTGGGAGGTTTTTCTCCATATGTATCTGATTACTTAGCACATTAAAAAATGGAAACATGTTCCTTTCCCCCCTACCTTCATCCCAACAGACCAGCTTGGGTCCCCAAAGCACAGTATTTCATCTCTTAGCACTAGGGGATATGTGGTCAGAGCAGCTGCTTGTTGGCTCTATACCTGGGCAAACCACCAGGTGGTTCTCTAATCTCGCTACGACTGCTCACTCAAGAGAGCACACCTGAAAACACCCTGTCATCCCAGTCTTGAGCTACCAGCTAATTTGTACTATGTATGCACAGATAGCACCTTCCATGTTTCAAATTTTGGGATCCACTGTGGAAGGCTATAGGCTGAAAGAGAACCATGAATTATTAGAATATCAGTATACCCTTAAACTATAAGCATAAAGACCCAGAAAGCACTTGGGATTGAACAATCTCTTAACTTTCTTCCTTAATGTATCCCTAAAGACCTCATTTGATCCTCACACAGACTACATTTTATTTACTGTGCTGAAAGTGAAAAGAGCACTCCCTGACTCCTAGCTTTTGTAATAATTACACTTAACTTCTATCTGGCTGCCAAGAAGATCTATTCAGCTCTTTATGCTGCTAAGCTATTCAATACTTTAACAGTCTAGGTCCAAAGGTGGGTACCTAGACATGTTCACATGCTCAGCTTCTTTCTCCATGACATTTCACTTATCCTTGTGTGGTTAAAATAACTAGAAGTCTGAGGCTGAATGAAGTTATTAGTACTTCTATGGACAAGCCTAGGAAATTGCCACCTTCCTCTACTTTTGGCAACCTATATAATCAAATTCCTGTGTCTTGCCCTGGTGTCATAGACTTGCAATAGAAATTCCAGGCAAAAATAATGATTCCTGGAAGAATGAGACACAAAGTGTTATATCTGCCCTTTAAAAGTCCCACCAGACTGTGAGAGAATTCTTAAGTAAATTAGGGGTGGAATCGAACATAAAAGATATAATAATTTCAGTCATATTAAAAAAGTTTTTGCATAAACAAAATCAATGCAACTAGGACAAGAAGGGAAGCAACTGTTTGGAGAAAAAAATGCATAGCATATCTTTGAAAGGGTTTGATATATAAGATTTAGTGGAGTCTGCTGTAACACAAATATATAACACCCCAAACTATTTCTCAAGAGTTAAGTAGTCAAAGTTTATGAATAATTTTCAAACGAAGAATTAAAAGATTAGCAACTATACGAACAATTGCTCCAAATAATTAAGTTTTGTTTCATACCCGACAAACTATCAAAGGTTACAAATTATCAGAACAGTTAATTTTGAAGGGATGTCAGAGGCAATCTCATAGACTGTGTACTGGTCCAACCATTTTGGAGTGCAATTTGGAATTAAGCAAAGGAAGACTAAAATATCTATACCCTTAGAAGCAGCTAGGTGGAACAATAGATAAAACACTGTGCTTGGAGTCAGGAAGACCTGGGTTCAGATGTGGCCTTAGAAATTTATTAGCTCTATGGCCCTAGGGAAATCATTTAGCCACTGTATCCCTTAGTTTTATCATCTATTGAATGAGGATAATAATAACATCTCCCAGGGCTGTTGTGAGCAAAAAATGAGATGATATTTTCAAAGTGATTTGCAAACCCTAAATTGCTATAAAATGTTAACTATAGCTATTATATGGCCTTGGGCAAGTCACAAGCCTCTCAGGGGCCTAGGAAATTCTAAAACTTCAAGTTGAAGGACAGTTAACTATCTGAATTGGTAGAATGAGTTTCTTATGCCCATGAAATTAGAGGTTTGGGACAAGAAAAAAGTGTGTGTGTGTGCGTACTTGGTAAAAGGCCAGAGGCTCCCTTCTTAGGTCCTGAGGAAAGTTTTGGATGGGCATACACTATATCAAGTGTAAGACTATGCAAGGAAACAAAACATTGTTACTCTATTTTTATCTGTTCTTACTTTATTTCTTTCCCCCTTCTCCAGTTCAAATCAACCAAGATGGTATCAAGTTGTTCATAAAAGTTCTGGTTAAGAGGGCAAGAGCATGGTGATTGGAGGCAAACTTTCCACTGGTCTTCTTTCAAAGGCCAATGGTCCAATGGGATTGGGAGCATGGTGAGAGACTTCCTCTAAGGTTTGATTGGCATTCACTCACCTGTCAAGAAAGTCAAGGTCATGATTGATACCAGTATCTAAAACCCCTCAATATTTGAAAAAAAAAACAAAACACCTAGCATAGGTTTTGTCTTAGAATTTGTTGTTGTTGTTGCTGTTATTGTTCAATTTTTAGTCATGTCTGACTCTTTATGACCCCGTTTAGAATTTTCTTGACAAAGATACTGGAGTGGTCTGCTATTTCCTTCTCCAGCTCATTTTGCAGCTGAGGAAACTTAGGAATAGAGGGTTTAATGACTTTCCCAGGGTCACACAGCTAGTAAGTGTCTGAGGCCAGATATGAATTCAGGAAAATGAGTCTTTCTGACTCCAGGGCTGGCATTCAATTCACTGCACCACCTAGCTATCCCTAAAGTAGCAAAGAGACCTTGAGAAGGAGAAGGAAAAGGAAGGGCTATGTGACACAGAGGAAAAAAGGGTGAAGATCCATTAGAAGACCTAGTAGGCACCCATATGAAGTGCCTTACGAGTCTTCTACTTGAGCTAGAGACCTGAGGTTGGCCTAAGGCCTCTCACTTATATGTGCAACCACATAAATAATAGGATGGCCCTATATTATGATATTTTACAGTGTAGACATGTCAGTCATATATAATTAGAGGCGGCTCATGTTCCCCCAAATATAACAGCTCTGTACAATATAAACCAGACATAACATGGTTAGGCTCTAAGGTTGGATTTTGTCCTATCCCATGACACTTCTGTTAGAAATGGGTTTCACACATCAGATTCATTGACTTACCTACTCAGGACTGGCAGCTGAGTAGGACTACACTACTCAAACATCTACTCTCTGGGGAAGGAGGGGGGAGGGAAACACCAACAATGACAGCACTGGTTACCTGATACTCTTCTTCACAGTTAGTTTAAATAGATAAAGCCACAAGTCCCTTTGTGTTGTGAGTAAAGCATTCAATCCTCCTCTTTATGGTACTTGACTTGTCGCCAAACCTGCACACCCACTGGGGAAATGGTCCCACCCCTTTTATTTTTTCATTCTACTTTTAGAGAAATTATCATTATTTATAATGGAAGAATTAAAAATATAGAAATTACCTGTTGGAGTATAGAAAAATAGGCAATGAGTTGGCATGATCCAAGATTTCCCTTTTTTAGTAGTAAATGAGAGAGCTATTTTACATTGGATGTATTGGCCTTGCTTTTTTTTTAATAATAAAAATTTTTATTAATAGTTCTGGGTTCCAATTTTTATCCCTCTTTCCCTCCTTCACCTCCCTCCTCCCTGAGGTGGAAAACAATCAGATATAGGTTATACATGTATGCTTACGTAAAATATTACCGTACTTGTCATTTTGTACAAGAAAAAACTGGATTAAAAGAAAAAAATGAAAGAAAGTGAAAAATAGCATACTTCAGTCTGTTCCATCAATATCAGTTCTTTCTTTGGAGGTAGTATGTTTCATCAATAGTTCTTGGGGATCATCTTGGATCATTGTATTGTTGTGAATAGTCAAGCCATTAACAGTTCTTCATTGAACAATAGTGTTGTCCCAGTGCACAATGTTTTCTTTGTTTTGCTCATTTCACAATACATCATTTCATAGATGTCTTTCCATTGTTGGCCTTGCTTGTATTTCAGATGAAATACAAGCTACTGTTTTCATGTTCATTAAATGACTAAATGAGATGCAGTGTGCTAGAGTAGACAGGGAGACAGCCTCAGAGTCAAGAAGACTCAGGCTTAAGTTCCTGCTGTGACAAACACTAGCTATCTTACCCTGGGCAAATCACTTTAACCTTTAGTCCCCCAGCATCTAAGCCTATGAGTCGCAGTACAGATCTCTATTTGTAGAGGGAGTTGTCACTCTAGGAAATTCCTTATGACTATGAAATTATAGGTCCAGGTCATCCCCACCTTCCCTAAAAAAACACATAAGGTTTTTGACCAAAACCCTATAAAGGTGATTTTCCCAAAGAATCCAAATTGATGAGGGTGTAAGCTGAAAATTATGAATGTATTGGCCGAAGTTAGTATGAAGCCATGGCAGACAATGTAAGATCCATTCTATCACCACCATAATTGTCGAGTCAATTCAATTTCAGTAATTTTATCATTCTAAGAGCTGGCTATGTGCAAGACATGGAGAATTCAGGCACACACACACACACACACACATACACATACATGCAATGAAACAGTCCCTGCCTTCATTTTATTGGGGCTAGAGTATACAATTCATGCACAGATAAATAAATGCAAGATTATTCGAGGCGGAATCAGGGAAGATGGTAAGTTGAACTTGAAGGAAAAGAAGGGTTCTGAAATGCAAGGCTGAGGAGAGAATCCATTCTTTGCACGGAGCAATAGCCTCTTCAAAGACTCAGAGCGGAGATGGAATACAGAATTTAGGAAACAGCTGGTAGCCCAGTTTATCTGGAATATGGATAGAATGTGACATGCCTGGAAAGATACATTGGACCCAGATTTTGGAGGGATTTAAGTGTAAAGCTGAGGAAGTTTGGTTATAAATATTGAGGCAATAGGGAACCACTGAAGATTTTTATCAAGGCAATGACACAATCTTATCTGTATCCCAGGAAAATTTTAGTAGCTATGTCAAAGATGGATTGGATAAAATAGAGACAGAAAGCAGGGAGACCAATTGGGAGGATATTATAATAATCCAGGAGAAAAATGATCATGGCCTAGACTAGGGTGTCAGCCTTTTAAGTAGAGTTAAGGGAATAGATATGAGTAATGATGGAGGTAGTATCAATAGGACATTGCAACTGAATTTATTCTATGCTTTTTTCCTTATTTTTCCCCCTTAAACTTCCTGAATCTTGCCATTAAAGAGGCTAAACCTAATATAGTAGAAAGAACACTGGACTTTTTTACTTGAAATCCATGTGTGAGCCTGGCCAAGTCTCTTTTTTTTTTGTTTTTGTTTTTGCAGGGCAATGAGGGTTAAGTGACTTGCCCAGGGTCACACAGCTAGTTAAGTGTCAAGTGTCTGAGTCTGGATTTGAACTCAGGTCCTCCTGAATCCAAGGCCAGTGCTTTATCCACTGCGCCACCTAGCTGCCCCCCTTGGCCAAGTCTCTTTATCTTCCTGGGTCTCAGTTTCTTCATCTATAAATTGAGAGGGATGGATTAGATTAACATCCCTTCTGGCACTAATAATTGGTCATTCTATTTTTCTAAGTGTTGAAGAAGTTAAGAAATGAGGCTCTTACCTATCAGCTTAATTCATTACCTCAGTAGGCAGAAAAAAATTGGTATTGATTGTGGTTATTGATTATACAGGGAGAAAAAATGGAAAAAATAAAACTGCATGTATAGAAGCTTGTGTGAGTGAAAACGAGAAACTGGACCCTTCCTTTTCTCACATCAAGACTCTTATTACTGTAACTCCATAATGTTGTTGTTGTTCCATCATTTTAGTCATGTCTTATTCTTCATGATCCCATTTGGGGATTTCTTGGTAAAAATACTGGAGTGGTTTGCCATTTCCTTCTCTAGCTCATTTTACAGATGAGGAAACTGAGGCAAATGGGGTTAAGCGACTCGCTCAGAGTCACATAGCTAGTGAGTGTTTGAGGCTGAATTTGAACTCAGGAAGATGACTCTTCCTGACTTTAGGCCCACCACTCTATCCATTGTGCTACCTAGTTGCCCCTAAATCCATGCCCTATTTAGTCTTTTCCTATACCTTCTGATTAATCAGTCTTTCTTGCTGAGGATAAGTTTGGTTTGAAGATTTTAGATGAAATTTACTATTGAGGTAATGACCAAATCCTGGGGCAACCTTGTTAGCTTGTTTATATATATTATGGATCTGTGGCTGTTCAACCTAAAGGAGTATACATTTGTTAACTTGGACTTTTTTTTTTTTAACCTTAAAGACTTTTGGTTGGGCTTAGGGAAAAAGGAAGAATGGATCGAGTAGGTCTGGGCAATGGATACAGTCATTACGATGCTGAGGCATAGTTGAGAAGATACACATGAAAATATAACAGGTATAGAAGGGACACCGCATTGAAATGCAAGTCTTCATAGGGATGGATGCTTGGCTTAAAATGGTAACTCCTCCTTGTGGGCTTGCTGTTGTTTTAGATAAAATAAAACCAAACAAAACCCAGGGAAACTAAATGCACTTAGGTATTACATGTAAGACACAGATACTGTGTGTGTGTGTGTGTGTGTGTGTGTGTGTGTGTGTGTTTCCTTCCTGTGCAGTACTCACCAGATTTTCCCACCAAGTGATCTGTTGTTAACGTGCAGGAAATCCCAGTCAATGCTCATTATTTGGTGAAAGAGTGACAGCAGACACCGCAGCGCTCCTCAGCAAGCATCCACCTGCTCCCGTGGTGTCTTTTTAAAGCGAGTTCAGCTTACCTCTTCTCCTCTTAGTTTTCCTTTGCTTAATTGCAGGTGATGATTCAAAAAAAGCCTTCACCTGTTTTTGTGGGGCTTTCATCTTTCGCAGACAAAGCAGGCTGGGGCTTGGGCCTTGATCTGTGGCGTGCTTAGGGCCTTGGGTATTAAAGGGGTTGGATCACCCTCAGGCTTTTAAGGTTTTTTTGGGTTAAATTGATGAGCATGTATAATAAATTGAAGCTTTGTTGTTTGGCAGAATTTCCCCCCCTCAGTATTTGTTATTCTTTTATCAGTTAAGAGACCTCAGAGTACCTTACCTTCCTCTCCTACCTCTCATCTAAGTGAATGATGCTGTCAAAATGAAAATTCTTAGGTTTACCTTGGAAATTAGAATTGGTTGGGATAGGTTTTGATATTAAAAGAAAAACAAAACACAAATCAGCATCCTAAATACTTTCTTTTAATGAACACTAGGCACTGATACCCAAGAATCTAATTTTCCAAGGATTAACAAGTTGTTTGACAAACATATGGCCATGCTGTAGTGGTGTCCAGTTGCCTGCTCCATGGACAGATTTCAGATGCTTTGAAACTGAAATGCTGTATCATGTCAGCTTGGACCAAGAGGAACTGATGTGGAGAAATGATTATTAGAAATTGCATTGTCCTTGTGCAACATTGTAAGTCAGAACAGTAAGAGACACGTAGCACCTATTCAATCAGATCTGAATATCTAACTTCAGATAAATTTTCTTGATATTGAAAACTTTCTAGGTTAAAATAAGCTTGCTTATTCTTCCATTTTCTTAGGCAGAAAGGTAGACATTTAGTATTTTTGAGATTGTGTAATATGTAAGAATATGACTTAAACTGTATTTGTAGAATTTCTAACTTTTGAGGGAAACCTCCCCTCCAAGCATAAATTATTAGAAATTCAGAAATTTTTTTACATCCCAGTAGGACAGCTATTATTTTTCAGGAGCCTGTAAAAATAGTTCCTGAATATACAGGGGGGTGGGTGGTAGTCTTTTCTATGTTTGTGCTTGTCAAAATTCATGATTCCCTCTGTGCAGTTCTTTGTAAATAAAACAGAAAGCATTCTTCCCCTCTTCCTTCTATCTGCATTTTCATTTTATATAACATAAAGCCTAATCATATCACTTGGAAATAATATGAAAAAGTTGTGCTCTTTTACTCCATTGGGTTTAATAAGTTTGGATGTATTCCAGTTACAAAGCATTAATCACACTTAAACTCACGTCTTGATAGTTCATCCACCCTGAGTATTCATGTCAGAGACATAAAACAATCTCCTTTAATGCCCACAGTACTCTTTAAATTGAGCTCTTGCCATGGTGTGTTAATAAACCTTGCTTTGTACTGAGGGGCTGGGGGGGTGGGGATTTTTGTGTTATGTAAAGTGTTTCAGAGGTGAGTTTTTCTTTCCTGTACTTTCTAAACCAAGTTTTAAAGGCTTTGCAGAATTATATGAAAACTTATGCAACAAGGTAAGCACAGACTAAGAAGACATTAATCACACCTTGGCAGAGTGTCCAAGAGTTTGGTATACATCAAAGGGATGGAGAGAAATGTGGTCCTTGCAATCCCACAAGCACTCCTTTATCTTGGTATTTCCATTTGGTGATGACAATGAAATTGGACACTTGTATTTGTCTATTTTTCAGCACATAGGTGTAATGTACATTGACCTTGAAACTTATTTTTCTGGAGAGTAGGGGCTGGAGGCAACTAAATAAGGAACAATGCTTTCCGTCATCAGAAGAAGTTTTATCTGCTGAGATTTATTTTGCTGGATTGCCCCAAATAGTGGGCTGGGTTGCCCCCAAAGGTAGATAGGCACACTTTTTTTCCTGTGGCAAAAGGACTTTAAAGAAAAAAATAGATTTGTGTTTTGGTGTCATGAAAGTTATAGTATCATGGAATTATGGGATTTAGAAATCATCTTGTTCAGCCCTCTAATTTTAGAGATGAAGATATAGATAGGCCCAGAGAGGTTAAGTGAGCTACCTGTTATCTGAACTGAATGTCCTTCTCTTTGTACCAAAGACCTAGCAGTAGTACCCAGGACCTCTGGCTGCTGGTATAGTGGTCTTTCCGCTTTGCCACCTCCACTTCTGGGGACACATGGCTCCTGCCTTAAATTCCAGACTTGGAGTTAAGTCTAAAATACATGAAACCCTTATCACCCAGTAAGAGATAATACATGACCAAGTGCCAAATGGTGTGGTATGAGATATACTCTGTCTTATAGACATTCTGAAGAGGGGATGATAGTAAGTACCAAAGTCATACTGGAAAGCAGTATTTCTTCATGTATTAGGCAACATTTTGCAGTAGAATAGTTCTGAGGGATTCTTTCTAGAAATTACTCCAGGAACTCCATAGCTTCCCATACAATTATATTGGGACCTTATGCTATGAGTGAGTATAACTCCGATGTGGGGGTCTCACCTAGGGAGTATGTGTGAGAGTGAGAATGACATTTATTTTTACCTGAGGGAGTTTATGTCAGATGGATTTTCTATTGCTGCTTGGCTGCGTAGTTATAATAACAATAGCTAGCCACTTATATGGCATTTGAAAGTTTGCGAAGCATTTTAAAATATCTTATTTGCTCCTCATTATTATCATCCTCATTTTACAGATGAGGAAGTCAAGTCATGGAAAAATTAAGAAACTTGCCCAGTGTGACACAGCAAGTAAGTGTTTGAGGACAGATGTGAACTCAGGTCTTCCTGGCTCCAATTCCAATGCTCTGTGCTACTTGGTATGTGAAAATGGAGACTATTATTTGGAATACCTGTCCCCACTCAAAGGAAAGGGTTAGGGACACAGTAATTATAACAACAGAGATGGTTAGCTGGCTATGACATTGGTTTTGTTCTTCCTCACTGCCATCCAGGCTGAATTGCAGCCTCTCTCCATAGGAATGGGCCCACTTGCATATAGGATCTCCTTGCATTAGTCATATACACAAGACAGGTCAGTAATAGCTCAGGTTACTATTTTTCACTTTTCAGAATGATATTTGATTAGGCTTGTCTACAATATTGGACAGAAGCTGTGTAATGTCCAAAGGCTAAGATTATGTGCATGGGTATTTTATTTACACACACACACACACACACACACACACACACATCCTTGGTGTCAGGTTATCCCAGAGCCTAGAATTTTCATTATGGCTCCTTGTATTTTAAACATCAATTGATAGCAAAATGGATATGTATGTGTATATATATATATATATATATGCATATATATACGTATATGTGTGTATATATGCATACATACATATTTCTTGCGGGCTTTGTAACATGTAATACTGCAATACAGGTTCTGACTACTTCTCAGAAGGACTACTATTTAATAGTATTTACATAGTACTTTCAGATTTGCAAAGAACTTTACATATATTATCCCACTTAATCCTTACAACAAACCTGGGAGGTAGATACCATTATTATCCTCATTTTACAAATGAAGAAACTGTGGCAGACAGATTCTAAGTAACTTGCCCAGGATGACACAGCTAATAAATGTCTGAGCCTGGATTTGAATTCAGTTCTTCCTGATTCCAGGCTCAACATTCTATCCATTAAGCTACCTAACTTTACTAAGTACTCTGATTTCATGCATGACAATTAGTGCAATTCAGAAGGCTGTTGGGGACCTCTGAATCTAGGCAAGAGAGACAGAGGAATAAAATGGGGGGGATATAAGGTGTGAGTCCATTCTGTTTTGTGTTGTAACTCCTCTAAGAATCTCTACAAACCATATTTCATGAGAGACTAGTAAAGATGACAGAGTAGGAGGGAGCAGTACAACTCAGATCTCTGACACAACTACTCCATAAAGACCTAGAAAACCCCCCAGAATAAATTCTGATCAGGAAGCCCAACAAAAAATCACAAGTCATTTTTCAAGCCCAGATCATCACAGGGAGATAGAGGGAGTTCTTTGGATACTGAGGACTGGCTCAAGCCAGGAGGGCATTCACACATGGAGCCTTCCCCAATGGGAACTGGATCCTGAAAAGAGAGACCTGATGCAGCGCAGGGAGCAGGAATAGGTGTCAAATGGTGGCTCTGTTGCTCATACTTGCAGATCCAGTGTGGACCAAGGGCACCTGTACTTTGGAGAGGAGGAGGACTAGCACAAGAAGTAGTTGTGGGCCTAAGGTTATGTTGTGGGCAAGGAGGAGGAACAGAAGTAGGCAGAAGCTATGGAAGTCTGATATTGGATCAAGATCTTACATCCAGTCTCTAGCCAGATCTGAAGCCTGTAGTTGAATAACCAGTACAGGTCACTCAGACTAAAAAAAGGAGCATGGTATTCTGTTGTTTAGAACCTGAAGAAACTTAAAAATAGCTGATGATAGCTAGGATTAGAATTAGAATCTTGGATTCCTGGAACTGTAAACCTACAGTACTGTTGCTCAGACTCAAACCCAGATCAAAAGTTTGCAAAGTTTGGACCAGGAGGGCAACAGTCAGACTTCAACCTGGGTTAGACAGCTTTGGTTGCACTGAAATCTTACAGGTCCCCAGTATGAGCCACCTCTGAGATCCTTGAAGAGTAGTACTTAAAATCAAGTGAAATTAGCAGCAAGATCCAAGACAATATGAAATAGTACCAAGTAAGGCTCAGATATTCTCCCCAGAAGTTTACAGAACCTTGCCCTTATCAAAAGTACGAAGTTGGGAAGTAAGGCTAGAAGAATAAGTAAACACCAGAAGAATTTCATCATAAAGAACTATTATGTTGACAAGGAATATCCAAGATACTAATTCAGAATAAGAGAATGACTCCAAAATATCTCAAAGCAAAGTTTCGAAGAAAAACTTAGCTTGAACTCAAGTTTGTCTAGAATTCTTGGATGCAATGAAGAAAGGGTTAAAAATATTAAAATAATTTTATAACTGAAATGATATCACTAGAAAAAAGATTGGAAAAATTAGTACTATGGAGGAAAGACTTGGAAGAAGAATTAATAGCTTAGCACAAGTACAAAATGTTATTCAAGCAACAATCCTTGAAAATTAGAATGGACTAAACAGAAGTTAGTGACTCTGTGTGATAATAAGAAATTGAAACAAAGGTCAAAAAATGAACAAAAAAACAGGACAAAATGCAAGGAGAGATAATTTAGTCAGAGAGAGAGAGAGAGAGAGAGAGAGAGAGAGAGAGAGAGAGAGAGAGAGAATGATCATATGATGTCTGGACATCATATTTCAAGAAATCAAAAGAAAAACTGTTTAGATCTTTAAATCTCTAGATCAGAGGACAAAGTATAAATAGAGAGAGAGAGAAAGAGAAAGAGAGAGAGAGAGACAGACAGAGAGAGGAGGGGGAGGGGAGGAGAAGAGAGAAGTGTGAAGATAAAAACCTCTCCCTTCCAGAGGAGTGTGAGTGACTCTTGTTAGTCTGTCTGCCAGGAATAGAATGATGACCATAAAGCCACTGGGCTTCTCAAGATCAGTGCATCCTTAAGTACTACTTCTAGTATAGTCAGTTCACATATAATCACCTTTTATTTCTTTACAAGCCTTTCTATAGCCATCTTCTCAGCAAACCTTGAAATTTGGAGCTAAAACTATTCCTTATGCCTCCTGAGCTCTGTGTCAGATCTGAGGGTAATTTGGGGAGTGACAAATTTTGGTCAGTTTTGGATTAAGGAGGTCCAATCCCCTTAACAGGAATCTCTCTTTTCAATCCAGTCTCATAGCTTATTGTCCATTTTTCTGAGAGCTACTGGCCTGATTAGAGTTGAACTGGGGAAGGGCAAGGACTTATGCTCCCATTACAAACAGCTAGAAAATAATGAGATGGCAAAGCATAATTGTGATATTATCTGTTATAGCTAAGCCTGGAGATGCTAACAAATTTCATCTGAAACTAGCCATCTCTTCCTCCCCCAGTTGGTGAAAGTGAGGTCTCCCACTTCAAATTTCCCAGAGCACTTTGTCTTCTCTTATGCTCTTGTCTAGTGCATTCCTCCTGGTCACATGGCTCTTTGTTTTTGTTTTTTGGTGAGGCAATTGGGGTTAAGTGACTTGCCCAGGGTCACACAGCTAGTAAGTGTTAAGTGTCTGAGGCTGGATTTGAACTCAGGTCCTCCTGAATGCAGGGTCGGTGCTCTATTCACTGTGTCACATAGCTGCCCCTGGTCACATGGCTCTTTCTGTGCATTTCTTCTCTCTCATATTAGAAGCTCCTTGGGAACAGATTTGAATCTCTATGAGTATCCCTAGTGCTTTACACATAGTAGGCTCTGTTTATTTCATTGAGTTGAAGATGTGGAGGATCCTTCATAAAATACCTTTTAGGAGGCATGACCCATTAAGGTCATTTGATACTTGGTGTCTAAGGAAGGAGACACGCTATAGGATTCTAGTTCCATCTACCAACTTAACATGCATTTATTAAGATCCTGCTGTGTGTTAGGCATTGTGCTATGTATGGGATTATAAAGGCAACGTGAAGTCCTTGCTCTCAGTTTGAATGCTGTTGGGGAGCCAACACGCGTGCACGTACATACATGTACATACATGTTCACATGCACATATATGTCTCTGTGTATATGTACACATACACATGAAAGCACACAATAAATATGATTTTGATGGGAAGGGCACATGTGAGAGGGGATCAAGGAAAGGCCTCATATGGGAGCTAGTCATTCTAGAAGGTAGAGGTGAGGAGGCTCTGTAGAATGGGCATTGTGGAGAGCTAGTAAAAAGGAAACAGAGTTCCTTAAATGAGGAATAGTAAGAAGACCAGTTTGACTGGATTGTAAAGTGCATAAAAGGTGAGTAATGTGTAACAACACTAGAAAGGTAGGTTGGGCTCAAGTGGTAAAAAGTTTTAAATGATACAAGAGTTTATATTTGACACTGGAGGTAATAGGGAACCACTGGAGTTTCTTGAGAAGGGCATGGACATTGTCAGGCCTGTGCTTTGGATAAACTTACTCAACAACTATGTGGAGGATAGATTAGAGTAGGGAGAGACTTGAGGCAAAGAGGTTCATTAGGAGGCCCCCAAACTAGAGTGGTGACTGTGTGATCAGGAAGAAGGAAATGGATGTAAGAGATGCTGTGAGGTAGAAAGACAATTTGGGAACTGATATGTGAAGTGGATATGTGGAGTGAGAGTGAAAGGCTGAGGATGACACAGTTTGCTAACCTGGGTATCTGAAGGGATGGTGGTGCCCTCAACAGAAAAAGGGTGGTTCAGAAGAATGGTGGTTTGTTTTTTGTTGCGGGACAATGGGGGTTAAGTGACTTTCCCAGGGTCACACAGCCAGTATGCTAGTATGTGTCAAGTGTCTGAGGCCGGATTTGAACTGAGGTACTCCTAAATCCAGGGCTAGTGCTTTATCCACTGTGCCACCTAGCTGCACCCAGAATGGTGGGTTTTAAAGGTAATGGGTTGGGGGAAGTTGAGTGCTGGAAGGGAAGTCAGAGGTCATCTATTGCAATTCTTTCATTTTACAGATAAGGAAACTGAGGCCCAGGCAGGTTAAGTAACTCATCAAATAGCTAGTAAGTATCAGAGGCAGGGTCTGAAACCCAGGTCCTCTGACGGAAGAGCTAGTGTCTTTTCAATTGCATCATACTATTCAATGTGGACTTGACCTATTTTAGAATTGAATTGATTATACATTTAGATTACAAGAGATAGATTGTCCCCTTGCAGATAAGGTCAACAAGTCTATTATGTTTCATACATCTTACGAATGCATTTAAGGGGAAAAATCGATAGCTTCTCATGAACACGGTTGCCTTTGGCATCAAGAGAAGCTTCACACAGTGGGAGAGAACCAATTTTAACACCCAGCCACCATTCAAAAATTTCATATTTCCAGAGAGGGACTGTCACTACTTTCTCAGAGAAAATATGTTCTTCAGTCATGTGTGTGTGTGTTTTATATACAGTCAGAAAAGTTATAAATTGAAGCTTGGCATTTCTAAAAGTGGCATCATAGCCACCAGCTGGGAAAACCAAAATCCTCCTCCACATTTATATCAATCTAAAAGTGTCTAATGTTTTTCCTAAAATGCCTTAAATGCCTTTGGGGCAGGGGGGAAACAAATTTCTTCAGATTAAAATATAATGTCCTCTGAAAACTAGATAGTCTTTTCATAAAATTGGTGGGGTTTGAACATGGTGGGGAAGCCAGTTCTTTTTATTTGGATTAGGTTGGCATTATTTTACACTGGATTGGCCCCAGGCAAAATTGTAAAATAGGGAAAGTTCATCTCTGCCTCTGACCTGTTCCCCTTTTGCCTCTTTCTGATGGCAGCTTAAGGGTTTCTAGGGTTTCCAGGCACCAGCACTTGACATTGTATTTTTTATTTTTTTAAAACCTCCATAAAGCTATAGAATCATCCCCAAAGAATTTTAAAATATTTTACCACTTAAAAAATTAAGAAAAATAGGCTCATAACTGTATTATTTTATTTGTAAATCTTTTAAAATATTTAAATGTATATTTTAAGATGGAAATATAAAATAACCCATTACTACTGCTCTATTTTCATTTTTGAACATAACAAGGACTTATAAGGTTGTAAAAGAAAAACTGGTTCTATAAAGCATAAAAAGTATATCCATTTCAAAGGGTAAAAACAAAAAATATAAAATTAAAGTCAAATTCTTGACTGTAAGAAAGGTATCCCACATCTCAACTTCAATTAATAATTGGAAAGAAACTCTAAGCCATGATAATTTTATTGGATGAGAAAGAGGCTGAGAGAAGTATCAGTAGAGAGCATCTTGCTAGCCATAAGAGTTGGAAATGGGGTGTGGAATGCCTGCCTTACATGAGGAAAGCTAAATTTCAGTTGAATTCAATAAGCATTTATCACATACTTAATTAACTATGTGACAAGTAGCATGTTAAGTGCTGAGAATCCAAAGAAAACAAAACAAATAGTTCCTGCCTTCAAAAAGCTTATATTCTAGTACAAGAGCTTACTAAAATTTAAACAAAAACAGCAGGAAAGACACTTTAACAGAACATTTCCCACCCCTACCCTAAGATGAAAATCATTGCCTCACTTATCAATAATAATAATATAATTAAGGCCTCTATTTGAGAGAACTGTTTGGAAAAGACGCATCATGGTGGGTCCCCTAGATTTGGAATTGATGGACCAGGGTCTGAATCTCAGTTTGACTATTATTTCTGAGACCTTGAGTAAGTCACAACCTCTCTGAACCTCTTTTTCTCATCTATAAAATGAGGGGATTGAACTAGGTGGTCTTGAAGTCCCTTCTCACCTCTAAATCCTATAATCCTAGGGAAGAAAGACAAGAAATGTATTTTGATAGATATTAAGCCTGATCCTGGGAGTGTAAAAGTGTCATTTGGTGCAGGCTTGATGATGGCCAGGACAAATGGAAATCACACATGTGGAAGGTCCTTACTACTTGGTGTATATTTTTATTGGTTGGGTCCAGTTAGCTTTGGGAGCTCCACAGCATTAACCTAATGCCTGGTAGGTAATTCATTATGATTCCATCTAATTTCTGGCATTTACCTCTCTCCCATCGTGGGCTCAAGTGCCCTCAAAATACCCCTTGGCTTCTTGGGGTTCCAAACCATGGACCTATACTTGCAACCTGTTCTTTCTAGCAAAGCCTCTTGCTCTGGGATTCTCCTTTCTTCCCATATGTAAATTCATTCCTCTGTAGGGTATGGATGTTGATCAACATAAAAGGAAATCCAAAATTATCCACTTTGAGTAGAGGAGACCATGTGACTATTTTCCCATTTTGAGTTCTTCATAGAGCAGAACAATTTGCTTACTAAGAGACAGCTCCATCTTGGACTGTTATGCAGGACTTAAGTCCTAAGAGGATACCTTCTAGGGTCTGCAGCTCTGCATTGTGTATAATGAGAAGTAGCAGCTACCCAGACTGAACTGCATTGGACACTTAGTGACCAAGGAGACCCAGACCCAGTTTTTCCTTCTTCTTCCTGACTCATTTTATGGAATACAAGTGCTGAGAAACTGGAGCTTAGAAATCAGTTCTACAGCCTCCTCATTTGCAGATAAGAGAAGTAAGGTGATTTGGTCACTGTCACAGCTATTCGGGGGCAAATTAAATGCAGCAATAGAACATTGACTGGAAAGTTATTTTTCCTTTTTGTGAAATAGGTTCTAATTTTTATCAACTTCTACTTTTAAAGGCATAGGTCAGCCCCCCCCCCACCCAAAATTCCTTGAGTGGAGGAATTGAAAACCTATATTGATTAAGACTGTGGCCAGGCCTCTGGCTCTCTGGGTATTATGGTGTCAACAACAGATGACTTTATTACACTTTTAGGACTTCTGGGGTTTTTCTGGATTGGGGATCTCTCTTTAGCTGTCATGCCTCAGGGACAGCTAGGTGGTGAAGTGGATAAAGCACCAGCTCTGGATTCAGGAGGACCTGAGTTCAAATTCGGCCTCAGACACTTGACACTCACTAACTGTGTGACCCTGGGCAAGTCACTTAACCCTCATTGCCCCACAAACAAACAAAATAGCCGTCATGCCTCCTTCTTCAACCTTTATCCCAAGTCTTATGATTATCTCCTAGGCATAAGGATTCCCTACTTCATCTTCTTATTTGGGAGTTATAATTGAGTGAGCTGTCTCACAGTGTCACATATTGCCATTGGGTGCTTTTTGACATATGTTTGGGATGGGCTAGGGTAGGGTACTGGTTGTTCTTGTTAAGTTTTAAGTAATGTCTGACTTTCCATGACCCTGTTTGGGATTTTCTAGGCAGAGATTCAGGAGTGGTTTACCATTTCCTTTTCCAGCTCATTTTATAGATGAGGAACTGAAGCAAATAGGGTTAAATGATTTGCCTAGGGCCATACAGCTAGTAAGTGTCTGAGGTCATATTGTTTTCCTGACTCCAGGCCTGGTACTCTATCAACTAGGCTACTTTGCTGCCCTGCCCTGGAAATTCCTGATATCCTGGCAATTCCTTAATTCTAGACTTCAGATTGTCAAATGAATTAGTGACCTACTTTACCAGTTTTTTAAAATGATTTCTTCTTTTTACAAATGAGGTTAACTTAAAATGAAGGATACCTGCAAGACTGCACATGAACACTTCAAGTACATGAATTTCAAGTAGATGGACAAGGGAAGGGAAAAATTCAAACCAATCAATTCTGCTGCTCCTTTGTTGGTCTGAAAAAGATTGATGGGAGATTGGGTCACCAAAGGAACTGAAGCGAGGTTTCTGGGTTTCATTTATCTGTGAAACCCTTTCCATTTAGAAGCAACCGGTTGGGGCAATAGAGTATTGGGCCTGGAGTTAGGAAGACCTGAATTCAAATTTGACCTCAGATGCTTACTAGCTTTATGATCCAGGGCAAGTTACTTAACCTCTATCTCAATTTCTTCAACTGTAAAAAGGGTATTATAGGGGCATCTAGGTGGCACAGTGGATAGAGCACCAACCTGGGAGTCAGGAGTACCTGAATTCAAATCTGGCCTCAGACACTTGACACTTACTAGCTGTGTGGCCCTGGGCAAGTCACTTAACCCCAATTGCCTCACCAAAAAAAAAAGGTGTCATAGTACTGCCTACCATACAGGATTGTTATGAGAATCAAATGAAAAAAATATTTTTACAGAACTTAGCACAGTACCTTTCACAGAGTAGGTGTTTAACAAATGCTTGCTCCTTCCTCTCTCTCTCCCTCCCTTCCTTCTTCCCTTCCTTCCTTCCATGATTAAAATAATCGTTGTATGTAGTAACAGGTTATCTTTAACATACATTTGCTCCACTAGAATACTGGGTTTTATGGTTCTGTTATTAAGCTCATCTGAGTTTGTGGCAGAGCAGCAATATAATCACTGTGTTTTACCCCAATTTAAAATCTGTGGGTCAGCCTTCATGAATCTTTACTATATTTGGTCCTGCCTACCTGGGACATGTAACCAGATATTCTCCATTTTCTTCTGCCAGAGAAAGGGCAAAAGATACCAATTGCTTTAAGTTGTTAGGATAAAATGTCAATAAAATATCTACTGGCAAGTGTGGATGGGGCCAAGAAGGCACTGACATAACCAGCATTAGCATTTCAAGCCACTGAATTTGCATCCCCCAGTTCAAATGCTCAGTTACTCAAGATTTATTATCTCTTTGCTTTTCTAGACTATGGTGTTGGGATTAATTGGGATATTTAAGTCAAAATGACAAGGAGTCTAAAGGATTTGAGATTCTTGAGTTTTCCCGATAGTGCTCAGAGGATGCTTGGTGGGGTGATGATGTAAGCCTTACCCCACCCAGAGCATCATCAGAGTCAGGGTTGGGTAGATATAAACCAGTTAATGCACAGGGAACAGAGAAGCTTTTCAAATGAAATCTTTTCAGTAGCTGTGTCTTCCTTGTAATATAAAAGCCCTCTAATCCACCTATAGGAATCTTTTCTCCTGCTGATGAAAAGGTATTTGTAAAGGAAAAACATGACGGTTCCCACATCTCCCTCTCACGTGAGCCCCCACTATGATGAAATTTCACCCCCCTCCAACTTCCCCCAAATCCAGTGACTAACCCAGGTGTTTCTAGGTAGCTTAAGGGTGTGTTCCTCAGTTCTCAAATAAGTCTTAAAACCAAAGCATATCCTCAAAGCCTGTAAAACTAGGAAAGCTTTGGGTAGAATGAATGTGGTCTTCTGCATCACACCCCAAGGAGGGGTCCCTGCTTGAAGAAAAGAAAGTTTAGGAACTAATAAAAATGTGTCATGAAAATTCACATTTATCTAACATTTTGAGCTGCATATGACATTTTGTTTACAACATCATGAAGTAGACAATATAATTATTATTGTCCTACTTTTATAGAGGGGTGTAAGATTAAATGACTTGTGCATGGGTTAGAGCCAATTTCTTGCTTCCAGGGCCTGTGTTCTTGATATTATACCAAGATATCCACAATTATCTCATAAAATGGAACTCATTATACCCAAGAGGATGGTGCTAAAAATGTAAAAAATAAAAAGCTTTCATTTAGTCTATAATGAAATTATTAAAGGAAACTAGGATGTTTGGGAAGGAAGCCTGGGGGGGGGAGGGCTCACGTCCTTAGGTTGATATCCTCTAAGAGAAGACAATCGTTATGTCCTTCCACAGAAATAGTATATTGTTAGTGGAATCAAGACTTCGATCCTGTATAACAATGATCATGTCTTGTATTTCCATCCTTCAATGGATTTCTGATGTAGGTACGCTCTCCAACAATGCAAATTGCAACCATCAATACAGTCTCATATTGTGTAAATCTTGTCCAGGTTCTTTCATTAATCCTCCATAAGAGGTCCACTCAAATTACTGGGGACTTCCTCTAAATATCTGAAAATTAAAGTTGAGCTTTACCCAAAGAGCAATGGAGAAGTGCATTGTAGGTGTTACTTACTAGGTTGAGGTAGATAATATGGTTCTTATTATCCCCATTTTATAGTTGAAACTAGGTGGTGTAGTGGATTGAGCACTGGAGTCAAGGATACCTGAGTTTGAATCCTGCCTCAGACATTTATTAACTATGTAAGTCACTTAACCTCTGTCTGCCTCAGTTTCCTCATCTGTAAAATGGGAATAATAGTATAGCAGAGGATCTAATGAAATAACATAGGTAAAGTGCTTTGTGAATCTTAAAGTGTTATATAAATGCTAGATATTATTATTACTCTTAGTATTAGTAGTATCACTATGGCCTACAATATATTATTAATGAATAACTGTGGCAGAAAAGTGGTATAAGGATGTCATCGCAGAGAAAAGATGTTACATCAATAGTGTGGTGAAAGTAAAGGAATAACAAAAGGACAACCAATGTGCTCCATTATCATTTATGGAAAAAGATGACTTTTAAAATCTTAATTTACTTTGATTTTAAAAAGCTACATTACCTAAGAATGCTGGGGTAGGGTGGGGATAGGATGGGAATTTTCAGTTTTTACATGTGCTGAGATTTGTGAAATCAGACCAAGAGACCAAGGGTGATGGGTAAGGAGTCAGTGCTTGGAAAAAATCTAGTCATCCCTGAATTGTATTTCTTCACACAATTTAATTTATTTTAAAATTTCTTGGAAACTATAGCCTACGTAGATTCCATTTTTATTTCCTTGGATCCCCTCCTCCCTTTCTTTCACCCTTCTTCACTAAAAATTACCGTCTACTCTAATACCCATCTCTAACTTGGGATCAATTGCAAAACCTAGATGAATAACTGAAAGACATATTGTCTCTGCATGGAGAAGTATCCCCTGTGAGTTGTCATGCCATTAATTAAAAGGCCAGCTTGCCAAAGAATGAACCAGGTAATATGCAACTAACCTCCCATCTACTCTCAGAGTAAAATATTTCCACTCCAGAAGCCTCCTGGGTCCTGGAACTCTATCATATTGACTCTTACTTATATTATGGGATTTCCCTTCAGTAATTCACTATCCTTAGCAATCCCTGGAAACATTCTCTCCCCTTTCAACTGCCCCCTTCTCCCCACCCCCTAATTGTGACATCAACTGAGCATTTGCAAGCTCAGGTCAGACCTCAGCTTTGTTTTTGTCACTGAACAATGGTGTGGGGCTATTATCATGTGTTCATTTGTTGGACACATTCTCCTTTAAGGTCTTATTTGTAATGATGGAGCATCATAATAGAGCTCTGGAGGGTCCTGTTCAATAGTTTTATTTGGGGGAATGACCCAAATAAAACAGACCCTCCAGAGCTATATTATGATATTCTAGGAAAATACTACTGAAGGAAATTGAAATTATAAAATGATTAGCCATATGGAACAATTCCTTTAAATAGTAAGGCTATCCAGATGGAAGACAAAGTTGGCATAATGGAAATAACATTGCATTTAGAGGACTTGAGTATTGGCTCTGTACTTTACTACCTATGTGACCTTGGGAAAGTCATCTAAATACTCTGAGCTTTAATTTCCTTCAGATAAAATGAAGATGATGTTTTAGCTTGTCCCTTCATACTCTTCCTATGATCAATAAAACATTATTTGAAGTTTGAATTGAGAGATTTGATGATAAAATAGTGTGGGGGGACACTGGCCTTGTACTCCACTATCTAATTTTAAAGCAGAGGCCAAAATGAAAAACTCTGAGCACATCATGATGTGCTTTTGGTGTTTTAAGTAGTGCTACTGGGCCTCCTTTGTCTCGTCATCTCTCTTCAGATGTATTGCTTCCCACACCCACTTTACTAACTGGACCTTAAAACAAGAAGGCCTCTGAAAAGGGTAGATGAGATGCTGGTAACTGAAAACAGAAAAAAGGCAAAGCTTCTCAATTTTCCTTTTGCTTCTTTTTCATGGCCAAGGGGACTAACCTTTGCTTTGAAAATGCTAGAACAAAAATGACTCACAGAAAGTTGATATGCCAGGTAAATCAGGAGCTACTGAAAAAGCACCCTTGTTGGCCTTGAAAAATTCAGGCTGCCTGATGTAGAGCAACTGCATTCTTAGGCACTGAAAGAGATGGCAGATGGGATTGCTGAGCCACTGTCAGCCAAAATGGAAGGATCATGGAGAATGGCTGAAGTACTATAGGACCAGAGAAGGGCAAATGTGCTAATTTTCAATAAAAGGGAAGACAACAATGTGCAAACCATTGTCTAGGGAGCTTGACTTTTATTCCTGGTGTAATATCCCTCTAGACTACTTCCCTAAATTTGTACTCACACTTGTGTGTTAGTCTTGCAGAGGGTGACTAGCCCCTCAAGTTCTTGGGGATCATGTGGGACTACACTTTTCACACTATTGCTTACAAGCCCCCAACAAGTGTGTTTTCCCTTAACAGTCATTCAGTAGACACAATGAGCTTTTAGCAAAGACATTCGATAAGATGATATAAGAAAAGAAAGGCTATAAAACTTCCAGTCTCCCCATAAACTTGGCACACAGTACAAATGCACACTATGTCTATGGGAAGAGTGGGCAGCAGCTTAGAGTAAAGTGGTGGTAAGGCACATGCAGGGGTGTGCTGGGGGTCTCTTGAACTGGCTCTAAAATCCAATTGTTAAATTTTTTAATGTGGGCATTTACACCTCAGAAATAAGCAAATGCTTAATCAGGTCTTGATTTATTATTTTATTGATTGCCTAAATGAAGGAAAGTGATGGGAAAGTTTTAATAATGCAGATTAAATTGAAAAGTTTTTTGTGTGTATATCCCCCCCCCCCAAGATCCAGTTGTTAAACATTGATCAGCATACTTGTAGGTTACACCTGTGGCCAAGACTAGTCAGTCATGTAATGAAGGATCTAGAAGTCCTTTCTCTCTTGTGGAGTCCTCACAAAAGTTGCCCTCTAAGCACAACATGTCTGCTGGATGTGTGGCTCAGTTGGGCACACAAGGTCTGTTCCTTTCTCCCCAGCTTGACTTCCATTTACCAGGGCTAGCTCTATCTTGACGATACAGACTTGTTTCTTTGCTGCTGCCAGAGGTCCAATTCCTCAAAGAAATGTTGTTGATTAACTGCCTCTTTGTATCCATGTTAGTCTGGAGTATGTGTTTCTGGTTCTTCAACTGTATCTCTAATTCTCCTGAACTCTGACTCTCAAACTGCTATATGGAATATCTTTTGGGTAAATAACTTTGCAAATAGACACCATGGATAATGGGGGAGGGGAGGTAGAGAAATTTTCTCCTCTCTCTCCCCCTCCCAGGGGTTTTCCCTGCAGTCCATCTCTGGCCCATACAATTGGAATTTTCCAATGTGTTAATTGACTCTGGCTTAGCTATTTAATATTCTCCAAGGACATGACCAATTATTGTTTGTCTAATCCCAAGATACCCCTCTAATTCCATCAGAGAAAGGTGTTCCAACTTCATAAGGCAACAACAGGGTGTTAACATCTTGTTAACACATTCATACCTCTGTCATTTGTGACTACCTGGGGATGATGGGGAGAGAGCAGTTGGTCAGGGTCCAACTTACACGGAGAACATTCTAAAACGGATCATTAAAGACATGGCTGGTGGATAGCTAAGAAATGCAGAAATGACTATAAAGAGCCAGCAGAGATTCAACAAGAACAGGTCATGCTAGATTAGCCTTATTTTGATTTTTGACAGGGTTACCAAACTAGCATCTCAGGAGAATACCGAATATATGGTTTGCCTAGATTTTAATAAAGAATTTCATAAAGTATTTCATGCTATACTTATGGAAGAAGTAGAGAGATGTGGATAGATTTTAATATAATTTGAAGGATTCAGGTTATAGTATTGTACTCCTTGCAAGCAGGGAATGTTTCATTCTTTGTATTTCCTAGCACCTAGAACAATGACTGGAATATAGTGGGTATTAATAAGTGCTTATTGATTAATTGGTTTATTGTTAAATGTCAACTTGGTCAAGAGGTCTCCAGTGGAGTGACTTAGGGATTTGTACTTGTTCCTATGCTGTTAACCATGTTGAAGCAGTGACATGGGTGGCGATATAGAAAACATGTACATCAAAGATGCTGATGGTACAAAGCCAATAGGGATAGTTAAGCATACACTGGAGATGTTTAGGGTCCAGAAATAACTTGTCAAACTAGATCAGAGGTGCCAAATGTTCAGCCTACAATAATTCCTCATTGCAGCCCAAACAGAGATGAAATACAACAACTGTATCTCTAATTAATAAACACATAATGTTTATATTTCTTTTTCTAAATCAGTATGTAGCTCACAGAGATCCTTGTGTATAGTTTAGTGGCCCAGTTTCTATCTGTTTGAGACTGCTGCTCTAGAGCATTGAGTTCAATCTAGTATGAGGAAATTCAGTAGGGACAAATGTAAAGTCATATTCTTGGATACAAAAATTCAAATCCTTAAGTCAAAAGTTATTAGATAGCAGTTCATTTGAAAAAAAAAGCCTAGCCTGACAGTTTTAGCACCCTTCAAACTTCTTATGATTTCTTTTTTCTTTTTTCTTTCTTTCTTTTTTTTTTAGTGAGGCAATTGGGGTTAAGTGACTTGCCCAGGATCACACAGCTAGTAAGTGTTAAGTGTCTGAGGCCGGACCGGAACCCAGGTACTCCTGACTCCAGAGCCGGTGCTCTATCCACTGCACCACCTAGCTGCCCCTTCTTATGATTTCTTAGAGCTTTCTTTTAAAATTTTAATTTAATTTTTTTTTCAATTTGCAAAAATCTATTTTCTTTCCCTTTCACTTCCTCTCCCCAATTAAAAAGGAAACAAAACCACTCTAATAATATACACAGTCAAGCAAAATGGATTCCAACAATAAATGGTTCATATACACACACATATATATATATGATATATATGTATATGTATGTATATATAGCTTAACCTGAACTCTGAGTCCATCACTTTTTTTTTTTAATTTAGTGAGGCAATAGGGGTTAAGTGACTTGCCGAGGGTCACACAGCTAGTAAGTGTTAAGTGTCTGAGGCTGGATTTGAAATCAGGTACTCCTGACTCCAGGGCCGGTGCTCTATCCACTGCACCACCTAGCTGCCCCAGTCCATCACTTCTTTTTCTGGAGGTGGGGAGCATGTTATATCATGTGTCCTCTAGTGGTTATTGAGTGCTTTGGTTACTGAGTTCTAATCAGAGTTCTTAAATCATTCAAATTTATTTGTCTTTACACTGACCAGCTTAGACTGTCAAAGTATATGGACAAAAGATGGAAACAAGGGAAGGCAGGAAGTATAACATGATTCTGTAATAAGAGCCCGAGGGAACATGTGGCAGATGCCACTCAACTCTTCCTTATCTATAACTTTGTAGCATTCATCCTCTCAGAGGAGTACTGATGATTTCATTCTTAGTCCTGCGGGATTATGCTGGGTAGGATTGGGGGTAGCCATGATGGTTGTAGAAGGGGCAGTTTATATATCTTCTTCCTGACTTTCAAAGCTTCTTAAGCAGAATAATGATACATTGATAGCTGATATTTGGGGAAATTATTTTGGCAGTTGTTACATGGCGGATGGATTTAGCAGATTATATATTTTACAGAATTATTAGATTGTTGGAGGGCACCTAGAAGGGTATGTCTAGAGAAGGGTGAAAAAGACAATGAAGGGATTCTAAACCATGCCACAGAAGCAATGGTTGGAGGTACTAGAGATGTTTTTCTAGGAGAAGAAAAAGCTTAGGGAGAAATGATTTCTGCCTTCAAATACGTGAAGAGTTAACATTTGGAAGAAGGATTAGAATCATTCTGCTTACCTTTAGAAGGCAAAACTTGGACCAATGTATGGAAGTCACAGGGAGGAAGATTTCAGCTCATTATAAAGAAGAATTTATTAATAACAAGAGCTAAAATGGGTTGCCAATGGTGGAGGGGAGGAGGAACTAATTCTTTGTTATTGAAGACCATAAAGTGGAGGTTAAAAAACCATATCTTGGGTATATTATCAATGAGATTCATATTCTGGGTAAGGGTTGAACTAGATGGTTGTTTCCCAACTGCCAATCTTTTACTACCAAAAGATCCTTTATACTTTGAAACCTAAAAATCTTAAAAATACTGATTTTTGTTGAAGCTTCTTTCTAACTCAATTTGGTCAGTGTAAATAGCCTCCCTCAACTAACTTCTTGAGTGTAAATTTGTATTAACTCCATATCTATGTGGGGCAAAGATAACTTGTTATGTCTATACATGTGTCACAGTGATATTAAAGAAGTTACTGAGATGAAATGATACTTTTAGATTTTTTCCTGCTATGAACTTTTAGCAGCAAAAGTTATCTCCATACTTAAATGAAGCTCATACCTAATTAATACAATTCATAAATTTTATTAAGAGCTTCATTAAATTGATTAATGTTTACAATTTTATATTAAGAGATGGTTTCTGAGCATGAACATTCACTAATTCATTCTGAAATGTATGGATGGGTCAAGAAGACTTTTGAAAAAAGTCATTGGCATTAGTACAAAAAGTTGGAATGTTTTAAAATAAAACTTTATATTAGATGACATTTTAATAGTAAAAATAGGTTGCAAAACTTACTTCATTATCAGCTATATTTTAGCTCATCATGAAAATATTCAAATGGACCTAGGATTTTATTGATGGTTCCTTTCATTGATGCAGATTGTAAACCATTCATGTCTAGCTATCTTTTTCTACTCTTTTCCATGTCCTCCCATAATTGCACACCATGGAATTCACTCAACATAGTGTGGAGTTTTCTTTCTCCTGACATACTAATGGAGCTTGTAGGATTTCCACTGATTATCCATTGCTCTTACCAGGTTATCAGTCCATTTCTAATGCTATTTATACATCTCTGATAACATATTCTACCCAAATTCTCCTTTGTAGTATCTTGTTTGTAATGTGTTGCAACCTACTCAGTCACTATGTTCCTCTCCTTTGTCCTTTGGGTAAATCTTAATTTCATTTCTTAAGAGACTGTAGCCATGGACAAGTCACTTAACCTCTCTCACCCTCACTTTCCTCCTCTGTAAAAGAGAGAATATAATTCATCTACCTCACAGGGTTTTGTGAAGATCAAGTAAGATAATATGTGTAAAATGCCTTGAAAACCTCAAATTGCTACATAAATGCTAGCTATTATTGTTTTTATTTTACTTAGCAGTATCAAAGAGAATAGAAAGAAAAATATAAACACTATTGAAAGGGGATGAGTTGGGCCAATGGAAGTTGTTAATGGTCTGGGGATACTGAGAGGGTTGATATAATAGCTAATATTTGGAGTCTGAGGATCTGGCTAGTCCAGACTCTGCCACTCTGACTGTGAGCAGTCTATCAGTGTTTCCACATCTGGAAAATGATACTAAAAACCTTGCCTTTTTCATAGCCACTCACATGAGGATGAAATGATACATTTTTAACCTTGAAGAAAGTATACAATCCTAAAATGCTGCTATTATTATTATTATTATTATTAACCTTCATACCTGAACCCATCCTCAGCCTATAGGACACATTTGCCTGTCTGTCCTATCTGCACCTCAAATTCAAAATGTCCTGTATACCAACCTTGTTATCTTTTCCCCAAAACCTGCTCCTCACTCTCACTTTTCTATTGCCATGAGTGACACCACCATCCATTCACATAAGAATAATCTATATACACATTGATGATATCCTTGATGAGAATTTTAGAAGGGAATGGTCAGGCTTTTGAAAGAAATAGTCCATAGTAGAACACATCTTTCCATTGCATAATTGACTGAAATATGCAGATAACACAAGGTTCACCGTGCTTACTGTTTGTTGACTATCAAAAAGAATTTATTTGGTAGGGTAAAAGAGCACTTTCAAGTCTCCATTATGGCAAGTTGTCTCCCATCTACATGCTAAATTTTTACTTGATACCTTGAAAACTGTAACAAAAATAGAACCTTATCTGATGACTTTCTGGTCAACAATACCAAACAAGACTTTAAAGATGGAGCTGCATGCTCCCCAAAAGTATTCATCTCTGTGAGGGAGGAGAGTGATTACAAAGTCCAAATCAAGGAGAGATTCCCTATAGATGGTGGGAGTCTCCATTTGCTTCTGTTTGCTGGTGACATTGTGCTAGTTGCATAAAGCCTTTGGACACTGAAGTGCTTCTCAAATGAGATCAATACAATTTCACTTACAAATGGATTAAATTAGTATCTCCAAGGCCCAATGGTTACACTGATTATTACAACTGTGTAATAGCATTGACACACTTAAGGAAAAGTTAAACTTTGGGTTCAAGTGCATGCAAGAGAATAATTACAAAAGAATAATTACAAAATAATCACAAAAGACTTCCCTTCATTTCCTGAATCTTGAAACTCACTAGACTTGAATATCAGAAACATTATAAGTAATATTTTCATATTATTGAAAGCACTTATTTGACTTCTTGGTAAATACTATGCAGAACATACGTTCTCAATATGTGGGGATACAGATCCACTTGTGAATCACCAAAACAAATACCTTGGAAACACTGGAGAAAACAGTGCTTCAAAATTATCTCCTGTTTCAGATTACAATCAATATTTGATTCATTAACTATACATCACTTTTGGCTGGGAGCAAAAGAGATCCTCACAAAAAGGGCACTTAAATGGAATGGCATTTTTAGCTTTGATGATCATAAAATGAATGCAAAGGGACCTAAGGTGTCTAATCCCACTTCACGTCCTGTGGTCATATCTTTAACTCCATGAATGGAAAAATCGAGTCAAGAAAGGACAACGTACTGATGATCTTAAATTTTGACATTTAAAAAAATCAAACATCTTCCATACAACTTTTATATATGTCATAAAGGGTAATTTCTTAATATGAATGTGTTTTCAGTGATTAAAACAAATGAATGAAAAATTAAACTTGATTGAATAATTTAATTTTATATACTAATTAAAATTTATATACTGACTAAAACGAAAGTGCCTCATAGATTTTGCTTTAAAGCAGTATAATATAGTTTGGTAAATACTGTCCTAATTGACCTCTTTTCTTCTTCTTTTTTCTAATTGACCCTTAAGAGACTTTTCAGTTCTCCAATTCTATTATTATATTAAGTATTTAGAGAACATGTACTAAATATGCAGCCTGTGCCATTCTTTTCATTGCATATGGAAAGTAATGGAGGGTTATGCTCCATTTCTGCTCCTCAGAAACAGTTGACTTCATCGTAGAGACCAAGACACTTCAGATATTAGAGTATAGGAGATACAGTAGAGCTTTGTAAGATGCATTGGGCAGAGTAGAGTTATACACATCTTCTAGAAAGTGATTAACTTTGCTGGACAAGATTCTTAATCAGGGCCTGAAAAAAATCAAACCTGTGTAGCTTGACAGAAAAAAACTAAGATCTTTGTTGTCTTTGAAGAAGAGCCATACATTCATGGGGAGATTCTTCTTAAAGACCTCACATGGCAAGCTTGAAGAAATCAGTGGATTTTTATTGTAAAAGTCGAAAAGTTGTACTCACTCTACCGAGTTTTGTACTCGTGACTACCCTGGGTTGAATAGACCAAAACCATTTTGTTCACCCCAGAAATGTGTCCACAGCCCACATCTAAGTTTCTAACCATTTCCAGAAACAAATATGATATAATGTTCATCTAGTTAGATGTCCTCAACATAGGAGATTCCCACTATAACTCACATATTATTAGAGGAATTAGGATCGACCAAGGGCCTGATTATATTTGGTAAATCAAAGTTTTTGCTTATAAGTGTAACACAATGGAGATTTTATTAAGAGGAATATTTACTGCAAAAAGATAATCATAAATATACAGACATTTCCCTCAACACGTGGGAGGCACAATCTTCTTTCTCTTTTGCACCACCTCAGTCCCTAGGGAGGGGAAGGATATTAGGTTCATAGTTTTGAGTGGTTCCCTTAGAGCATATTCCCAGGTTCAAGTCTAAAACTCTCCTTGGGCTTGAGTCCCAGACACTCTGACTTGTCAGCGCTTCCACATCAGGTCTCCTCTTGCAATCCTTCCTCCAAGATTGCCATGGCTGGAACTGCTGGGTCTGTGGGGATCACTCCTAACACTTGAAACTGAGGACAAATAATATAGAACTGAAACAAACACCCCCAGGCCCATTTATCAGAGTCAGGGTAAAAGAGGGAAAGCACAATAAAAAAGAGGATGGAAAGAGATTGACCAGCTGGTTCTTACCAGTTTTAAAGATGCAGACAGCCAATCAAAGAGGCTGGCTCCCCCCCCCCAGGGGACACAATGGAATCCATGCTATTCAAACTGAGCATGCTCAAAACCAAGTTACATAAGGTAGGGGCTAGTTTTGTACACTAATATATTCTCTGAAACTGTGTCATTTTGAGGTTCAGTGCAGCATAGGAGATAGACAACTGGCCACAGTCAGGAAGACCTAGGTTCAGGTCTCACTGTCCTGGTTATATGACCTTAGTCAAGTCACAATATCTCAGCACGCCAGGTGATCCTTTAATACTATCAATTTCAAAGCAGGAGCTGAACTGCATTGCACTGTGAGTTCCTTATGCCAATCAAATCATGGGTCCTGTCTGAGAAACCCAATGTTATTGCATCAGTTCTGTGTCTTGCTCAAGCAAAATCATTTGTATCACACGGATAGGGCACTCTGTATTCTAAACTCAGCCCCTATATTTATTAATACTGAATGCTTCCAGCATTGACTAATATTAATGCTACTGTGCTATAAAATCTGTGGAGCTATCATGAAGCCGGGCCATTATTTTTCTTCACTGCTAATTTGATTAAATTACTTGGCACCAAGAGAGAAGTTTGTAAGAAAAAGACATGAGAGGAGTTGGTTATGTTATATAGTCTCAAACAATTCTGCCATCATTGCATCATTTTGACTTTGAAAAGAAACACATTAATAAGAGCTAGGGCTTGTCATGGAGACTGACCACACAGTTCCCCTGATGTCGCTTGGTATGATCTTTTATTTTTGTTGGGGGGATAGGGGATGGGAAGGCGGTAGGGAACCTAAAACATAAGATTAATCCAAAAGAAAAAGAAAAAGTGTTTTAATAGATAAGTGTAGCTAGTGTTTATGTGGCATTTTAAGGTTTACTAGGCATTTTACAGGTCTCATTTGATCATTGTAACAATCATGTGAAGTAGGCACTATTATTATCACTGTTTTACAGATGAGGAAACTGAGGCTGAGAAAGATTAAGTGTTTTGCCCAGGGTCACATAGATAATAAGTGTCTGTGGCAGGATTCAGACTCAGGCCAGCACTTCATCCATTATGTCACTTTTTGGATGTGTGTGAAAGGTAGGGAATAAACATTTTATAGTGCCTACTGTGTGCTAGGCACTATGGGGAGAATTATGCAAATTTATCATTTAATCCTCAAAACAACCCTGTAAGGTAGGTGCTATTATCTCCTTCCTTCCTTCCTTCCTTCCTTCCTTCCTTCCTTCCTTCCTTCCTTCCTTCCTTCCTTCCTTCCTTCCTTCCTTCCTTCCTTCCTTCCTTCCTTCCTTTCTGTTGGGGCAATGAAGGTTAAGTGACTTGCCCAAGGTCACACAACTATTAAATGAAGCAAACAGAGGTTAAGTGACTCTGCACAGGGTCACACAGTTAATAAATGTCTGAGGCTGGATTGGGACTCAGGTCTTCCTGACTCCACACCTAGCACTCTATCTATGGCACCACTTAGCTGCCTCATATTGTGGCAGACACAACTAGCCTCTCACAGGCTTAGGTTCGCATCTACTTGAGGGTTCTTTGGCAAATCCCCCATCTTGCCTAATTTTGTCTCATGTGATTTCTGAAGTCAACATAGGTCTAAATCAAGGGTTCTTAACTTGGAGTCCAATGAACTTAAAAAAATTGATAACTATTTCACTATAACTGGTTTCCTTTGCAATCTTATGCATTCTGTTTTATGTACTTCAAAACAGAATTATTCTGGTAAGGGGTCCGTAGTCTAAGCTGGATGGCCAGAAGGGTCCATAACACAAAGATAGTTTAGAACTATGAGTACCTAACCTGTAGGAGGAGCTGAGAAAGTGCTAGGTGACTGATTAGACAGTTATCACTGTGCAGGGAGGGCAGAACACAGACTCATTTGAAAGAAGCCATCATTTGATTAGGACAGAAATGGAAAAATAAACCAATAGAAATGTTCCAACAGTGTGTTGTCCCTCAAATGAGTAGCTACCCATTTTCCATTGAATTAACATAGTTCAGGAAAGACGTTTCTGTTCCAGGATCTTGCCAGGAATTTTGGGAAAAGGGGACCAAGTCTCCACCACTTAGGGCTCTCCTCCAGAGAGCCTGGCTGGCTACCTGGCTCTGGAGTCAGGATCTAGCTGCCCCCTTAATTTGGCTTGCTCCTGGCAATCACCCCACCACCCCTGGCTGCACCTTTCTCTGTTCTCTACCTCAGACTCTCTCCTGCTCAGACTTCATGCTCAGGCTGCTTATGGGAGCTCCTCTCCTGCTTGATTCAGTGACTTGGGATCTTCTAAGGTCTCCACCCATGGCTCAGAATCCTCTTCCTTCTTTCTTTCTTTCTTTTTTTTTGGTGGGGCAATGAAGGTTAAGTGACTTGCCCAAGGTCACACAGCTAGTAAATGTAAAGTCTGAGGTCAAATTTGAACTCAGGTCCTCCTGAATGCAGGGTTGGTGCTTTATCCACTGAGGCACCTAGCTGCCTCTTTCTTCCTTGTTTCTTTACCCAGATGACTCTCCTATACCACTGACCTAGCATCTCAAGGTGATTCAAAGTCCCACCCTATTTGGAATCATTTCCATAGTAAATGTGTTTCTTAGTCAGACTGGCCTGGGCTTAATGCACAGAACATGAGGAACTTTAGGCTTGATCTCAATTACATTTGCGACACTATTCCATGTCCTAGGGAGCTCAGTCCCTCTTTGATTTAATTTGGTTTTGTTGTTGTTGATTTAATTTTTATCAACCTTTTTAGTTCTAGAAAGTATTTAATGAGATCATCTAATTGAACCTCTTGTCATAGGCCAGATAGGCATTATTTTTTGCAGGTAAGGAAACTAGAACTTATATAGTTAAATGATGTCAATCAACAATCAGTAAGTACTTATTAAATACCCACTTTATGTCATGTGCAGAGGATAAAAGTACAAGAAATGAAAAGAGCTTACATTCCAATGGGGTAGAGAAGAACTGGGCAGCTAGGTGGTGCAGTGCATAGAGCGTGGGACCTGGAATCAGGAAGACCTGAGTTCAGATCTGGCCTCAGACACTTACTAGATGTGTGACCCTAGGCAAATCACTTAATTCTGTTTGCCTCACTTTCCTAATCTGTAAAATGAGCTGGAGAGGTAAATGGCTGCTAAGAAAATCCCAAATAGGGATATGAAGAGTTGGACACGACTGAACAAAAAAGCCAAAAGTAAACATAAAACATATATACAGGGTAAATATAAAGTTAACAAAAATAGGGAAGGGAATAAGCATTTATTAAGCACCTGCTATGTGCCAGGCACTGTGCTAAGCAAACATTTGGTCTTACCCTTTCCATTTTGCAGATGAAGAAAAGAGGCCCAAAGAATCAAAGTATTTTACCCAAGATGACATGGCAGGTAGGTGGCAAAGCCTGGACTTGAACCAAAGTCCATTGTAATGATCTTTCTTTTCTCCATCACTGATACACACTCAGTGTGTTTAGAACACTGTACTATGTGTAGGAGATTCAAACAAGTATGACATGGTACCTGCCTTTGAAGGGCTAAAAATTTATTTGTAACAATATGATGGAAATATAGCTAGCATTTATATGATAACAATAGTAACAACTAGCATTTATATAAAATTTTAAGGTTTTCAAAACACTTTAAAATATCTCACTTTATCTTCTCAACAGCCCTAGGAGGTAGGTGCTATTATTACCCCTATTTTACAGATGAAGAAAACTGAGGTAGAGAATGGTCAAGTGACTTGCTTGGGGCAATTGGAGGCTGGGTTTGAACTCTCCTACTCCACTCCTCTATTCACTGTGCTTGCTCTCTCTCTCTCTCTCTCTCTCTCTCTCTCTCTCTCTCTCTCTCTCTCCCTCCCTCTCTCTCCCTCTCTCTCCCTCTTTCGATAAATAATGATATTTCAGCATAAACTAAATACCCTAATTAGTGGCAGAGACAATGACTGTTATAGAAGTTCATGAATGTTTCAGCACCATGGCCTCAGGTCATTCTGCAGGACTTCATTGAGTAGGTTGAACATGAGCTAGACCTAGAAAGAATGGTAGAAATCAGATAACCAGAGAAGGCAAGGAGAATGGCCAATCAAATGTCCTGAAGGGGGAATGAATGGCCTTGTCATGTTCTGGTGACAAGGAGTAGATCAGACCAGTTGGAACAGAAAGTGAGAGTAGAAGGAAATATGTGTGGAAGTAGGGGGCCCCCATTGCTAAGGAGTTTGGATTTTCTACTATAGTCAATGGGGAGCCATTGATGATTTCTTAAGGAAGATGGTGATATGCACAAAAGAAAGAATTAAGAAAGATTAATCTCATAGTGACATATAAAATGAAAGAAAGCAAGGAAAAGCTGCAGGAGGGGAGGGAAAGAAAAGTATTTCCTCCTAGGTCTAATTATGACTTTTGCTGGTCCAGTGACTCAGCTTCATCCATGAGTACAGAGTTTGTTAGTCACAGGTGGTCAGATGAATGTATCCATGGTCAATTAAACCCAAATGAACCTTTGCATATCCAATTAAGCTCCCAAGTTGGAACTTAACAAGGGCATTTCATTCACACATATGTATGTAGATTAAATTGTGTGTGGGCCCTAACATTTCAGGAAACAAATCTAAACCAGCCTCAAAGTCATGTATATTTCTTTCATCTCGATTTATTTTTGATTTTCTAACCAATTCTTTGTACATGATTTTAAGTGTGCCCCACAGTCAGTTAGTTATTGCTACTTTTAGTTGTAGTTTCTTTATGAAAGCTTCAATTTGGGCTATTGGTGTCTATGCTAAAGAAAGCTCACTAGCATCTCCTCTTGGAAAATTCTTTCATAATATTATATATTTTTTAACGTAAGAGGCAATGCAAGTTAATAACTTGAAAGCAAGCTTGTTTTTGTTATTTGTAGAACTTCCGGATTCCCTCTGCAAAATAAGATTACTGTTGGCTAAACTATGAATAATTTCTAAGTTTATTTTCAGGTTTTGTTTATTTTTAGTAACATTTTTAGGGATTTAATGTGATGAAAGACACCAGTTATGTGTTTTGTTTTGTTTTTTTCAAATTTCACAGCTTTAACTGACAAAGGAAATTAGTCTAACTTTCTCAAATGTGTCCTCTTTCTCTGTCTATGCACCAGATGGCGCTATGTTGCAGGTTCTTAAAACTGGAAATTAACTTATTATTCTATAAATGATACTGGGAAATTATAGCTTCTGGGATCCAAGACTCGTGATTGGGTTACGAATTATGTATGTGGAAAGGAGATTCCAGTGTTACATTTAATAAATACTATCTTCCAACTCTCTGGTCTCTCCTCACACTCAGATTTTTTTTTTTTACCCTGAAGAAAACTGACCTTCTTGGCACAACCATTTACTCAAGTAGGTGCTTGTGCAAAATTTCAAAGGAGAAGCCTCACTATTTCTCCCTTTAGGTAAAAGAAAATTGAGTTGAAAAAGTAATTCATACTAAGGTGTTAGTGACTGAACTGATTATCTCTTCTAAGATAATTTGCATTTAAAAGAGCATCTGTTAAAGGGACCAAAGGAATAACTCAATAATGAAAGTATTTCAGGTCTGGGTAGGAAGAATGGGGGAGGGGAGACATTTGGTAGGGAGTCTGGGGTCCTTTATGCCACCCCAATGATCACTTACTCTGACTGACTCTGCTGCTTCTTTGTTCCTTATCTGGGTAGAAGCTCAGAAGATATATCAGTTTGCAAGTCAACTGTACAACTCATCACGTTAATTAACATACACTTGTTTTTCCTTGTCTTCTTAAGATGTTTTGAATGAAATTCAACCATCATACCTCTAGGATGAACAGCAATGGGTTTATGAGACTATTTTAGAACATGGAAAGACAATAGGGATTGTAACTGTGTTACAAGAAGAGGCATTTGAATAAATACTAAGAGTATTGTAACTGATATATTTGAATCTCAAAAACATTATCATTATTGCAAATAAAATAATATATACTGTTGACATTTCAAATTAGCTGGGTGAATTCTACTGTAGACATTACAACCTATGTTGTATATTCTTTCAGTACCTCTTTTATTTTTGTAAAAAATATTTCTACTGCTCAATATTTATTTTAAGATTAGTAACTGCCTTTTAAAAATTAAGATGATTTTTAATACTCATTTTTATAGGATCATAGATTTTTAAAATGTATTTTGTTTTATTTTCAGTTCCAAATCCTCTCCCTCCTTCTTCCCCTCCCTCATCAATTGAGGAGGCAAGAAAAAGAAGTCATTACAAATATGTATAGACATGCAAAACAATTTATGCATTAACCAAGTTTTAAGGGGGAAAAGAGCAAGAAAAAAGAAATTTAAGAAAATGTGCTTTAATCTGCTCTTTCTGGAGGTGGTTAACATGTTTTATCATGAGTCTTTTGGAATTGTGGTTGGTCATTGTGTTGATCAGACTTACTAAGTCTTTCAGAGTTGATTCTCTTTATAATATTTCTGTTGTCATATAAATTGTTTTCCTGGTTCTGCTCCTTTCCCTTTGCATTAGTTTATTCAAGACTTCTCAGGTTTTTATTAAACCATCCTCTTCATATTTCTTTTTTTTAAAAACTGCATTATTTAGGCATGAGTGGACAGGTTTATCTGGAGCTTGTGGGAGTCACAGCCTCTCCTCCACCATCTTGGCTCCACCCACTTGGTACAGTGAATCCCCTTCATATTTCTTTTCTTTTCTTTTTTTTTTGAATAAAAGTATTTAATTATTTTCCACTTACATGTAGAGGTAGTTTTCAACATTTGTTTTTATAAGATTTCCAATTTCAAATTTTTCTCCCTCCGCCCCTCCCCTCTCTCCTAGAAGCAGCTTATCTGATATATATAATATATATATACAATATATATAATATATCTATATATATACACACACACACACATACATATACACACACATTTTTACCTACACATACATATATATATACATATAATAACATTAAACATATTTCTACATTAGTCATATTATAAGAGAAAAATCATATTATAAAGGAAAAACCTCAAAAAAGAAAAGCACCAGCACCAAAACCAAAAGAAATAGCATGGTTCAATCAGCATTCATATTCCACTGTTCTTCCCCTTCATATTTCTTACAGCAAAATTGTATTCCATCATATTTATATACCATAACTTGTTTGGCCATTCTCAAGCTGATGAACATCCCATCAGTTTCTAATTCTTTGCTAATACAAAAATAGCTGCTATAAATATTTTTGTACATATGGGCCTTTTTAATCTTTCTTTAATTTCTTTGGGGGTAAAGACCTTGTAGGGTTTTGCTGGGTCAAAGGATATATACAGCTTAATAGCTATTTGGGCGTAGTTCCAAATTGCTTTCTAGAATGGTTGGACTATTTCACAGCTCTACCAACAGTACATTAGTGTACCTATTCCCCCACATCCCCTCCAGCATTTGTCATTTTCCTTTTTTTTGGTCATGTTTGCTATTTTTTTGATAATGGATGTGAGGTGGTACTTCAGAGTTTTAATTTATTTTTCTCTAATTGTCATGATTTAGAGCATTTCTTTCAGATATAAAAGTTATATATGTTATGAACTTGCTATGGCTATAACTTTGCCATATGGGAAAAATGCTCTAAATTACTAAAATTAGACAAAAGCAAATTAAAACAACTCTAAGTTACAACTTCATATCCATTGGATTACCTAACATGATCATGCAAAAAAGTAAATGACAAAAGCCAGAGGGAACCACATCTATTTTTGTTTCATTTACTACACTAAAGCCTTTGACTGTGTGGATGACAACAAATTGTGACAAGTCCTCAAAGAGACAGGGGTACCAATTCTTACTTGTCTCCTGAAGAACTTGTATTTGGAAATAAACTTGTATACAGAACCAAACACTGAACAACTAATTAGTTCAAGATTGGGAAAGGAGTACAACAAGGCTGTATATTGTCACTTTATTTATTTAACTTAAATGCAGAGTACATCATGTGAAACACTAGCCTGGATGAATCAAAAACCAGAATTAAGGTTGTTGGGAGAAATGTCAACAATCTCAGATATGCAGATGATGCCACTCTGAAGGTAGAGAGTGAAGAATTAAGAAGCCTCTTCATGAGGGTGAAAGAAGAGAGTGGAAAAAGCTGGCTTGAAGCTAAACATTAAAACAAACAAACAAACAAACAAACAAACAAACAAACAACTAAGATTATGGCATCTGGTCCCATTACTTCCTGGCAAATAGAGGGAGAAGAAATGGAAGCAGTGTCGGATTTTATATTCTTGGTCTCAAAGATCATTGTGAATGGCGATTGCAGCCATGAAATTAAAAGATGCTTGTTCCTTGGAAAGAAAGCTATGACAAATCTGGACAGCATAATACTAAAAAGCAGAGACATAACCTTGCTGACAAAGGTCCATATAGTCAAAGTTGTCATTTTTCTAGTAGTAATATATGGCTATGAAAGTTGGACTTTAAAGAAAGCTGAGTGCTGCAGAATCGAAGCTTTCTAATTGTGGGCTGGATAAGACTATTGAGAATCCTTAGCAAAGAAATCAAATCAGTCAATACTTAAGAAATTAATTCAGGACATTCACTAGAAGGTCAAATGTTGAGGCTAAAACTTAAATACTTTGGCCACATAATGAGAAGACAGAACTCATTGGAAAAGACCCTCATGCTGGGAAAGATTGAAGGCAAAATGAAAAGATGGACAGATAGTGTCATGGAAGCTGTGAATGTGAGCTTGGACAGACTTCACAAAATACTGGAGGCCAGAAGGGCCTGTTGTACTATGGTCCATGGGGTCATGAAAAATTGGACATGACTGAATGAGTTAACAACAATGGCAATTGATAACTTTGATTTATGCCTCTGAAAACTGTTTTCGTAGCCTTTGACCATTTACCATTTGGGGAATGGCAGTTATTCTTGTAAATCTGACTCAGTTTCCTAGATAATTTAGAAGTGAGACCTTAATCAGAGAAACTCGCTGCACAGACTCCCCCAGTTTCCTGATTTCCTTCTACTTTTAGCTACATTTTTTTGGTTAGTAAAAAAACTATTTAATTTTGTGTAATCAAAATTATCCATTTTACTTCCTATGAACCTCTCTATCTCTCGTTTGGCATGAACTCTTCTCCTATCCATAGATCTGACAGGCATTTTCTTCTATGCTCCATTAATTTGCTTATTTAAATTATTTTGAGCTGTTTTGAGCTATGTTGTTTTATGCCTACTTTCTCCCAGACTACTTTCTAATTTTCCAAAAGTTGTTTTTTTGTTAAATAATGAGGTCTTGCCTTTATAACTTGGATCTTTGAGTTTGTCAACTATTACATTTCTGTGCTCATTTGATTATATATATTTTGTATCTAAACTGTCTCATGGACCAACCTCCCTATTTTTTACTTAATACCAGGTTGTTTTGATGATTAAGTTTATAGTAAAGTTTAAGATCTGGTACTGTTAGTCTTTCTTTCTTCCCTGTTTTTACGGATTCCTTTGATATTCTTGACTTTTTGTTCTTTCAGATGAATTTTATTATGATTTTTCTAGCTCTATACAGAAAGGTGGGGTTTTTTTGGTAATTTGATTGGTATATTGCTGAATAAGTAAATTAATTTAGATAGTATTGTCATTTTTTTTGGCTCAGCCTACTTATGGGCAATTAACATTTATCCAATTATTTAGACCTATTTTTGTGTGAAGGATGTTTTATAACTTTGTTCATATGTTCCTGTGTGTGTTTTGGCAGGTAGACTTCCAAGTGTTTTATATGGTCTGTGGTTATTTTAAGTGGAATTCATCTTTCTGTCTCTTACTACTGAGTTTTGTTGGGAATATCTAGAAATGCTAATGGTTTGTTTGGGTTTATTTTATATCCTGCAACTTTGGCTGCTGAATTTGCTAATTATTCCCATCAGTTTTAAAATTGACTCTCTAGGGCTTTCTAAGTAAACTTTCATATCATCTAAAAAGGAATAGTTTTGTTTCCTCATTGCTTATGCTTATTCCTTCAATTTTTTCTTATTTTTTCCTTGTCTATAGCTAGCATTTCTAATGCTGCTAATAGTGTAAAAGTAATGATGATCATGGATATGCTTGTTTCACCCTTGGACCTATTGGAAATGCTATAAGCTTATTCCCATTACAGATGTTTGCTTTTGGTTTTACATAGATACTACTTATTTTAAGGAAAATTCCATTTATTCTTGTGCCTTCTGTGTTTTTTTTTTAAAGGAATGGGTCTTGTATTTTGGAAGAAAAACTTTTCCTGCATTTATTCAAATAATTATATAATTATTTTTGTTCATATGGTCAACTATCCTCATGGTTTTCTAATATTGAAACATTCTTGTTTTCACAGTATACATACAGCCTGGTCAAAGTGTTTAATCTCTGTAATATGTTGCTACCATCCCTTTGCTAGTATTTTATTTACAATTTTTACACCAATGTCTATTAGGGGAATTGTACTCTAGTTTTCTTTTTCTTGTTTTGATTCTCACTGTTTTAGATATGAAGGTCATATTTGTGTCACAGAAGGAATTTAGTAGGATTTCTTCTTTACCTGTTTTCTTAAATGCCTTATTATAGTATTGGAAAGATTATCCTTTAAATGTTTGGTAGAATTCACTTGTAAATCCATCTGCCCCCCCCCTTTTTTTCCCTTAGGGATCTCATTTATGACTTGTTCAATTTCCTTTTTCTTACACAAGGTTACCTAAATATTCTATTTCCTGTTTTGCTAATCTGGGCAATTTATGTTTTTATAAATATTCTTTCATTTAATTTAGATTGACAGATTTTTATTGGCATATAGTTGGGCAAAATAGCTACAAATACTTGCTTGTGTTTCTTCTTTGTTAATTGTGAATTCACCTTTTTCATTTTTCATACTGTTAATTTGGTTTTCTTTTCTTTTTGCAGGGCAATGAGGGTTAAGTGATTTGTCCAGGGTCACACAGCTAGTAAGTGTCAAGTGTCTGAGGCTGGATTTGAACTCAGGTCCTCCTAAATCCAGGACCAGTACTTTATCCATTGAGCTACCTAGCTGCCCCCTTCTTTGTTTTTTTGTTAGTTAGTTAGTTTTTTGTTTTGTTTTTGTTTTGTTTTGCGGGGCATTAAGGGTTAAGTGACTTGCCCAGGGTCACACAGCTAGTAAGTGTCAAGTGTCTGAGGCTGGATTTGAACTTAGGTCCTCCTGAATCCAGGGCCAGTGCTTTATCCACTGTGCCACCTAGCTGCCCCCCCCTTCTTTGTTTTTAAAAAATCAAGTTAGTTAATGATTTATTTATTTTATTGCTTTTATTTTTTAAAAAAGCTCATTATTTTATGTTAGTTTAATTTTTAACTTTAAATTTTGTTAATTTCTCCTTTAATTTCAGGATTTATATTTTTGTTCTTAATTGGAGATTATTAATTACTAGTTTTCTATTTTTTAGTCACATGACCAATTCATTGATCTACTCTTTCTCTTTTTTAATTGATGTGTTTAGAGATATGTTTTCCCCAAGTACTCCTTTATTGAAATTATTGATTGTTCCTATGATTTGTTCTTTGACTTATTCTTTAAGATTAAGCTATTTAAAGTTTATTGTGCTTAACTCCCCCCCAATTCGATTAATCTCCTTAATTTCTTTCTTATTTTATGATTAGATTTATCTACATTGGAGAGGGGTAAATTGAGGTCCTCACAATTATAGTTTTACTATTTCCTCCTGTAACTCATTTACTTTTTCTTGAAGAATTTAGATTCTATACCATTTGCTACATATATGGTACATATGTTTGGTATTAGTATTAAATCATTGTCTATCATACCATTTAACAAATTGTAGTATCCCTATTTATCTATTTTGATTAAGTATATTTTTCACTTTTACTTTTTCTGAGATCATGATTGCCACCCCTGCCTTATTCTCTTTAGTGAAAGAAAAGATTATCCTTTAGTTGCTTATTTTAACTCCATGTATATCTTTCTATTTCAAATGTGTTTCCTGTATACAATATATTATTGAATTCTGGTTTCTAATTCATTCTGACACCCTCTTCTGTTTTATGGATGAGTTAATCTCATTTGTATTCAAAGTTATGATTATGTATTTTCCTCCATTCTATTCTACTTTTTTTTCTTTTTGGCTGCTTGCAATATTTTCTCCTTCACCTGAAATTTGTTTTGTGCTTGGTACCCAGTTAGGACCCCATGCTCATTCAAAACCACTCATCTCCATTCTGGATCTGTTAATGGAAACTGAGTAATGGAACTGAATAATGAGTGATAGAGTTGTTGGATTGCACCCATTCCTGCTACCGGTACTAGTCCAGGGGTACCTTGGTTTCTCTTTCTGACCTGATGCATGCTCCAGTATTGCTGCTGCTTCCACTACAGCTATGCTCCTCTCCTGGCAAGCCCCAACTCCATTGTTCACAGACTTTTCTGTTTGTCTATGTAAGCTGTCATGGCCCAGAAGATTATTCACTGTGACTTTTTCATGACTTTCTAAATCAGAATTTAGTCAGACATATTTTCTAGTTTGTTGTGGAGGGAGGTGTGTTGGGAGAGTTAGGCAAAATGGTAACTTTTACTCTACCTTCAGATCACAGATTTTGAAGTAGAAAGGAACTCAGAAGCAATCTAGTACAGCTCCCTAAATTTACAGATGAGGAAACTGAGTCCCAAAAGGTTAAATGACTTGCCCAAGGTCACAAAGTCTTAAGTGGCAGAGCTGTATAAATCAATGCTGTTTCTAATGGACTAGGCTGTTAAAATCCAAGTCTACATCTTTCTATTACTTTGGTCACCTAATTTGACATTAAAGTGAAAAAATCTGCTAGTGGTTGTGTATGCCATTAGTGTCCATATCCATGACCCATAGAAAATTTGATCCAACCAATCTTATTGTAGAGGAAAGGCCCAGATTCTTACAAAGACAATATATTCTTATGACTTGAGTCAAACACTAGAAGGGATCTTAGGGATCGTTTAAACATTGGTTGTACATTTCTCTTATAACCCTTAACTTTCTCTACCAGCCCCACTGCCCCTCCTTCCATTGGTCCTACAGTATTAGACTACTCCTTGACTCACATGACCAGACTCTATCTTTTGCTATCACTCATCACCTTCTCTTTTGGGGTTCACTCTCTCCAAGTATATCACTCAGACAAGATCCCAATGGTAGTTATTAGTTGGGAGTGCTCTAGGCCATTCTCTCTCCTTTCTATGTAATTCAGTCCCTGGCTTACTATTGTCCTCACTATCCCAGCTCTTGCCCTTACATGTGAGAACTTCAATATGTTTAATTCTTACTCAAACACAATAATTTCTCAGTTTCTCAGCCTAATCAACTCCAGCGACCTATTCCTTTCCTCTATCACTGCTACACACAGAGATGGTCATACAATTTATTTCACTATTATCAGCAAATGATCCACTTCCATGATCATACACTCTGAAATTCTCTTTTCTGATTGTAACCTCCTATCATTTCACTTTTCCTTATGCCTCACTCCTCCTAAACCTATTCTTTTTCTTCACCATGACCTCCAATTTCTCCACTCTTCACTACTTTCCCAGGTCATCTTTCCAGCTGTGCTTTTGCATTCTTCTTTTTTCCAATCTTGACTCTTTAGTTAATCAATTCAACTCTACTCTCAAATCCCTTGTGCCCTATTCCTATTGCCACTGATGCCCTGCCACATCACAATCCTGGATTACTCCTCTTCCTGCTTGTGCTGTTTAATGAGACTAGAGATAATCACAGAACTATCACCACTCCCAGTTATGTTATCTAATCACTATTGGGTTCTTGCTAAAGCAAGGCAATATTTTTACTTTGTCTTAATTGAGTCTTTGTACCATTTCCCATAGCAGTGTTCCAGATCTTCTTTTTTCTGCTTAAACCTTCTATAATACTCATCACCCTACCATCAGAGCTGAAAACCTCACCTTAAATTTAACTGAGGCCATTAACTCTTCTCCCATTTCTCTTCATGTTGTGAGATTTAAAATTGGATATTAGATCATAAATCTCCCCTACTTAACTTTTCCCTAATTTATCTCCCAGACTAGTAAATGGAAGAAGCTTCTGGTTTTCTAGATAAAGCCTTTATTGTATGGTAGTCACAAGGTGATGTTGATTAGAAGGATAGGAAAATAGAAATACAATACAAATCGTCTTAAGTCTAGGCTTAGTCTATATTCCTTATAAAAACTCACCAAACCGAAAAGGCCACCTTTGGAGAGAGGGAGACCGTCTGTGCCGCGCCGTCAGGAGTCCCGCCAAGCAGGCAAAAAGGCCTACTCCCGTTCTCTCCACCCCGGAAGTAAAAAACCCCACAGGCAGTCTGACATGCGCAGCAGGTGGACTGTTCATCTCCTCCCCAAAAGGGTGGTCCTTGAAAAACTGGCGTCTTTCAGTTATCCTAACCGACTGTTAAAAACTTTCATATTTTACCACAATGTCATTATATCTCAAAATATTTGCCCATTCTTTATTATTTTACTCCAGTCTCTGATGAAGAGGTGCCCCTTTACTTCACCAAGGCTAGCCCCTTTACATGTACCATTAATCCTTACCCTTCTTTACTTATCCACCTGATTTCCTCTGAAATCATCTTGATCTTCATCCTCTCTCGACTGGATTTCCTTATCTTTACAAAAACCAAAATCTCCCTTATTCTTAAAAAACAAACGAACAAACAAAAATCACTAAACCCCATCAATTTCTCAATTTCTCTATTGCCCTATATCTTTTTTTCCTTTCTCAACCAAACTCCTAGAAAAAATTGTTAATGCTAGTTGGCTTCATTTTCTCTCCTCTTACTCATTTCATAATCCTCTGCGATCTGGTTTCCAACGTCATCCTTCAAATGTAATGGTCATCTTCAAAATCATCAATGTTTTATTAATTGACAAATCTGATGACCTTTTCTCAGTTCTCTTTTCTGACCCAGTTGCAGCCAAATTGGCCAACCTCTCTTCCCAGGTACTCTTTGTTTTATGTTTTTTTTTTTTTTCTCACATTGTTTTCTCTCAGTTCTCCTCTGACTGCTTTAAATTTTTTTTTTTTTTTTAGTGAGGCAATTGGGGTTAAATGACTTGTCCAGAGTCACACAGCTAGTAAGTGTTAAGTGTCTGAGGCTGGATTTGAACTCAGGTCTTCCTGAATCCAGGGCCAGTGCTCTATCTACTGCACCACCTAGCTGTCCCTGACTGCTTCTTTTTAGTCTCTTTGTGGGATCATCATAGTTTGCCTCCTGGTTAAGGATGTATAACATGGGTCTTTTCTAGCTTAATTTCTTCTTCTTTTTTTTGTTTTGTTTTGTTTTGTTTTGTTTTGTTTTTTAGTGAGGCAATTGGGGTTAAGTGACTTGCCCAGGGTCACACAGCTAGTAAGTGTTAAGTGTCTGAGGCCGGATTTGAACTCACGTACTCCTGACTCCAGGGCCGGTGCTCTATCCACTGCACCACCTAGCTGCCCCTCTAGCTTAATTTCTATTTGACTTGGAGGCAACTAGGTGGCTCAGTGGATAGATTACTGGGCCTGAAGTAAAGAAGACCTAAGTTCAAACCCAGTCTGAGATACTTACTAACTGTGTGACCTTGAGCATGCCACTTAACCTCTATTTGCCTTAATCCACTGAAGAAGGCAATGGCAGACCATTCCAGTATCTTTGCCAAGAAAACCCCATGGGGGTCATGAAGAGTTGCATGTGACTGAACAACAATAACCCTAACAAAGGATTCTTTTTTTGGGGGGGGGCAAGGTGATGAGGGTTAAGTGACTTGCCCAGGGTCACACAGCTAGTAAGTATCAAGTGTCTGAGGCCGGATTTGAACTCAGCATCTCCTGAATCCAGGGCCAGTGCTTTATCCACTGTGCCACCTAGCTGCCCCCAACAAAGGATTCTAAAATAGGTTCCATATAGAGTAAAACTATGTGTTTCCAAGTCTGCATGGATGGACAAGAGTAACTGTTTTGTGATCTTTTTGTAACAACTTCTTTAAGATTTTCCCAAGGACAATATCATCTGCATACTTGTACTTCTGGAAGGATTGAATTGTGCATTATTTACATTGTGAGTGGGGAAGGGAAGAATAGATGTGAGCTGTTGCTTAGCTTTTTTTTTTTTTAGTGAGGCAATTGAGGTTAAGTGACTTGCCCAGGGTCACACAGCTAGTAAGTGTTAAGCGTCTGAGGCTGGATTTGAACTCAGGTGCTCCTGACCCCAGGGCCGGTGCTCTATCCACTGCGCCACCTAGCTGCCCCGTGTTGCTTAGCTTTTAAAAATATTTTATTCTGCCACTAAATAGCTTTAATCTCCTTCAATATCCAAAATATGGATCCAGGTAAAATGAAACAAAGAAAATACAACACAAGACACCTAGAACAATCCAAAGTGACAAACATTGAGTTCACTTGGTCTTATAGAAGTCATTCATCCTCTTTGAGCTCAGTTTCCTTACCTGTAAAAGGAGAGGGTTGGGCTAGATGACCTTTAAGGTCTCTTCTAGCTGCACAGCTATGATCTTATGATCACAAGCTACCCCTGAAAATACAAACATTGAAAACAAACTCCACTGAGGAGCGGGGCTCTGTTTGAATAGTTCCTTTCTTTGCTTTGCTAGGTTCACAGCATCTCTTTCATTTATTAACTCCCTGATAATCTTTTAATTTATTAATTTTCTGCTCACAGCTGAGAAGATCACTGAGCTACTTCATCTTCATATCCTGTAGACCCATAACCTGGGATCCCCACGTCAGGAGAGTCTATTGATAGATTTCAGGTGATCTGTGAACTAGCATGGGGAAAAAAGACATCTTTACTTCCATGTAATCGGTTTCTTTTGTAAATGCTATGTATTTTATTTTGTGCATTAAAAACCTCATTCTGAGAAGAGGCCCATAGGTGTCACCAGACTGTCAGAGGGGGCCACGACACATGAAAAGGTTAAGAATCTCTGCTGCGCATGGAGAATATGATTCTTAGAAGCTGATTCTCTATAACTAAATTCTAGTGCAACAAATGCATTTAGCTGGGAGTGTGTTATATTGGGGTTTAACAAATTTAGTGAGCTTCTTTGTAACGGTTTTGGCTAACACAGAGAGCAACAGTAGCTTTTGTCTCAAACCAATTGTAGGAATAATAAAGCATAGTCACTGCTAAATTATGTCTTGGACTAAAGAAGCTCTCTACTATTAATTGGATCTAGGCCCTCTGACCTTTTTGCAGGAAGCAAACTAAAGGTATAATAATTTTTGTGAAGATGAGCTTTCTGTACTTCCAGTAATTTTTTTTTTTAAACACTGAAATCATTTCTGGCCATTGAAAGAACTCTGACTTTTCTGAGCTAAAAATGACTCTGATTTTCAAGGTTGTTACTCATTCCTGTTCCTCCTCTCTCAGTATAAGGCCTAAAACAGGTGAATGAGCTCCAAGGTGAGACTCTATCAAGAAACAAAAATCTAATGAAAGGAGAATCCCAATTTTCACTAATTATGGATTAAATTACTTTATTCCATCTCTTCCCACTGAGGGTTAAATGAAAGCCTATATATTAAAGCATCTTGTATCTGTAAAACACTACATAAAGGTGAATCTTAAGTCTAAACAAAAAGTAGCTGCAAATGACTACCAAATCCAATTGATTTTTAGTATTTTTTCCCCCTCTGAGAATATATGCTTACTATGAGGTACTTCAGTGCCTCTGTGATCTCTAATTTCAGTGGTAAGGGTACTTCCCCCACCAATGTAGATAGCAGCCCCTCTATACATCAGTAGGTGTTCATCAGGCATTGTTCTGGCCAAAAAAATCTTCATCTTATGGTCAACCCTCTGGCGATTGGCTCCTCTGACCTTAGGCAGACCAGTCCTTGAAATTATTCTGTTTATGGGCTCTATTTAAAACATTTCCAATTTTGGAAGATCAGCCAAAGCTTTTGTTTCACTGGCATGGTCCTCAGGAACCCAAGGTCACCTCCTGACTACCATGAAGCATCAGAGTTGAATTTAGCTTGGGATTATGTGTGTGTGTATGTATGTGTGTGTGTGTGTGTGTGTGTGTGTGTGCATGTGTGTGTGTGTGTGTGTGTGTGTGTGTGTGTGCATGTGTAAGTATGATGGACTCCTTTGACAATGCCTCTTTCTCAGAATAATGTTTTTAGATACTTAGAGTAAAATCCATAGAATTGCACAAAAACAATTATATTGAACCATAGTTACCAAAATATTTTTTTAAAAACAAAATTCATAGACCCTGGGTCAAAATCCTCTGACTTAAACCATAATACTGAAGAGTCTGGAAAAAAGGCTAAGAATTAATTTTTTTTTTTTGCGGGGCAATGGGGGTTAAGTGACTTGCCCAGGGTCACACAGCTAGTAAGTGTAAAGTGTCTGAGGCCGGATTTGAACTCAGGTACTCCTGAATCCAGGGCCGGTGCTTTATCCACTGCTCCACCTAGCCGCCCCAGAATTAAATCTTAAAGGGTCTTTTCATTCCGATTGCCTCATTATTTGGACAAGTACTACTTGAGATGAGTTTTGGTATCTTTAGGTATCAAAGTCTTTTCAGTTGGGCTCTAAACATCCTTGCCAGCCATAATATGGTTCTGGGCTAGTCAGTTTGGGATTAAAAAAACAATTTGTTACATAGCAAATAATAGGACTGATTCTGATGCACTCAATAAATTAGTTTTGATTTCAAAATACTAGGTGTGTGATCCTAGGGAATTCTTTTAACCTATTTTCACCTCAGTTTCCTTATCTGTAAAATGGAAATAATATTAGCACCTATTTCAAAGGGTTGTTGTGAAGATCAAATGAAATAATGCATGTAAAGCTTTCCAAGGGAGCTACTAGAAGCACCTATGTGGTGCAGTGGATATAGTGCCTGGCTTGGAGTCAGGAAGACTCATCTTCCTGGGTTCAAATCCTGCCTCAGACACTTACTAGCTATGTGATGCCAGGCAAAGCACTTTACCTTGTTTGCCTCAGTTTTCTCATTTGGAAAGTGAACTGGAGAAGAAAACAGCAAGCTACTCCAGTGTCTTTGCTAAGAAGCCCCAAATGGGGTCATAAAGAGTTTAACATGACTGAAAAACAACTAAACAATAAAAAATGCTTTCCAAATCCTAAAACACTCTATAAATGTTAGCTTTTATTATCAATCACTGCCTGCCAGGTACTGTGTTAGATTCTGGGGACATAAGGACAAAAATGAAACAGTCATTGCCCTCAAGGAATTTATATCCTATTGGGGAAATACATCCATGTATTAGTAAGATGGTGAACAGTCCCATATTAAACTCGTTGCACTCCAGTTCTTCTTGTGATTCTCATGTGTTGCCTATATCATGTGCTCTGTCCATGAGGCACGATTCAATAAATACTTGTTAATTTGTTGATCAATTAACATAAAGTGGAGGAAGAGCCCAATCCAAATCTTATTCCACTCAAGTGGAGGAAAAGGATCCTAGGCTTGTAGGTTAGCAGATGGAAGAGACCTTAGAGGTCATTGAATCCAATTCTCTTCCATTTACAGATGAGGAAACTGAATTCGCAAAACACTAAATGACTTGGACCTCACAGGACGACACAATTAGCAAGGGTCTGAGGTAGGATTCAAATCCCAGTCTCCACCAGTCCAAATTGAATGTTCTATGCTCTACTTAAGTGATTCTTAAACTTTTTGGTTTCAGTAGCCCTTTAAACTCTTACAAATAATTGAAGATCCCCAAGTGCTTTTATTTATCTGGGTTCTATCAATATTTACTGTATTAGAAACTACACTGACAACATTTTAAAGTATTTTATGAATTCATTTAAAATTACAATAAATCCATTATATGTTGAGAGAAATAACATTTTGATGAAAATGGTTATGTTTTCTAAAACAAAAAAAAATTAGTGAGAAGAATGTGACATAATTTTATATATTTTCCCAAATCTCTTTAATGTCTGTCTTAATAGGAGACAGATGGTTTCCCCTATCTGCTTCTGCATTCAATCTGTTGTGATGTGTTTATTTTGGTTGATGTATATGAAGAAAATCCAGCCTCACATAGATGTGTAGTTGGAAAAGGGAGAAATATTTTAATAAGCAAATAATGTCTTAGTGTTATTATGAAAATAATTTTGACCTCCTGAACCTTCTGAAACCCCAAGGGTTTTTAGACAACATTTTGATAACTGCCACACTATACCATGCTCTGTCTTTGGAGTGTGTTTTAGCAAGATCTCAAAGTTGGAAAGGCTCTCAGAGGAGTAGAAATAGGGGAAATAACACTGGATTTAAAGTCAGAGGACATGAGTTCAAATCCTACTCTATCTGCTTACTACTTGTGTGACCTTGGACTTCAGTTTTCTCATCTATAAAATGAGACTAGAAGGTCTCAGTAGTTCCTTCTACTTCTATGCCTATGTGTAGTTTCACCTGTCCATGAACAAGGACTTTTCCTACCATATATCTCTGTCTGACAGTCACAGGGAACTCAACATTACCAGAAGTAAGTAGCCCATTCTACTTTTGGTACACTCTGGATAGAATGGACCAGAACACCATCCAAACCCATTTCAATTTGAAAATGGAACTTTACTTGGGCTTAATCACTGAATGAGTTGGTCCTTAAAATGGGAAGTAATTTGAAGGATACCCACAGAATTATATGTTCCAATTTATTTTGTATATATCTTATTTTTACATAGTTATTCATATGTTAGCTCCCTTGTTAGACTGTGAGCTCTTGTGAACAGAGATAGTTTTGTCTTTTTTTTATATCTCCAATGCCAATCACAGTGTCTGACACATAGTAGGCACTTTATGAATGCCTGTTGGCTGTTCTCAGAGCCCCTATCCTAATTTTTTGCATTTTAGTGATTCACAAAGGTAAAATGTATGTAGCTAAATATATATTTTAAAACACATATATGTTTATGAAATAGCTTCCTAGGCAGGAATTAATTTGTTTATCATGTATTATTGGTACAGAAGTAGGAAGATAATTAATAGCCCTTATGAAATGGAACTAAGTATTTTTTGAAGGCAAGGGCATGTGATAGGCAATTACTCAGACTTCTGCTAACTGTCAAAGGTTGTTTTTAAGTGAGGTCAACAAGATGTTGACTGCATGGTTGGATGCTTTATTTGAAGTAAAGATGTGTGATCTTTGAATGAAGTTATTAATGATGTGACAAAAATTCTTGAAAAAATACTCATTTCAATCGTAGTTACAGTGAAAGTCTTGTACTAACAAGTTAGCTGCCAAAACATACCTTCAGGGAACATGATATTAGGCTCATGGATATTTGTTGCAAAAATACAAAACAGGAAAAGCAATAAATCTGTTAATCTTCTCAGCCCTTTTGCCCCAGAATTGGAGCATGATACATAATGTATGCTCTGTAATTACACAGCTACTGATTTTCTTAATTAAATCAAAACTTTCTTTTGATAGTTTGTACTCAATCTGCATAAATATGGATTGTGTTAATGTATATCCAAATGACAATTCTGTTTTAAGCTAAGTCTCTCTCCTTCTATCCCTATAGCTCCTCTTTCTTCTAGGAACAATTAAAAAATGATCAAGGCAATGGGGTTGGGATTGGGGTTGGTGATGAAGTGATGCTGCTGTTAGAGAGTAGACTAAAAAATCTGAACCACTTCGTTCTGAAAAGATAACAGCTGAGAGAGTAACGTTATCAGCATCTATGAAATCAGAAAGAATGTGGGGGGGCATACAAACTAGTTTTTCAGATTCTTGATTTGTTGAAACATGAAATACCTATTGAAGCTTAAATGAGACAAAGTTAGGATAAATAAAAGGAGGTGCTCCTTTTCATAGAGGCCAGTAAAGTTAGGGAACTTGTTAGCTCAATTGGAGCTACAAACTGAAAACACAAATGGACTTCCCTAAAAGTCTGGGTAAATTTGATGGATAAAAACTCAGTGCAATATAAGGCCCTCAAGGGTAGGGACTCTTTTGTTCTTGTATCCTCAGTGCCTTATGCATTTTTTTTCTGGACCTGTGATTTCTTTGGTGTAGAGAAATCTCAGAGAGGAAGTTTCACCTATCTATATAGATCTGCTACTGTTTCATGGCCATTGTCCTTGAGCTAGAATTCTTCACCTGTGGTTTGCGAGTTTTAAACTCTAAATCTGTTTCTTCCTCTTTCCCTCTTGATATCTATATCAAGACTTTCATTCAATATAATTGGCTTCCTTTGTAATCCTACTGATTTTATTTTATGCTTTAAAAACATCATTCTAAGATAGGTTCGATAGGCCTCATCAGGTTGTCAGAGGGGTACATGATCAAAACGAGTTAACAATCCCTGTGGAGAGTTGCCTGTAGCAGATATTCCTGCCTGAAGCTAGCTCTCTCACCACTCAATTTACACATGGTAGGCACTTAATAAATGTTTATTGAATTAAAATGGATTGAATCGAATAATGGTCTGTGAGATAAAGCATGGATGTCTGAGACCTATAGGTAGACCCCTCCAAAACAAATCTCTGAGGTTTACAATGAGGCAAAATAATCACGTCTTCCCAGAATCCTTTTGCTGTCCCAGTCAGAGACAGAACTCTGGGCTGGCTACGCTCTGGGTCTGACTGAAGCTGACAATCTTTGTGTCCTGATGCAATTAGGTAATGAAAGTAATGGTATTTGAGCTTTGGTCCTTTTAAAAATAATTTGAAGGGCATGCTTTAGTAGAGAATGGGAACAGGCTGTTCTCTTGTTTCTTCTAGTCTACCTCACAGAAAACATTTAGTAGTTGTAATTTAATGATGTTTGACTGACCTATAGCCATTATGTAAGTGTAGACATCCCTCCTCTCATGTTTTTTCATCATCTTTCCAAAATTGATGCAGTTCTCTAAATACACAAGCAGGAGCAATCAAATTCTGGGCAAAGGAAGTGGAGAAGAGCAGATAGATTGCTTTTTTTCTGCTTTGTATTTTTTGCAACAAATATCCCTGAGCATAATATTATAATCTCTGCAGCAGCTTGAAATATTTTCCGTTTGTTTATGAGATAGCAATATATGTATGCACTGTCTTTGTATGGTGCACACATCTATAAATATATGTAAGTAAAATCTGTAGAACTAAAACAGCTTTTCTGAGACCATGAAACAACAGAGACAGCTTTGGATTGTTTGTTATGCTCTGTTTCAGACTGTTAACGTTATAAAAACAACAATCTTAGTTTGAAGGGAGATAATCGGAGCTTATTCTGATTAAAAGGAAGCAAAGTATTTTAAGTGGCTGGTGGGTGAGGGGAAGACAGGTACTGCCATGATATCTGATAGGTGGGATCTTAGCTGGTGTTGACAGCTGAGGTTTAAGAGAAAATGCTGGGGAGTAAAGAATGTTATTCTCTCCTAAAACATCCAACTATTTGTTTGAATATTATCGGCATTTTCAAGAGCATTTTTTCAAACATGTGCAGAGCTTCAAATATGTAGTCTTGCAGTTCAACTTTTTTTTTTGAGCCTGGAAAAATATCCTGCTCTAATCAGAAGCTGGAAGTTTTATTTAAAAAAAAAATCTGACAGGTTGAGAAAGGTGTTGCCCTTATCCTTTTGTCCAACTATTTCTAAATAAAACAGAGTCAGTGGGCAAAACATGGCAAATGTGAATGAAAACTTATTTGGTGTCTGCCTGTCTGGGCACATGCATATATACAGAGCCACAATGTAGGGATTTCTGTGTGGATAAGACTTGTTCTTGCCCACTAATTTCATATGTTTGTAATGGCAGGAGTGGCCAATGACAGGACAGTCCTTGGAGCATGCTTAGATCTGCCTTGTCTGGTGGGTTACAACATAAACATATGGAACTTTAGGGAGCTTTTTGGGGTCATGACAAAAATTTTTCTAATTGGTTGAGGAGCTGGAAAAAGTGATGACTCAGGGGGTACTGAGCCAGACCTGAATTCATACACAAAAGGGATGGTACCATTCTAGTAGTTTCTTTTTCTTCATTGTAGCAAATGGGGTAGAAATACTGTGAACTTCCTGTTTGGGGAATTGTATACCCCCATCTGGTTGCCATATATCTGCCACATGTCTGTGACTTGGGATTTTTTGTTTGTTTGTTTGGATTTTTTGTTTTTTGATATTTGTTCTTTCCTATTCCAAGGCAACTGAATATTGAGAGATGAAATTGAGTGGATTATGACCTCATAAACTTTGATAGGTCAAAAAAGTCATTAAAAGTTGTACAGAAGACCACTTAGCAGAACCCACCAGAGACAGAAGCAGTGGCCGATAAGAGAGGATTTATGTGGGAAAACAGTTGAGGATGATGGCAGCTTTAGGGATCCTGACGCTTAAGGATAGGGAGAAGTAGGAAGGCATTGACCCTTGGAACCCAGCAGAGAGCTATGCTTAAAAAAATTCTGATGACTCCATAAAATTATAACAGAGGGCAGCTAGGTGGCACAGTGGATAAAGCACTGACCCTGTATTCAGGAGTACCTGAGTTCAAATCCAGTCTCAGACACTTGACACTTTCTAGCTGTGTGACCCTGAGCAAGTCACTTAACCCCCATTGTCCTGCAAAAAAAAATTATAACAGAGCTTCTAGGGCTAGGTTTTGGGAGGTACCCCTTGGCTAAATGTATTATCTATACATGCGCCTCAGTGCTTTTGTATTTAAGCTTTGAACCTACTCTTCCTAGGAACCTTGTGTGCATGGGGGAAAGTGTGCCCCCATCATAGTGGGAATATTTTGTAACTACTCTAATTTTCCTATACCTCTCAATAAATCCCATTTGGAAAAGTTAATAGAATTTTGCTGATTGTTTGATAATAGGGTACATACCAGATGGAGCTGAGGAACAATAGTGTTGGAAACCCCATCTTTTTAGAGTTGCTTCTAGAATGCTGGAAAGAATAATATAAATTTATGTTGTGGTCTAGATATCTATCCTATGAATGTGAGTGTGAATTGGGAGATGAAGCCCAGAGGGACAGTTTCATGTAGATATATCTATCCTGTGAATCTTCTCTTCAATAATGCATGGAGCTATTATATCCTTGATGTGTGTACTCCTTTCATTGACACAGATTCTTGTTGTTCAGTCATTTTTCAGTCATGTTCAACTTTTCATGACCTCATTTTAGAGTTTTCTTGGCAAAGATACTGGAGTGGTTTGCCATGTCCATTTCCAGCTCATTTTCCAGAGGAGGAAACTAAGACTTGCCCAGGGTCACACAGCTAGTAAGTGTCTGAGGCCAGATTTGAAGGTTTGTCTTCCTTACTCTAGGCCTGTCATTTATCTAGTGTGCCAACTACCTGTCCTTGACATGGATTACAATCCCTCAGTACCTTATTAAATGGGCTTTTATAATTGCTATGCCTTAAAAATGTATTACTCAGGGAAGCTAGGTGGCACAGTGGTTAAAGCACCAGCCTTGGATTCAGGAGGACCTGATTTCAAATCTGGCCTCAGACACTTGACAGTTACTAGCTGTATGACCCTGGGCAAGTCACTTAACCCTCATTGCCCCACAAAAATATGTATTACTTCCAAGTCAGCCCAGTGATGCACCCTTTCCAAACAATCAGGCTGGTACTAAAAGAACAGTTGTACAATTAATTGCAAAGGTCTTAGCTGAATATCCTTAAAAAGGGTAGGATCACCTCCATGCTAAGAAGAGGCACGAGAGGAGGCCTTTGTTGGAGGATACTGGGAGTATCTTTAGTTTCACAGTGGCATACTCTGACAGTAGCACAGAGGTGACCTGGAGCACAGATTCTGACAAGGGGTACCTCCCAACACCTAGCCCTGTGAGTGCTTTTATATATTTACAGAGTCCTCATGAGATTTTTCTTAGGTGAAGTTCTCTTCTGGGCTCTAATAGTCAATGCCTCTCTCTCTCTCTCTCTCTCTCTCTCTCTCTCTCTCTCTCTCTCTCTCTCTCTCTCTCTCTCTCTCTCTCTCTCTATCTCTCTCATAATCTCTCACATGAAGGGTCAGGATACCTAAGGCTGTCACCATCCACAGATGAGTATATTTCCACATAAATCCTCAATAACAAGCTCATTGATGTCAATGAATATTTAGGTCATGGTGACCTATTATATTCTTTTTTTTTTTTGCAGGGCAATTGGGGTTAAGTGACTTGCCCAGGGTCACACAACTAGTAAGTGTCAAGTGTCTGAGGCCAGATTTGAACTCAGGTACTCCTGAATCCAAGGCCAGTGCTCTATCCACTGCGCCACCTAGCTGCCCCTATTATATTCTTTAAGTGAAGGACAATACCATATTTTATCTTATGTGTGTATATGTGAGACACAGATATAAACATTGATGTAGGAAATGCCTGAATAAGGAAACTATCTACCATCACAGGTTGATACTTCTCTTATAATCTTAGAACGTTGTCTAGAGCATAAAGAGGTTAAGTGATTTTCCCAGGGTCACATAGTCAGTATGTGTTAGGACAGGATTTGAATGCAGGTCTTTCTGGCCCCAAGGCCAGCTCTCTATCCATCATACTATGCTTCCTTTCGTTATGCTAAATAGTTGTAATAATAATAATAGCACATATGGATTTAAAGCTTTGAAATTTGAAAAGGAGTTTACATATGTTATTTAGTTAGATCCTTGTAATATATGTTTACAGAATTAAAATCTGGGGACTAAACATTTTATAATTTTAAAAGTTACTTTTTAAAATAAAAGGTTGTCTTTTGACTAAAAAAACACAGTATTGATTTGTTTTTCTTGTGGCTACTGGAAAATGATTTTCTTCTTTATTTTTGTTAGAACCTCATTATGATACATCTTATTACTGATACAGATTTGGATACACTCTGAATAACATGATTCAGATCTATTTGGCTCTATCCCCCGTCAAGAGACATGGAATCCTAGGGCTGACCCTTGATACATTGCATGTGTCTCCTGGGCCCAAGACTTGGTGGCATACATTTTGCTTTAGAATAATGACTCATGAACAGAATACCTTTTGTTATGTTTCTGCCAGAGGACTTGAGCCCTCAAGTTAAGGACCTGGCAGAATTGGCCATGGAAATGAATATGATAGGTTCAGATTCAAATGAGTTCCTTTCAAAAATTATTATGTATCCTGGAAATAGAACAACCTGCTTCTGAGAAAACTGCATAATGTACTCCCAAGGTGATTGTGACCCTTGTCTTTAGACTTCCCAAAGAACTTCGTTTTTGCACTTCTCTAAAGCTCTCATCATGCATTATTGTGTATTGTACTTCTTCAAGTTTGTTTTATCCCCTCTCCTAAACTGAAACTCTGTGTATTCTCTGAATTGTGGAATTCCCCCAATATCTAGCTATGTTCTGCCCCTAATGAATGTTTGATGACTGTCCAAAGCAGGGGTCAGCAAGCTGTGACCCACAGGCCAAATCCAGCTTGTTCTGTTTTTAAGTGGCCTGTGAGCTAAGAATCATCTAGTCTCCTGGTCTAAATGAATATTTTGGCAGCCTCTTTCCCCCAAAGCAATAATTGCTCATGTGTAACATCAAATCAGAATTTTAACTCGAATTTTAAACTGAACAAGAAGAGTAAAGAAATGCAGCAGACTTTCTCTTCCTGTAAATAAGTAAGGTCTGACCTTAGGCAAAATTGTGAAGTAGGTGAAGTTGGTCTTTGGCATCTGGGCACTTTTCCTTTATAAACTGGTACCATCTTAATTAATGTTCAGAGGTGTCCAATGTTCTCAGGTTCCTCCCTTTTTGGCATTCTTCTCAACATAAAGCTTAATCCTGTAAGGAACTCCTGCAAATAAGGCCTGCCCTTGCTACTAGGGAGACTGGATGGATCCCTGAGAAATCTTTTTGAGCTATCTCTTCTCTCAGTCCTATTATGACTACAGTGAGGGGAAAAATCAGAATTTTAACTCAAAATCAAAAGCAAAATAAATAGAAGTGAGTCCATGTTATTTGAAAAACCAATGTTCGATCTGTAAGGGACCTTGTAGAACTAGTTTAACCCCTCATTTTTATGAATGAGTATATGGAGTCTTAGAGAGGCAAAAGGAATTGCCCCCAGGTCACTCAGCTGATGAGCAGCTGAAAATAGAACCCATCACCAACTCCTCATCCAGGGTTCTTCAACTGGCAGATTGTTGTGGTTTCCAGAGTATGGCTCCAGTAAGCTTTCCAGCATTAGTTCCCTTTACTCTCCTATTATGGCTCTATACTCTGTCCAAATGATCCCCTGGGTACCCTCAAACTTTCCTGACTTCATGTCTTTGCTCATGTATTTTCCTTGTCCATCACTCTCTCCTTCTGCCTAGTCCCATTTTACTTGTCCTTTATACACCCTAATCAAAATGTCTAGGCAGATGGGCTAACTCAGGTTGAAGGTAACTGATAGTTCTCAAACCCATTAGTGAGATTTCTCCTGTTAAGGGCTAAAATTCTAGCTAAACTGTCTAAAATATCTAATGAGTGGTTGCCAATAAATTATAAGCTTTAGCAAGAGTTAGACTTTTAAGCATTTATTAAGGAGAATAAGAGTTTGGTAAAGAGAGAAGAAAAGGTCTAGATTCCTATCTATTAAAGGGAGAGCACATTTCTAGCTCCCCTCTCCACCAGTGTCCTCAGGAAAGAGCCTCAGAGCGAGTGCCAGTCTCTTCCTTCCTCCTCCCACTAGCCCGCGTCACCTCCTGACGCTAAAGAAAAGACTCCTGGTCTTGCCCTCAAAGACCTTAGCTTCATGGGTGGAACTCTTCTACAGTAAGTCTCCAGCAGGTGGCATCATTCCAATCGTTACACTCCCATGGAATGGGTGGATGAGAACAATTTGTTCCAACAGCCATGAAGACAGCTGAAGCAAGCACTGTGGGGTGCTTAGAGCTTGGTCAGACATCAAAGGTGCCAAGGTCATCTCCTGCGTCCTGGGCCATTGCTGGTCCTCTTGACTTTTGTCTTGCCACTGGATTTCGGTGACTCAGGAAGAAAGAGTGAGGCTGATGACTGTACAAGCTGCCTCACTTAAATCCAATTCACTTGCAAATTAAGACATCACCTGTGATGTCATTGGTCCTCTTCAAAAGTGAAGGACGATTAACAACACTCATCCTTCAAGGCTCCACTCAAATGATAAAACCTTCTCTAACCATTTCACCATCTCATTTTAAGTCTGCAATCAGATAGAACTGGGTTTGAAACTTAGTTCTGCTTCTTATGCCCAGTGTAACCTAGGCCATCATTTAAACCTCTCCATGTCTTAGTTTTCTTTTCTGTAAAGTGAGGTGGTTAGACTAGGTCACTGGATTATAGATTTGGAGCAAGAAATGTTAGAGGACATTTAGTGCTACCTTTTCATTTTATAGTTTAGAAACTGAGCACCAGACAGATTTGAACTGTTCAAGATCACACAGGTAATGAGGATAAGCAATGGGATTTGAATCCAGGCCCTTTGTCTCTAAACCCAACTCTCTGTCCATGGTGCCACATTTCTTCTCCAATGTTCTTTTCAACTCAGTATCCAGTTTTTTCCTCCCTTCATCTGAACTCCTAAAGCACTTTCTGTCATTCTTTTACCATAATGTCATTAGTTTTTTCTTTATGCTTAGTTATCTTACCTACCTTATGACGAGGTTGTAATTTCCTTAAAGGATCTCTTCCCTCCAAACCTTTTCCCCATTGTCTTGTTCAGAGTAGCCACCAAAGAAGGCTTGATTGGGTAATTGACCTTTGTACAGTGCCTAGGACTGTGATTTGTTCCGGTATCTTCATCTGCATAATACATGTCAAAGACAATTTTTGACTCCTAAAGCAATGTGAGATCTGCTGCCTGATGGCCTTGGGTCTCTCTCCCAGTAATCAAGAGTAACCTGATTGCCACTGGTTCTTCAGACTATCTAGGAAGGATATTGAAAAACCAGAGCATGCCAAGAGGAGGGAGACCAGGATAGGGAGGGGACTTGGAACCATGTCAATGTTACGAGGATCTGTCAAAGGCATGAAGGATGTTTGTTCTGGAGAAGAGAAGACTTAGGAGAAGACTCAGCTGTTGCAAAATATTTGAAAGAGTGGTTGTAAGGAAGAAGCATTTGATTTGTTTTACTTGGTCCCAGAAGGAAGAACCAGAAACAAGAGTGGAATTTGAAGAGTGATAGATTTTAACTTCAAATTTGGAAAAGCTTCACCACCAGGGCTATCCAAAAGTAGAACAGGATGCCTAGAGAGGCTGATTTCTAGATGTTCTAGATGTTGTTTTCTCCAACACTAGAGAGTGGAGGCTGGATGATCAATTGGGAAGGATAATAATAAGAATGATATTATTGATAGGTGGTACAATGGTTAGAGTTTAGGACTTGGAGTTAGTAAGACTGGAGTTTGAAGTCTATCTCAGACACTTCATAGCTGTGGGATTGTGGGCAAATCACTTAATTTGTGTCCGCCTTGGTTTCTCCAACTATAAAATGGGGATAATATCACCTATATCGTAGGGTTGTTCTGAGGTTTGCATGGTGCTGGGTTGTTCAGGGAATTCGCGTATTTATAGATCATGCAATGATTTGCTAAATATCCTCACAAACTTTAATTATACGAAATACAAGGCTGGATGATAAGCTCTGTTGCTAAATGATAATATGCTTATCTCCACATAATAATAATAATAATAATAATAATAATAATAATAATAATAGCAGCAATCATTTACGTAGCCCTTTACAAATATTTAATTTCAGTCTCACAATAACCCTGGAAATGCTATTGCCATGCCAATTTTCAGATGAAGAAACTGATGTAGATAGTGATTAAGTGACTTGTCCTGGTTTACACAGCTATTAAGTGTCTGAGGTGGGATTTGAACTCAGATCTTCCTGACTCCAGGCCCAAGGCTCTATCATTGTATCATCAGCTGCCACTGTGCTATTCCTGTCTTTGCCATAAATTAAAGAAACTACTACCCAAAGCTTAGCTTTTCTCACCTTGTATTCTTTTCTCTCTCTTTCTCTCTGGGCAGGTCACAAGGTTCTCTGCACCTTAGTTTTCTTGATCTGTAAAATGGGAATGACTATCTGCATTACCAAGGTGGTAAGGATCAAGTGAGATAATGTAAAGAAAGAGCTCTGTAAGCCATTATGTGCTATACAAATGCTGGTTATTGCTATCAACCACAACAATTTATCTCATAAGAGCTGTAATACAGGAAGAAAAGATGATATTACATTGAGTTTACTTCAGCTCCAAGTCCCTGCTTCAGTGGGGAATCTATGGGGCAGTTCACTTTCCATATCCATTAACTCCTTGGCCTCTTATCTGAGAGTCACTTTTCCTTGTGGCTTTGGCCTCTTAGCCAGTACTGCCAATGGTGAGGTAGTTTTGTGACATGGAAATACATGTCTATTAAAAACGGGATCAAGAGCATTAAGCCATTTAGAATAATAACACACTACTCTTATGCTTCTCTCTGTTCATCCATGAACTTGAGAGTATTTCCCAGTCATGAGCAAAAATGCCAGAACAGGAAGACATTGGCTTCCAAATGTCCTCCAAGTGTGGGAGTCAAAGGGAAGCTGGAGGCTTTCACATCATAGTCCATAGAGGGACGATTCAAAATTTGCTTTGTGCAAATCATGCTCCTCATAATGATTTTGTACAATGCTCTCTTAAGAGCAGCTGCCCTTACCTTGACCCCATGGACCCCTTCTCTATGGATAGATCTTAGGAGTATCTGTCAACTTGGATGGGAAAAATTATGTTTTTGACATGATTGGCTTCCTTTGTTATTCTATGTATTTATTTTGCTGAAGTTTATTGAACAGGGAGATGAGATGGTCATATTTGTATTTTATGAAAATCAATATGGTAGCAGCGTGGAGGATGAACTGGAATAAGGATAGACTTGGGGCAGGAAGAGTAAATAATAACTGATAACATTTATACTGCACTTTAAGGCTTGTAAATTACTTTACAACAATTGCCTCACTTTATCCTCATAACAATACTGGGAAGTAGGTACTATTATTATCCCCATTTTATAGGGGAGGCTAAGAGATGTTAAGCGATTTCCCTAGGGTCACACAGCTAGTAAGTGTCTGAGGCTGGATATGAACTCAAATCTTTCTGGCTACAGTTCTATTGTGTTCTTTTTTTTTTTTGAGGGGCAATGGGGGTTAAGTGACTTGCCCAGGGTCACACAGCTAGTAAGTGTAAAGTGTCTGAGGCCAGATTTGAACTCAGGTACTCCTGAATCCAGGGCCGGTGCTTTATCCACTGCGGCACCTAGCTGCCCCTATTGTGTTCTTAATATGGGGTGAACATGAGAGAGGAAGGCAAGGATGATGCTAAGGTTGTGAGCCTGGGTGAGGAGAGAGTAATGATAGGATTCATGACCTATGCCCTATATATAAATATGTGGGTGGTGGTGCTGCTACCTGATGAGGGAAGTCTTACCATCAAGCACATGGAAAAGGGAAGATATCTCATTCTTGGACCAACAGCCTTTAGACTCAGTTACCTCCAGCCATCTTCCTTCCTGATGTAGCCAGAGGCTGCAACCCTAAGGTCACTCAACAAGAAAGTCCATGATTAGACCAGTCAACTGTGATTTACCCAGGACAGCTGCTCTTTAGGACCTTAGAATTGATTCCCAAATTAACATTCAGTCCTTTCATCAAAGAATCTCTACAGCCTCCACTTTAAAAACTTCTAGTGTTGGAGAAAACAACATCTAGAATATCTAGAAATCAGCCTCTCTAGGCATCCTGTTCTACTTTTGGATAGCCCTGGTTGTGAAGCTTTTCCAAATTTGAAGTTAAAATCTATCACTCTTGGGGGTGGCTACGTGGCACAGTGGATAAAGCACTTGCCCTGGATTCAGGAGTACCTGAGTTCAAATCCAGCCTCAGACACTTGACATTTACTAGCTGTGTGAAAAAAATCAATAACTCTTCAAATTCCGCTCTTGCTTCTGGTTCTTCCTTCTGGGACCAAGTAAAACAAATAAAATGCCTAAGGTACTATTCAAACTAAAGTACTATTTAGTTTTGATGTGTGTGTGTGTATAGAGGGGGGAGTGAGTTTTAGTTTAATATTAAGTTTAAAAAAATCTAATTCTTTGCTACTGCAAAAAAGCACTACTATAAACATTTTGTTGTATATGGGGACTTCCTTCTTATCATTGACCTCATTGGGTTCAGAGAAGCATGGAAAAACTTATACGAACTGGTGAAAAGTGAAGTAGAGCCAAGAAAATATTTACACAATGACTACAACATTGCAATTTTTGACTCCTAAAGCAATGTGAGATCTGATGCCTGATGGTCTTGGGTCTCTCTCCCAGTAATTAAGAGTAACCTGATTGCAAATGGGAAACACAACTATAAAAAAATCAAAAGTGAATGTTGCAAAGTTACAAAGAACAAGCATGGCCCCAAAGAAAAGATATGAAAAGATGTCCCCACCTCACTCCTTTGCAGAGGCAGAAGGTCTATGGGTGTGGAGCATTGTATATAACTTCATATTTTTGATGTATTGATTGGTTGTCATTTTGTCTTTTCTTTCTCTTTTTCATCAAAACATAATTTTTCATGTTGGATGGTCCTTTGGGAGGAGAGAGGGAAGCAATACTGGGAGAAATTTTGGTGATGTTAAAAACAAAAGATATCAGTAAAATTTCTTTTTAAAAATCCACACCCTGTGGTGCAATTCTCTTCCATTTTAATAAAGATTAAAATCCTTTCTGCAAGCTATAATTATGTTTAGACATTTTGTCTCCCCTTGATTGAAATCACTGATGCTTAAGAAAAAGCCCTTGACTCTGCACCTCTTCAAATGGATTTTTAAAACATTTGTCTAAATTTTTATGCAAGCTTAGGGACCTCACAATATTGTCATTGGTCCACTCAATTACATATAACTTTGATGTAACCAAAAGGCTATGAGATCATAAACAGAGTGATGGGTTTTTTTCTTTCTATGGTTATTTGAAAATTAGAGTTCAGTTCCTAAAGATGGATTATTGTGTGGTGGTTGTTTGTTTTTTAACCTCTGAGCCCATGGACATTTTCACTAGCTTCTTCCACACTGACCAGTGGGTCACGGCAATAATGCATCTCATGACTGGCTCTAAATATCTGCAATTGGAAGGCATCCAGTTTCAAGGCATATTTCTACTTGTCTGTGGCCAGATTTCATTTAGGTGTAGTGGGAAAGTGCTCTAGAATATGCCTAAGGAGCTATAGAAATGCAAGACATTTCATCATCATCATCTCCTCCTTCTCTTCCTTCTCCTCCCCCCTCCTCCCCTTCTCCTCCTCTTTCTCCTTGTCCTTCTTCTTCTCCTTCTCCTCCTCCTTTATTTTCTAAATGACCACACAGTAACTTTGATTGTTGCTATTTGTAGGGCAGAAATTGTAAGTGGGAAACATAATAACTAGATATTTTGATAACCCCAATCTTCTTTGTGAAGGGATACAGAAGTTAATCTTATATATACCAATATTTGCCCAGTGTTGTGTGGCTGCAACTTCTAGGGTTCTGCAACCATAATGAGTTGAAGGTGGGGATTATTTAGGAATGAGTGGGGTGGTATATAGTGGGTATAAGCAGGCTGTAACACTTTAAAAGGTTTTTGATTCAAGACAAAATGCTACTTCAAAGACTCTATTCCAGTAAAGTGTCTCCTATCCATGATAAAAGAGATGATTTTATAGAAACCTAGAAAGATGAACTGATGCAGAGTGAAATGAGTAGACCCAGGAGAACAATTTATATAGCAACAACACTGTAAAGACAAACAACTCTGAATGGCTTGAGAACTCTGATCGATTAAATAACCAACCTTGATTCCAGAGAACCACTGATGAAGTATACTACCTACTTCCTGATGGAGACATCATTGATTCAGGGTACAGATTGAGACACATGCTTTTTGGACATGGACAATGTGAGAAGTTTTGCTTGACTATACATATTTGTTGTGAGGGCTTTTTTTCCCTTATTGGAAAGGAAAGGATGGAAGAAGAAAAAAAATTTTGTTAAATAAAAAATTAAATAAAAATTAAAAATTTCTATGTGCCAAGAAAACTATATATACATATGCAGTTATAAATATACACACAAGATATACATATACATATACATATATATATACATGTATACATATACATACATACACACACACATAATTTAATGCAGGTCTGAGAGACTGCCCTCTCTTTAGCATTTAAGACTTTTATAACTTGGCTCCTTCCTACCTTTCCAGTCTTTATTCTTTATTTCCTTCCACACTCTTTGATACAGCTATATTCACCTAATTTTTCTTCCTGGAACAATCTCTTCTATTTCCCATCTCCTGCCTTTGTGCTAGCTGTCCCCCATGCCTGGAATGGTCTCTCTCTTCACCTCTGCATCTTAGAAACCCTGGCTTCCTTCAAGACACAGCCCAAGTGTCACCTTCTATATGAAGCCTTCTCTAGTCCTTCCAGCTGCTGAGTTCCCATCTGAGATTACCTTCCATCCCTTCCTCCTTTCTCTCCCCCATCCCTCTTGTTTGTACATATTTGTATATCATTATCCCATTAGAATGCGAGTTCCTTGAGGGCAGGCACTGGTTTTGCCATTTTTTTGTATCCCCATCACTTAGCACATGGCAAGTATTAAGCTCTTGACAAATGCTTGTTAACTGACTGAGGGTTAAGCATTTTCCTTTGCAATTGAGGTACACATCCTAGAGCCTCTGTTTCCTATAGGCAGGGGGAAAATCTAAAGGGAAAGTTGGCTTTGAGACCCTGGAAAAGCCTGTTTGAGTACATGGTTGCCTATTAAAAAAATAAGCCTCATATTCCTTCCAAAGGAAAAACACAATGGAAACAACAAAGATAGAGACAATATAATAGATAATGGATCTGGGGATAATTCATGTTTTAACAAGGAGATTTATCTCTGAGGCTATCATCAGTTTACCAAAGGAGTGGTGTCTGTGGGAAACACAAAGGAGATAAAAACAAAACATTTTCCCGACACTGTGAGGCAATTCAATTTCCAGTGAGGCAAGTCGATAATTAACAACTCATTACTAACTTAAATACATGAATTCATTTGGCTGACTGAAAACCACATTCCAATTCATATAAGGCAAAATAAAGCAGGATTTAAAAAAACATTTTCTTGTCTCCCATTTCACCCCTACCCCTCAAAACAAGGAAATGAAGCCAAACATAATTAGCCCAGGCTAGAGGACAGCCCTGCATGATGGTCCTCACAAGAGAAAGGTTTCAGGAGTTATTGAACAATGACTCTCTTCTCCTTTTTGACATTGTATTACCAAAATGCTTTGTAATTAAATTAAACCCCACTTTCTCAGTATAACCATTACTTCAGGATTCAGATTGGGTTTCACTACAATGTGGCTTGTCCAGTGGGAGAAGACCATGGCTTCACTCTAATTTGATTGGACTCTGGAGTTGTAGCACTCAAGTAGAGGAACATTCTTTGGTACCAGGATGCACCGAATGCATTAAAAATAAATATCTCCCTGGACTGAAATAATCTAAGGCCAGAGTGCAAAAAGCAAACCAAAAAGCAAAAACAAAACACCAACTCTTAGAAAAACAAATCAGGACTGCCTTGATAATCGACCCAAGACTTCTCTAACCTTTTTCCATTTTTCTCTCTTCTCATCATTCTCCTGTGATTACATTGACTCCCCCATTCCTTTTTTTTTTTTAATTTTTTTTTTTAAATTTTGTGGGGCAATGGGGGTTAAGTGACTTGCCCAAGGTCACACAGCTAGTGTCAAGTGTCTGAGGCCGGATTTGAACTCAGGTACTCCTGAATCCAGGGCCGGTGCTTTATCCACTGCGCCATCTAGCCGCCCCCTCCCCCATTCCTTTTTGCTAGTGAAGTAGAAATAATATAGGAAAATTATTTTATAAAATGTTTGGATAATATCCTGAACAGGATTGTATAGGTCTTCCTAAGACATGAAACATACAAGTCAAGAAGCATTTAATAATCAACTATTATGTGCCAGTAACTATGCTGAGGGTAACTCTACAACAGAGGTGGCAAACTTGGCCCAAACAGATTAAAACGTACTTGGTAAATGTTTAACAAAATAAAAAAAAATACATTCCAACATGGATAATGTTAATTTATGGTTTTCTAAGTCAATATGGGATCTGTTTCTGTTTGAGTTTGACACCACTGGTCTACATAGCCAAACTCATCTCCCACTATATTCTAGCTCAAAAGATAGCCTATTTTTGTGTGTGTCATGGACTCCATTGGCAGCCTGGTGAAGTCTTGGAATAATGTTATGAAATGCATAAAATAAAATACACAGGATTACAAAATCAAAATGTGAAAGAAAGTCCAAGAAGTTTGTAGGTTCAATTAAGGACTCCTGTCCTAATGTATTTCTGACAGATTCTTATCATTGTTCCCAACATTTGCTCATATCCAACACTTAGACTTTGCTTGCTCTATTTCTTAGATTGTGCTCTCTTTCCAATCCTTTCTGCTAATCTAATTCTTCTCCAAATGCTTCAGGGACATTTGATCTCCTATTTTCCTCAGGAAGTCTTCCCTGCTTGCTCCAACCAGGTGAGTGCTTAAACTAGTTCTTATAGGCTTCCAGAGCTGATTGTTAAAATTCATTGTGAGCATTTATACCTCAGAAACCCTCAAATGCTAGAAATCAGGGCTTTGCCAAGAAAACTCCAAAAGGGGGTCATGACACAACAGAAATGTTTCCACAACAACAAAGAAAGTGATGGGGAAAATGTTAGTAATGTTGTTTAAACTTAAGTGTTTCATGAGCATATTCCCTGCCTGCCTCTCTTGTCATCAGCCAGTTGTTAAACATTTACCAGTACCTCCCTGGCTCCATTCCACACTGAACTTCTTCACTATGTCATTTGCTTCGGCACTTGATGGCATTTTGTTCTTATTTTAGGAAGTAAGTGGGATGGGAAAGTATCTCATGTGTGTATGACTTTTCTTACCCAATGACAATGATCTCCTGGAGGGCAGGTAGATTTCATTTGCCTCACCTCAATAACTAACACAATGGTGGGCACAAACAGTTTCAGTAGATCATAGAATTAGAGCCAGAAGGGACCTTAGGAAGGCAGGAAACTTGTTATGTGACAGGCACTGTGCTAAGTACCTAAGATACAAATACAAACAAACAACCAAGAAGACAATCCCTGCCTTCACAGAGCTTACTTTTTAATGGAGGAGGACAATAAATAAAAAGGGGGTAAAAACCTTTAGTGGAGAAATATGTGAATTGAGGGGGTAAGCGGTTATGAAGTCTGAAGAGTTAGAAGCACATCTGGGAGGGTAATGAAGTGTGGCCCATTGGTTCCATCCTCAAAATCAAGGCCCCTTGGAAGGAACTCACCAATGGGAGAAGGGGGCCATTGAGTAATGTTCAAGGGCGAAGAGGTCTCAGTTACTGAGCAGAGTTTCAGCATCTCTTCTCCCCCTCCCCCAATTCAGGTGAGGAAAATGAGACCCAGAGAAATGATTTCCCCCAAGGTTACATAAGTAACAACTGGTAGACCTGGGATGCAAACCCAACTTATCTGACTCCAGATATATTGCTATTTCTATCTAAATCACATTTTAGTAAATATTTGTTTAGTGAATGGATTGGCAACTTGCAATATTTAGAAGTATTATCCTAGGGCTTATGATAACATCTACCTTTCAGGATGGGATGTGTTAGCATGGATTTAATCCTCCCAACAGCTCTGTGAGGGAAGTAGTTTGTTATGCTTATTCCCATTTTACAAATAAGGTCACTGGGTCTCAGGTTCAGTGGCTTGCTCAAAGTCATATTGCTATTCAGTGGCAGAAATTGGGATATGACCCAGGTTTTCTGACTTTTGGTCTATTGCTCTTCATTCACCTTGCTCTGTCTTATGTGTGTGTGTGTGTGTGTGTGTGTGTGTGCGCGTGTACATATAAATATATATTCTTCACTAGCATGTAAACCCCTTGAGGTCAGGAAACCTGTCTTATCTTTGTAATTAATTCTTGTGCCCCTTTTCTTCTATTTCCCTTCATTCATAGCATAGTGAATTTTATATACCTTGTGATTAAATTTTTTAAATCAATCAGCAAGCCTTTATTTAGTCCTCACTCTGTACCAGGAACTATGTTAAGCTCAAGGATTACAAAGACAAAAATGAACTAGGTCCTGTCTTCAACAAGCTCACATTTTATCATGGGAAATGATATCCATATACACACATCCATGCATGCTTACATACATGTGTGTATGCATGCATATGCATATATATACGTTTAAATACTATATACATAAAGATATTTGCTAGATGGTTAATATTTACAATTAGACATGTGAATATATACATGTGTGCCTATATATCTCTACTATATCCACGATCATACAATATGTGCATGCATGCATATTTATCTCTAATATAGACATACACATATAAGATACAATTATAAACATACCCACATTTGTATAAGAATATATTACATGTGTATGTATATACACATAATACCACTCAACCATATGATTAAATTTTTTAGAAATTCCCATAATTCATAGTGCACCTTTGTGCAATTTATAGTTCTGAGAGTTGCCTGAGGGCACTAAAGGTTAAGTGCTCAGGTTTACAGTATCAGCATATGTCAGAGGTAGGATTAGAATCCAGATCTCTCTGACTCTGAAGCCAACTCTAACCTCTCGCTTGATAAGCATTTGTTGAATGAATAAACAAATCCTTCTGGTAGGAGAATATAGAATATATAATTTCTTTTCTCATTTAAAATAGTTGATAAATATTTATTAAACCCCTACCATGTTAAGTGCTGAGGAGGGAAAAAGAGGTAAATAACCACAATGGTATCTGCTTTCAAGGAGCTCACAATCTAATGGTTCAGCACTTTTGGTTTTTTGTTTGTTCATTTGAAGCAAAAATTCTTTTCTGTTTACAAGCATTCCCCATTCTAAGATCTTTCCACCTGGAAGGTAAGTGTATCAAAGTCTTTGAAAGGGATCTTCAGGCAGAGAAGCTGATCTTTTTCTGGATAGGATTGTTTCCACTTTTCATTCTTTTTATTATTAAAATGCCCAAGCATTTAATCTCCTCTCCTTCAATTTAATTAGTTTCCAATCAATCAATATTTATTTAGCTCTTACAATGTACTACTCAGCCCCCAGGTTAGAGGCTGTGGGGGATACAGAAAACTATGGAGAACACTCTTACTGGACTCAGGTCTCCTTAAATCAATGTGAGGTAAATGCCAGATACAGAATGTTTGTTTACTATCTCTTTATTGTCTGTGCAACAACATTGTCTTAGAAACCAGTGATACTTGTGTATCCCCTAGCATACAGTAGGCATTCAAAAAGTGCTTCCTCATTGGTTGATTTTTTCCCCCCTTGAATATCACAATAAAAAGGGGAAGGAGTGAGTAAGAAAGAAGGCAAACAGAAGACTTTTTCCAAATCCAAGGCAGCTCAATTTTTAAGTCCAAAGTAAAAAGAATCATGGAGCAGGAGTGGTCATTAAGACACTACCACCAATACCTGTAACTTGTTGGTACTATTTTATTCTCCACTAAAGGTGCTGGTATTTAGCTAGCTTTCCGAACATACCAGCCTGTGTGTGTGCATGTGCACACTGAGGCCAGTGACTATGTTGACATATCAGTAATATGGTACAGGAGCATCTTAGTGGGGGTAGAGAATGCATTTAACAGTTATAAAGGGCTAGAATCTTGGTGAGCGAGGTTGCGTTGGATAGTAAGGTAATAAATAGATACTCCAGCCATCTCACCTCCCAATTTCATGCTGACATCACTTATCTGACTCTCCACTTCTCCACCTATTATTATTAATTCTATCTCCACCCTTTAGTTTTTGGCCCTGAAGAGAAATCCTGGGAGTGACCCCACCTGGCCTTTGGATTCATGCTCTGATTCAGACCCCATTTTATTCCTAAGGGCTCTTAGCCCCTATACTAGCACTATACTATGTGGACTATGGCAATCTATTATTGTATAGACATGACCTAATAGTTAGTAGAACATAAACTCCTTTTGGTCAGAAACAACAAAAGCTTTATTTCCATTTTTATCCATTTCTGTTTCTCAGAGGAAGGGCTTCCCTAAAGCAGAAGGTAGCTCTGATTGACTTTATAAGGCAACTCAGCCAAATTGCCTTTGCTGACTTGTCTTAGTGAGCCAAGTCTTCATCCTACGTAACTCTTTACGATAGTTTATATAGTGTTGCATAAATTGAAAATCTAGCCTAAATAATCCCTTTCTATCCTCACTACTTCTACCCTTTAAATATCTGAAGATGTTTATCATGTCTTCACTTAGTTCTTGATTAGCAAGGCTGTACACACTTAGCTCCCTTAATCTTTCTTCCTAAATCAATCCCTGCAGCCAGCCCTTAATATTGTTGTTACTCTCCTCTTCTCTGAACCTCGTCCAAATTGTCTATCTTTCTTGTATTGAGCTGCCTGGGCTGAATAAGCTGAAAGCAGTCTTACAAGTACAAATTCTCTAATGTCTTGCAGCATTGTAATACTTTTGCCTAGGCTACCTAAAATGCCCCCAGTTCCCTCTCCCTCTGCCTTGCCATTTCTGTCTGCACATTCAAATGTTTCCCTGATCTTTATCAAGTCAAATTTTCTTTTCATTAATTTTCTTTAAATTTCTAATCTTCAGTTTTTTCTTTTATTCCCTCTTCTTTTCCCTTTTGTTCTTCCTTTCCTCCTTCCCTCCCTCCCTCCCTCCCTTCCTTCCTTCCTTCCTTCCTTCCTTCCTTCCTTCCTTCCTTCCTTCCTTCCTTCCTTCCTTCCTTCCTTCCTTCCTTCCTTCCCTCCCTCCCTCTCTCCCTCCCTCCCTCCCTCCCTCCTTCCTTCCTTATCTCCCTCTCCCTGTTTTGTTAATGTTCTTTTTTTTTTTTTTTTGGTGAGGCAATTGGGGTCAAGTGACTTGCCCAGGGTCACACAGCCAGTAAGTG